>NC_050529.1:16492731-16503520 GCF_002922805.2 Oryzias melastigma | reverse complement strand
TTTTTTTTTTTTTTTTACCTCTTATTTTTTGGGGCATTTCTGTTTAAGAAAAGGGAAAAAACATCAAGTTTTTCACAATCCAAGTTCAAACGAGCTGATGACCCAGCATTCTGTTTGCATTTAAACGCATCATTTACACACAAATCTGAAGACATAAAGAGTCTCACAACTCCACAAATACGGTTTTCTCTGTGTGTAACCGACGACTATTTAAAAATTTGTATGCATAGTTTTAAGTTGCTATAATTTCAAGCTCTGCGTATGCAAATTGTATTTTGTATTTGTGTGTTTTTATTATTCGAGTGTACATTTAAATACACAATTGCAAGTACACACAAAATGTGTGGTGGGTTACAAATCAAGAATTACACACACATAAATCCAATGAGTTTATTTTCTCTTCATTTTAAAGTGTTAAAATGTGTCAATTTAAGCAGAAACACTGCAAACATAGAAATATCTATAAACAAAATATCTAGAGTTTGGTTTCCAAGAAATCTGAATTCCTATTCAGCTTTCAGTCTTCCAGCGGTGAAAAAAAAAATACAGGTTTGACGTTTTTATGTTAACTGATGAAAATCTGAGAGGCATCTTTATGGTTTGAACTTAAGGCAGAAACATCAATAAAGAAGTTCAAACATCACTGCTAACAAATATGTTAAATAATACATGTAGTAATGCAAAGTAATTCATAAAAGTGTCTGTTAACATGTTATTTAATCATTAATAACCAGATACAAATCATCATTTTCTCTTTAGACTCTCAAAAATGTTTTTTCTTCAGTATTTAGTACCTGAATTGCTATAAGCAGATCCCTATTAATATTGAATGATGCAAACGTGAAACAATCTTGACACTATATTCTTAATTCTCGATACATATCACAAAAACACAGGAGTTTCAGCTGCATCAAAATACTACCAAACGTCTGCTCGCCTTCCTGAGAGCCGTTTTAATCTGTGGAACAATCAGACTCAAATCGTTTTGTTTTATCCAAACATCTCTCTCGTAGTTTTCACCTCGATCTGTTCAAACCTGCAGAGGATCTTAATCTGCTATCTTCAGGGTAATCTGCTGCCAGGCAAACGAGGACGTGTGGGTGGGGTTTCTGTTCCAGTCACTCTCAGTTGAACTAAATTTTCCCTCATGTTTCTTATTTTTAGAGCGGGAAAAACCTCAATATTTAAAGATTATCTGCAGCGAAAAACCAATAAATCAGAAACACAGGGAACAAGGAAGAGAGTAATCCACGAGTCAGTGGAAAATATTTTGAGACTCTAAACGGTAATCTCAGCTTTCAAACATGTTTATCACAGTTGATCAGTTAATTTGACAAAAACTTGGCCCTGATAATAGAAAATATCACTGATTATATCACTAATGGAAACTTTTAGGTGGAGCGTTTTTTTTTTAGAGGAAAGTGAAAGACAGCCAACGGTTATTTCCATCTGTTTATTGCAGAGTTAAAATACTTTTAGCAATCTTTCTAATGATTTGCAACATTTCGAAGATATTTGAAGATATATAACTTTGAACCTGTTTGGAGCTTAAGTCTGAGAGTAAGATCGCGTTGAGTTGTAGATCGCTACTTTGATGACAATTTGGGTTGATTTTCGAATCAAAATCAACGATTCACAGTTAATTTTTCATGCTAAGTTGTCGCTCTTTGTGGCAAGAAAGACCAGTTTAGATTGCAACACTCTAACTGTCTCAAACTATTACCAAAAACAAGGATTTGTTTATCAATCGCTCTCAAGGGTTATATAAGAAGATGAACAAATTGGTTATGCTTCAGACTGAGGGACTGCAAAGCAACTATTTAGAAAGACAGAGTTATTATAGTAATTGCTAACTTTTAAGGAATATATTAATGCATATAAGACATTTGTAAATGCTTTTCTCAGAAAGGCTTTACGAATAATCATGTATTATTTATGTTTCATAAAGGCTTTACAAACGTCTCTTAAATGTCTTGTAACTTTACAAATGCTCATAAATGTCTCAAACTCATTATAAATGCCAAAGAATGTCTTGTAAATGTTTAATGAAGGTTTTAAAAATAATAATAAATGTCTCATAAACACTTTACAAATGCTAAAAAAAGTCTCATAACTTTAGATGTGTCTCATAAAGGCTTTATAAATGTCTCCTAAATGTCACGTAACTTTACAAATGGTAATACATTTCTCAAAATGTGTCATAAAAGCTTTACGGATGTCATAAATGTCTTAAAAACATCTCATAAAGAGATTCCAAATGCTAATAAATGTTTCATGAAGGCTTTGCAAACGTCTCTTAAATGTCTGGTATCTTTACAAATGGTCATAAATGTCCTAAAAATGTCTAAAATAGGCTTTTTACAAATTCCAATAAATGTCCCCAAAAATTCTCAGAAAGGCTTTACAGATTCTAATGTCTCAAAATTATTTTACAAATTCTCAAAAATGTCTCTAAAATGTCTCAAAAAGACTACAAATTCTAATGTGTCAAAAATGTCTCAAAACGGCTTTACAAATCCTAATAAATATCTCAAAAATAGTCTTAAAAGGCTTTATAAATTCTAATAAATATCTCAAAAATAGTTTTAAAAGGCTTTACAAATTCTAATAAATGTCCCCAAAATGTCTCAAAAAGGCTTTACAGATTCTAATGTCTCAAAATTATTTTACAAATCCTCAAAGTCTCTAAAATGTCTCAAAAAGACTACACATTCTAATGTGTCAAAATTATTTTACAAATCCTCAAAGTCTCTAAAATGTCTCAAAAAGGCTTTACAGATTCTAATGTCTCAAAATTATTTTACAAATCCTCAAAAAAGTCTCTAAAATATCTCAAAAAGGCTTTACAAATTCTCAAAAATGTCTCTAAAATGTCTCAAAAAGACTACAAATTCTAATGTGTCAAAAATGTTTCAAAAGGCTTTACAAATTCTAATAAATATCTCAAAAATATTTTTAAAAGGCTTTACAAATTCTAATGTCTCAAAATTATTTGACAAATTAAAAAAAGTCTCTTTAAAAGGCTTTACAAATGATAAAACATGTCTCTAAAATGTCTTAAAAAGATTTTACAAATTTAATAAATGTCTTATAAATGTATCATTAAGACTTTAGAAAATCTAATAAATGTCTCCTAAATGTCTCAAAAAGGCTTCTTCAGATTCCAATTTCTCCAAAACAATCACAAAGGTTTTATCAATTCTAATAAATGTCTCAAACAGACTTTTACAAATTCTAATACGTCTCTAAAATGTCTCAGAAAGACTTTACAAACTCTAATAAATGTTTTATAAATGAATCATCAAGACTTTACAAATTCCGTCTCAAAAGTGTCTCATAAAAACTTTACAAGTGATAAAAATATGTCTCAAAAATGCTTAACAGATGATAATGAATGTCTCACGAAGGCTTTATAAATTCTAATGCATGTTTTATAAACACTTTTTAAAGCATTAAAAATGCTAATAAATATCTATAAAGGCAGAAAACTAACACTATATCCATTAGTAAGACATCTATGCTAATGAATGCCTCATAAAGGCTTATAAACACTTTACCAATGCTTCTTACTGTTTTATAACTAGATTATTAAGGCATGTTATTATAACGTTTTTTTTATTAAAGTTAATTTTAGCACTAAACACAGCATAAACTTGACTTCTCTCTACAGTTTTTCCATCCTCAAAGTTACAGTTACAGCAGAGAGATGACAAGAAGATAACTTACAAACTCTTTTTATTAATTCTAAACTGTCCACTGAAGTACTCTGCAACATCCCTTTGTTAGCTCAAGAGGAGAGTCTGATTTTTCCCTTAAATCACCTCAAGTTTTAGTTTGTTTCTTCAAATTCTCACAATTCAGTTGTTACAGCTCTCCAACCATTCTCTGATTTCTCTCGCTGTTCTTAGACTCCCAGAGGTTAAACTTGGAGCAGTGAGATGCATTCAAGGTGCCCAGGACATGTTTGGAGCTTTTTTACCCTTTTTTATTATTATCTGACTTCATTATTTCAACAATGTGGTTCATTTTGAGAGATCTAAATGTCAGATGGCCATCCTCTATTTAAAGGAGGAATAAACAGGAAGAATTGGGGGGCAAAGAAAGGTTTTTACAGCAAATAAACCCACGTTTCCTTATTTTCTGTGCTAAGCTTGAATCCGTTTTTAATAAAAAAGCTCAAATTTACTTATTTTTCTTCGATTTTATTTGAATATCAAAAATAGTAGTTTATTTGTGCATATACAGCAATTCTTCCACTAAAGTCTGTTCTCCTCACAAAAGAATAAGCAGGAGCTTCAAGTCATTCCTAGAGAACATGCTGGTGCTTTCACTTTTTCTGGTTTCTAAAATGTTTCCTGTGGTTTAAAAAAAAAAAAAAAAATACAATTCTTTCTCTGAAAAGAGACTGTAAAGTGTAAGATGTGCTCGACTTCTGCTTTCTGTTTTTAAATCTTATAATAGGACATTCTACACTTCATTGTGTATCTTTGAAAGCTTTTTTTTTAACGTATGTATTTTTAAAAATTATTTTCTGATGTTTCATTTCCAGGTTCAAGAGTTTGAGCACATCAACGGCCGCTGGAGTCTCCCAGAGCTCAAGCCGGAGATCAGCATAGACAAATCCTCCTCCAGGGCGTCCTCACCCACTGTCAAGACCGCCACGCCCACACCTGACGCTAGCTACAACAGCACGCCATGCCCCTCCAAACCAGGTAACCTGCACTGCACCCTGCAAATTCAGCAGAGGGCGCTCCCTCTAGACGTTACAATCAAGTGTCTTTTTTTTTGTGCAAATTTGTGTAGCAACACCCGCTCCGTCGGAGAAGACAGAAAAAAATGGCAAAGAGGAGGAAAAGGCTGAAGCGGAGGAGAAAGAGAAAGTGAAGGATGAAGGGAAAGAGGCGGACGGCAACAAGATGGGAGAATCTCAGGAGGTCAGACATACGTGGTGCTTAAAGGGTAACCAAACAGGGAAGTGGGAGGCTGACTCCACCCACAGCCGAAATATGGAAATCCAGTCAGAGGGGCGGGGCTTGGGGGTAGGACTGTTACCATTCCTGGAGCTGCAGATCATGTCAAACTTCTGAAAATCACATGGTTTGACTAATCACAAAATTCATCTGTAATACCTCATCTCAACCTGAAGGGGGCAGCAGACAGACAGTTTTTGATTATATTTTCAAGAATTAAACAGTTTCATTTTTTGACCCCAGACAAAAAAATTAACTTAGGGTTTGGTTACCCACTCCGATCATCTTTTGATCTAGTTTCAAAGTGTTCCCAGTGGTCTTTTAATTTTGATAAAGCTGTTTTAAGCCAGACAACTGTCGTCGTTTTCTAGGACATAGGTTTAGCTACTTCAGAAGACGTTCATGGATCTAGTCGTCTACCAGTGGATTCATTAGAATGGAGCGCTTGTGATCCGCCCATTGTATTTTCTACATCACAAATGTGCTCTTTTCTTTATATATGTCCTTCATCATCAGAAAAATTCCACAAGAAAATGTAAAAACTCCCAAAACACACCGCTCTGCTCACACTTGTTTAATTAAATAAATACAATTTTAAGCTAAATTTTCTTCAGAACATCAAAGCGACGTGACTAAAAACAAAAGCATTTTCAGATTGCATTGTGTCGTAAATCGTCCTCGGCTAGCTAATGAGCGCATGCTTGTCGGTGCAGGTAAATGGGAAAGTACAAATCAATAAAGAAATGGCTAGATCATAGGGATTACTCGCACTGGTTAAAACCGGTTGGTGGAAATCTTTATGAAACAAACTGCATGGTTTCCCAAAAGACTTTTAAACTTCAGTCTCCGTCTGTTTGTTTCATACAATCTTTAAAAAGGTCCTAAAAATCCCTAAATGTAACTCCTGTAAACCTATAGACGCCCTAAACTTTCCGTAGTCTGGTTTTGCCTTTTTTTTGTATGGAGAATTTTTTTTTTTTTTTTTTTAATCCTGTTGGGCAACAGTTTGGCTTCTTCATGCATTCTCCAAAAATCAAACATGACACCATAATTGCGTGGCAAGCTTTGAGTGTAATTGCACAGCTATTGTCATGCTGTATAAAAATAAATCTGCTGCTTGGCAGATGGAAGAGCACAAACCTGCTGCCACAACACAGACTGTCAACTAAACCCCAGAAATAAGAATTCAGATTTCCAGAATATACAACAATTTTTTCCAATAAAGTGAACAAACATTGCGGCTGTCAGTCAAGGTTTTCCCATCGCCTGGTTATTTAAAAAGCTCAAACTGTTAAATTAAACTTGACAGTATTGTTTTGTACGTGCTACAGATGTCTTCTTCCACAAAAGAAACGCATCGAAACGCTTCAGAAGACGGGGAGGTAAAGGAGGCCGCAGCAGATGCTCCGGCTGCCACGGCGGAGGAGAAAAAAGAGCCAGAGGAGAGTAAAGAGGAGACGACGCTTGAGTCAAAGCAGGAAACGAAAGAAAAATCAGGTAAAAGAGACGTCAACTGGACTGATCTGAGCGGAGTTTGGTGGTGAGGTCATGACCTGCTTGACATGTGCAGGAGAAAAGGTTCAGGAGGAGAAGGAAAAGGAGTCGCGATCAAAAACGGAGGCAGCAGACGGCAAAGACAAGGCCGAGGCGGCTGATGTCAAGAAAGGTGTGTATCGTCGCGTTGAAGTAAGTATGGCCGCTTAGCACAGGACTAAAAGAAAAAAAATTAAGGAGCCTTGAAGTTTGTGCTGATTTGAACCTCATTTCTACTGATAACAGAAGACGTGAAAGGTGAAAAGGATCCTGGGAAGGAGCTGAAACCCCCCAAGGAGGAGGCGCCGCGGGGTAACGGGAGGCCTGTGAGCGAGCGGCCGCGCTTCATGTTCAACATCGCAGACGGTGGCTTCACAGGTGAGTTAGAGAAACCTGCAGGTGAGCTGGAGAGTGTTATGACAACCGTTAAACTCTCTGTAGCTACAAAGACACAATTAACCCTCAAATATAACTTTCCTAAAAGCCTACCTTTATTTTAAACTGTAGCTACTGTAAAAGAAGAATAATAACTAATTTTATACAAAGTATAAGTTGCAGTTCTTTTGCATAATTAAAATGGGGGCGTGAGTTTTAATCAGGTGATTTTTTTGTAATAAATAATAAAATGTTATTTTCCCACCATCAACCACTAGAGGGCACTGTAGGTGTGTGTATCAGTATTTACCATTGACAGAAACACAGAAGAAGAAGCGTCAGCCCGACGGAATTGTTTAAAGGTGACATAAATGATAAAGAATTCAATTGATTTAATTATTTAAAGTGATTTAAGAGCTTAGTTGACTTAGTAGAATGTTTTTTAATGCTAAGGTAATCTAAATAATCGTTTCGCTAATATACTAGATTCCTCCTGTGTTTCATGAAGTGAAGTAAGCATCAATGTTACTGTAGTGAAGAGTACAGATATTCAATCAATTAATATAATCCGTTCTGTTATTATGATTTGCCTTTCAAGATGAAATGTCTGTTCTATTCCCGTGTTTTTTAGTAAATTTCTCCCAATAGTCCCATTTTTTTCTTCTTTATTATGCTTTTTTTTGGTACAACTTAAAGTACAAAAGATCTGCCAAATACAGAACATGTTTATGTCATTAATATTGGTCTTTTTGAGGTTTTTACACTATTTTAATAAACTATTAGACATTTTTCTTTGTACTAAATATAAATGTTTTTCTTTAATTTAGTAAGAAGTGATACATAAAACCACAGACAGTCTTGTTTTCAGTATTTTACAAAATAACTTTGGATTGTGTAGATTAACTCTTTTTTTTCTTAACCCACTTTTCAACAAATTACAAAAAGCTTATGACTTTTTAAGGTAAAAAAAAATCCCAATTAGTTCCTTCAATATATTCTAACGTATCTTCTGCAGTATAAGGTGCAACAATTTACAAGGCGTATTATCAATGAATGGTCTATTTTCTTAGTCAAATATGAGGCGAACTAAACAACACAAAAAGGTGATATGTCCATCAGTCAGCCTTTATTAACTGTGTTCACAGTAACTCTAGTACTTTCTTGTAACATGCTACGCATTAGCGACATTAGCATATTAGCAATATCTGTGACTCTCAGCCTTGTAAAAAACAGACTGATACCACTAAAACAAACATTCCTGCGGCTATGCTAACTCCTAACCTTGGTAGTAACATGTAAAAAAAAAAAATTACAACAAACATTATGACAGTGCGGCATGTAGCTCTCAAAATGATTCCAATATCAGTGAGCACAACCAGAACTAATCCATATGACTCTGGATTAAAAGGTGGCAAAGATGTTTTTTGAAAACAGTCGGGGCTTTTAAGTGCACCTTATAGTACGGAGAATACAGTATATAAAGGCTTTTTGTCTCAATGTAAAGACTGAGTGAAATTGCTAATTTATTTTATTTACTAAATTAAAACTTAGTCTGTCGGTAGAGGAAGGCATAATGAAAATAACCGACTGTACTGACCGTAAAGGTCACTAGGCAGTCTAAACAACGTAAAACTTCTTAAATCAACTCTCCGTTTTGCTTTTTTGAGCTCTTAGACAAAAGCAGCAGTGAGCCAAATTTATCTGCAGCTTAATCACAAACCCAGAAAAGCTGTGGGTGTCTTGTGGAAAACACCTGCAGCCATGTTTTCTTAGTGAGCAAGTTCCCTTTGAGACACCCCTCAGCGTTACCTTGTGCTGGCTTCAACCCGCAGAGCTGCACACTCTCTGGCAGAACGAGGAGCGGGCTGCCATCTCCTCGGGGAAGATGAATGAGATCTGGCATCGCCGACACGACTACTGGCTGCTGGCGGGGATCGTAATGTATCCTTAACAGCCGTTGCCCGGGCGATGACCCCGCTCTTGTTTATTTTTCTACCAGGCCAGCAGAAGCGCGGCGTAATAAGTCAGCAAGCCAACCAGAGGTCTGTAAACAGCAAACGGCGGCGGTGGAGACTGAGGGATTGGGGTCGTTTGGTTCATGTTGTTCCCTAATGCAGAAGTGTATTAAGACTGAAGGGAAAACAGGAAGTGTCTCATTAAAAATCTGAAATAAAAAGTGAAAAACTGCAGTTTCAAAGACAAAAAAGGGAAAAATCTGTGTCTAAGCAACTAATAGCTTTTCCCTCTGTTTGATTAGCACTTTGAAAACACTTAGCAAAATTAGCATCAACTCTAGAAATATTATCCATTTTTAAAGTTAACAAATAGATTTTAGAAATGGCCAATACACTTTAGAATTATATATATATATATATATATATATATATATATTGATTATTTAGTGTTTGTAGACTTAATTGGTAAGTTTTTAAGTTTAAGCTAGCCTTCTAAGCTAGGCTAATAGATATTAGAAGAATGTTTACAACTTTTTTACTTTTTTAGGGTTACTTCTTATTTTTGTTGTTGTTCTTATAATGTAAAAAACTAAATATTCACAGCAAAACAGAATATATTACATACAATTCACTTTAATTGCTATTTTAAGACCTTTTTTGTTACCTATATGTGTTTCTATCAACACTTTATTCTTGATTTAAAAGGGTTACTATAATGTATTTATTAATGGTATGTTAAGACTTTATTCATTAATAATTAAAATCTAAAATTAACTATTAAATGATTTCGTAGAGGTGGATCTTTAAGTTTGTTTACAAAGTGTTGGTAAATTATTGTAAATGTATACATCCACATTTTTAGAGATGTATAGTTTATCTGTTAATAAATCATTTATAAACCCAAATTCTTGTTGTAAATTAAGATGAATTCAGGTCATTTTAAAACATTTAGTATTTTTTAATTAACTGTTTTGGGGATTCTAAAGTCCAGTGCCCTGGAAATTTCCCAGAAGTCTCTGTAAAAACAAGTGTGCATCGATGCTCTCTAAACACAAAATATTTAACTTACTTTAATTTTTTAACCATTAACACGATCAACGTTATTCCAGTAGATTCTGAAGGAGAAAAGCGGCTCGTCGAGCCGCTTTTCTCCTTCAGAATCTACTGGAATAACGTCCTCTAAAGTTTTTTAGAGGAGTAGTGAGGGGATTCGTACGTTAAGCGTTACATGACCCTTGACCTCTGTGTCAGCCATGGCTACGCCCGGTGGCAGGACATCCAGAACGATCCCCAGTTTGCCATCGTCAACGAACCGTTCAAATCACAGGCAAACAAAGGCAACTTCCTGGAGATGAAGAACAAGTTCCTGGCGCGTCGCTTCAAGGTAGGACGAGAAACAAGTGACACGTTTTTGTCTAACAGAGGAGAAAGATTTTTATTCCCCACTTTTTCTTAAAAAATAAAAATACTTTTCATTTTTAGTGGCCAACGTGTTAAATAATAACTGAAATTCAAATGCATGAGGTTTTATTTGCTAAGTCACCTGACCTGTTTGATGCCCCTAGACCAGGGGTCGGCAACCCAAAGTGTTGAAAGAGCCACTTTGGACCAATACAATAAAAACCAAATGTGTCTGGAGCCGCATAAATTGAAACGGCTTATAAGAGTCTTACAATGTAAGTAACACATGGAGAATGTGTCGAATAAACGATTATTTCTCCTGCTGCGTGTCCTCGTGTCATTTAAGCTTCAATTTTGGCCTCATGACAAGTTGGTGAGATATTGTAGCGTCAAGCTATCTGACAAAAGCTGAATAGCCTTATAAGGGACATTTGAGCTTTTATTCTGACATCCCTTAATGACACGAGGAGGGGGGGTCCTGATCAGTCTCTCCCTCATTCTCACTCCAGGTGCAGGAAGAATTCAAACATAACAGGACAAAATCATAAATGCCAA
>NC_050529.1:16472393-16492277 GCF_002922805.2 Oryzias melastigma | reverse complement strand
ATGGGACTTGAGTGTTTTACCGGCACCATGAGTGAGAGTGGTGTGTGTATGAGTGAGGCTCCTCACAGTGTCGGCTGTTCTGTGGATCGGAGCTGTTAAAAAAATGGTAGTCAAAATGTTGACACCAAATGGTCTCCATGACCCGCGTGTGCGCTTCGTATTCTAATCACTAAGGACCGTTCAATGTATGGGACACAGGTGATGTCTGGAATTAGTCGGCCAGTTCTCTGTGGCTCTGCTCCCACCCAAATCGCAACAATATATTTCCTTCCAACATCTTCAAATTAAATTCAAAGCATTTTTGAAAAAGCGCCACTGAGCCGCAAGGGAGGACTTCAAGAGCCGCATGCGGCTCCGGAGCCGCAGGTTGCCGACCCCCGCCCTAGACCCACATTTTAGCTGAAAGGTTCTGCTGACTTGAGCATTTCTGAAAAGGCTCTCATCCTGTTTTTGAGCGGCTCACATGCTGCAGATCCTCCCCACAACATCCTCATTCACGCCATCTTTCACCCTTTTTTTCTTCAGTTAAATGACTGAAGGTTTGTGAAAGCATGACATCAGCGACCCACAAGACCAGAATAATCTTCTCACTAGTTTCCCCTCTTGTGTTTGTCACTGCTGGCGTTACAGAATCTTTAGAAATGACTAATCGATGATTTTTTGTTTTTTTCCCAGACTCCTGTCTGACTCAGAGCAGAAATCAAGGTTTAAGAAATGCTTTTGGAAGCTGATTACTGGAAATATTTCCTGTTTTTAAATCATGAGTGTATGTTTTTTCACAGAATGTGTAAAGAAAGAACTTTTTGTAAATATAGTTGTACTTTTTTTTTTTAAATGTGTATACCAAAAAAAAGACAAAAAAAAAATTACATAAAAAAATTCTGACAACACTGTAAGTATTTTTAGGGTGGCAAAAAATGTATTTTATTCATATTTAAATGTATTTTAAAAATTAAGATAAAACACTTTATGAAGAAAAAAAAGAGGAATGAGAGGAAAATAAGTTAAAATGCTTTTTCCTACGATACTGTACATAAAGTCAGATTAAAACAGAGTTCTTACCTTAGAAAAATATACATTTATGTGATATTATCCACATATTCTGCTTATCAAAGTATAAGAATCATAGAAATATTACAACTGATATGTGTTTACATTCTAACATAAAAGATTTTTCTCATTATGTTTTTTTGAATTAAAAATAAACTTCTCACCTGAATTTTTGAAATCCCTTTCAAAAAACGTAAAAATACTTTTTAAAACATTAATTAATTTAGTGTCAAGTGCTCAAGGACACCTCAACACAGCCAAACAAAGTGGCAACCTTCTCATTAGAGATCAACCACTCAAACTCTGCATCTCATTAATAATTCTTTTTTATTTATTTATTTTTTTTATGCAGACTAAATTATATTTTTAGCTCTCTCACCTCCTCTTAACCTCGTCCTCCAGCTTTTGGAGCAGGCTCTGGTGATAGAAGAGCAGCTGCGGCGGGCGGCGTACCTGAACATGACGCAGGACCCCAGCCACCCGGCCATGGCGCTCAACGCACGCTTCGCCGAGGTGGAGTGCCTGGCGGAGTCGCACCAGCACCTCAGCAAGGAGTCACTGGCAGGCAACAAACCCGCCAACGCCGTTCTGCATAAAGGTGAACAACGACTGGAACATCACAACATAAAATACCTTTATTCTAAGTCAGTAAGAGTGAAGTTCCTGCACTAGAAACCTGTTAGTGTCATTCAAGGAATAGGTGTGCTTTCTTTACCTACAGCCTAACTGTTGGAAACTAGACAATCAGAGTGTAGTTTGTGTGTGTGGACATCACCTGAACACTCGCCATTTGCTCGTGGTCAGTAAGAAGCCAGCCTAACTAATGACTAAAGTGCGGCGGAAGTGCACCGTACGACATAAGTCATAAGTCAGTGCAACTTCCATTATCCTTAAAAATACACGATACACATACCACAAACACATTCAGCCACGTACCACAAAAGGACATTCTATATTCATTGAGCCTCTAGGGAACTACAAGAGACATCTACCCAAAAAAACGACAGTTTGCCTTTTATAAGGTCGTCCCCACTGATGTCGAACCAGTTTTGAAAGGTATACAGCGCCCTGTCAAAATGTTTGGTCGGGTATTATTTTGGGCATGCTAACGCAGCTAACGTGTAGTGGTGTCAGATTGGGATTATTACGTTACTGACAAGGTTTGGAGTTAGGGTAGTCACAGTAAAGTTTTTTTTTTTTTTAGCAAAAAAGTCTGTGCTTTTTTATGTGTTACTGACAAAGTTGTGAGTTAGCATAGTCTGGTATCAGACTGTGTATTTTAACGTGTTACTAACAAAGTTGTGAGCTAGCATAGTCTGGTATCGGATTGTGTATTTTTACGTGTTACCAACAAAGTTGTGAGCTAGCATAGTCTGGTATCGGATTGTGTATTTTAACGTGTTACCAACAAAGTTGTGAGCTAGCATAGTCCAGTATCGGACTGTGTATTTTTACATGTTACTGACAAAGTTGTGAGCTAGCATAGTCTGGTATCAGACTGTGTATTTTAACGTGTTACTAACAAAGTTGTGAGCTAGCATAGTCTGGTATCGGATTGTGTATTTTTACGTGTTACCAACAAAGTTGTGAGCTAGCATAGTCTGGTATCGGATTGTGTATTTTAACGTGTTACTAACAAAGTTGTGAGCTAGCATAGTCTGGTATCGGATTGTGTATTTTAACGTGTTACTAACAAAGTTGTGAGCTAGCATAGTCTGGTATCGGATTGTGTATTTTAACGTGTTACTAACAAAGTTGTGAGCTAGCATAGTCTGGTATCGGATTGTGTATTTTTACGTGTTACCAACAAAGTTGTGAGCTAGCATAGTCTGGTATCGGATTGTGTATTTTAACGTGTTACTGACAAAGTTGTGAGCTAGCATAGTCTGGTATCGGATTGTGTATTTTTACGTGTTACTAACAAAGTTGTGAGCTAGCATAGTCTGGTATCGGATTGTGTATTTTAACGTGTTACTGACAAAGTTGTGAGCTAGCATAGTCTGGTATCGGATTGTGTATTTTTACGTGTTACTAACAAAGTTGTGAGCTAGCATAGTCCAGTATCGGACTGTGTATTTTAACGTATTACTGACAAAGTTGTGAGTTTGAATATTCCGGTATCGGACTGTGTATTTTTACGTGTTACCAACAAAGTTGTGAGCTAGCATAGTCCAGTGTCGGATTGTGTATCTTAACGTGTTACTAACAAAGTTGTGAGTTTGCATAGTCCGGTATCGGATTGTGTATTTTTACGTGTTACTAACACAGATGTGAGTTAGTAAAATGCTAAAAATACACGGTCCAACAACAGACAATGGTCTGTTGTTGGACCGTGTATTTTTAGCATTTTACTGACAAGGTGGTGAGTTAGCATAGTCTGCTGTCGGAGTGTTCTTTTAGCATGCTACTGACAATTTGTGGGCTAGCATAGTCCGGTATCGGACTGTGTATTTTTAGTGTGTTATCGACAAATTTGTGAGCTAGCGTAGTTACAGTAATGTTTGTTTGAGTGGGATGACATTTATAAGGTATTATGAATACTCTAATGTGGCTAACACAGCTAACGCCTCTGACGTGCTAGCGTGTTACACTCAAGTTTAAGAGTTACTATGAACGCAGTCAATAAATTTTAACAAACATAAATATCTGTGACTCTTTTGTCTGCCTTAATGCGGTTTATAGTTCGGGCGCCTTATGCATGACAAGCTTGAAAATAGACAATTCATTGATATTTATGACCCTGTAGTGCGGAAAATTCGATATATTTTAACAAACATTCGGGAAAAAATAGAACTGACTAGAAACAGCTAAATAAACATCAATTCATGTGTTGTGAAACCTTAAACCGTATTGCTCTGACTAGAGCTTTCATCCGTGGTGCCCCCAGATAAGCTTTCGTTGTTCGACGACAGCTCCAAACAGTTCCTCGCTGGCTTCCTGACAGCTCTTTCCATGTTTACACCGCGCCGCTGAAAGAATAACACCACCCTGCTGTTCATGTTCTTGGCTCGCACTTCTACTCGTGATATTTTATCTAACTGCAAGAGACCGCCTCTGGTCAGTGATGCACTTCATGGCGGTGGAAAATATGTTAGATTAAAGAAGAGAGGCTGCAATCTCTTCATGGTAAATTTGGGACATCAGTGAACATTTTCGAGGACTCTATAGTTAAATAAACTGTAGATAAGAACATTTCAAGAAGAAAATCTGGTTTTTATCACTTTAAATCATCTGTGGTTGCAGTGCTGAACCAGTTGGAGGAGCTGCTGAGTGACATGAAGGCCGACGTGACCCGGCTTCCAGCCACGTTATCCAGAGTCCCGCCTATCGCCGCTCGCCTCCAAATGTCCGAGAGGAGCATTCTCAGCCGGCTCGCCAGCAAAGGCACAGAGACGCACACGCCCCCTGTAAGCAGCTCTCCGCTCACGCACGCCGCCATGCTGGAACCTGCTCCGGCTGCCACTGGCAAAATAATAGATGAAGGTCTTCCAGTGAAAACACTGAGCCTTTCATACTATCACCCATTTGCTTTTCTCCACTCCTGCTAAGTCAGCAGCTTCTTCTTTTCTTTTTTGGCATGTTTGCATAACTGAGAAGCAGTTAGACTTTTTGGTTTCTCCTGCTAAAGAAAATAAATGTTTCTTTCTATATTTAGCCCATACCTCCAGGACCCTACGCAACCCCTCAGGCCTACGGAGCCCCCTACACACCTGCACCCCCAAGCGCACTTCATATGGGTGGCGCCAACTACAGTCAAATGCCGCCAGGATCCTTTATATCAGGTCAGTGCCTCTGCTGGTGACCTCACAGACCTTCATGCTGGAGGGAGGGCACACTTAGGACAAGCAGTGATGGTCAGTCAGGCGTGGAAAATGAAAAGGGAGTTGCAGGAAGGTTCTGATGGTTATTGTCCTTAACATCATTTACTGAAAGAAAGCCCAGCTTTGTTTGATATGTTTGACACTTGGCAAGCTGAGGCCTTCAAACAGATTTATGTCTTTGCTGAGATTTTTTTTCTGTTTCAGTTGCTGCCTAAGGCAGAGGATCTGATCGTATCTTAGCATGATTGGGTGATTATCACTGCCTCAGCAGATTTGGTTTATTTAGGTCAACTTGTGTGCTCTTCATTCCAAGTTCTTAAGAGGTTTTGCTTGTTTTCTTTCTCCATTTCCCTTATCTTAAGCTGTAAAAACAGCTATGGGAAATTAGCTTGTGAGAGCAGCTAGTTTTTAAAGACCCACTCTGATCATCCTTGGATCTATTGTAAAAGTATTCTCTGTGGTCTTTTAATTATGATTACCGTATCGTCCAGAGTTGAAGGTGATTCACACGTCAAATTTACGTCCACCACTTCTGTTTTAACACTTTGACATCAAATTTGATGCCCAGTTCTTGTCCAAGAGTAGGTTTTTGAACGGTGCTTCCTCCTCCGTCAGTAGCAAATACTGATACAAACACCTGCAGTGCCCTCTAGTGGTTGTTAGTGGGAAAGAACCGCTAAAGGGCAAGCGGTTGTAAGAGGGAAAATCACAAATATATGACCCTACTTATGTTTTAAAAAATCAGACTCCTGGCCAAACTATGGAGAAAAGGGGGACTTATACTCCGAAAAATACAGTATGTCGTTTTTAGCCCAATTCCAAGTCTTTTTCTTGAACGTAGTTTCTGCAAAGTGTTCATTAGAAATGTTGTCTTTGGAGTTGTGGGCGGGACTGTTGGCACGTTGCACTCTTTTCGTTATATATGTCCGCCATCATCAGAAAAATGCCACAAGAACATGTTAAAAACTTGATTTTCATCAGAGTGGGTCTTTCAGTTGTGTAATATTTGTAGACGTAATTAAGTTTAAGCTTATGGCAGTGAAAATGGAGATGTTGACCAAAGATTATCCTGAAGTTGTATGTTTTGAACCAGTTTTTGACAAAGAGGACAGTTCTCAAAGCGGCTTAAGATGCTTCCTGCGCTACGGCTAAGAGGTGCTGACTGGAGGATTACCTTGAGGTTCACTTTTGAATGGCTCCCAAAAAACAGGTTATTGTGCCGACTGACTTATCTAAAGGAAGGAGAATCAAGACCCTCAAATCACTGTTGTTGTTTAAACACTTGTGTTTTATTTGTCTAGTTTATGTTGCTTTATGATTTGAAATTTTCATTATTGTGTTTTTGTAAGTGCTTTCATGTTTAGAATACTTGAAAGCTTTTTTATAGCTGCTGGTATAAACAAATGTTTAAAACTAATATTTCAAAACCAAACACAAAAAACTCTGCAAATACAAGGTTTTATGTATTTTTTTAATATGATTATGTGGAATTTATTGACTCCAGCCACTGGCAGAAAATCAGCTTTTCTATGGGCAAGTTAAGAAAAATAAAATGTTGTATATATAGCTAAAAGATGGCAAAGTGGGAGCTTACGCTTTAGGCTTGATAGCATTTTGTAGATCATTTAAAAACACTTTAAATTGCATCACATGCTTAAACATTTAGAACTTTTTCACCTCTTTATAGCTGTTGGAACGATTTCAAATGTGTTTTTGCTTTGTTGCTGTACACTGCTACCTTTAGGTTAAAGTGTGTCAAGGGCTGGGAGGCAGATAGCATCCATCCAACAGGTTTAGCATGTACATGTAGCAATCATTTATTGGGATATTATTTGATTTTAGCTTGTTGTCTGCTTTAACTCTTCTTTTTTCTTTTCCTTTTTTTCTTAGCATTTTAGCTTGTTCAGCATATAAACCCATAATAACACATTAGCTTGATTCATTTATTTAGCATTTTAGCTTGTTTAGCATCTAAACCTTAATGACACATTTATTTTTTTAGCACTTTAGCTTGTTTAGCATCTAAACCCTAATAACACATTAGCTTTATTTATTTATTTATTTTAGCATTTTAGCTTGTTTAGCATCTAAACCCATAATAACACATTAGCTTGTTTTATTTATTTATTTTAGCATTTTAGCTTGTTTAGCATCTAAACCCTAATAACCTGTTTATTTTTTTGTCACTTTTGCTTGTTTACCATTTTAACCCTGGAAACACCTTAAGTTTGTTTAGCACTTTAGCTTGTTATTTAACCTTTGCTCAGATGCCACTTCTACTCCTACAAATAATTTAACCTGTTTAACACATTAGCTTTTAACACCTCAGGTTAACATTTTACACTGTTTATCACTAATCCATTTTACATTGTTCAACACCTTCAATTTTATGTAACTCGTTTGCTTCATTTGGGTATTTTTGCCTTAGACCTTTTTAATATTTCTTATTTGTTTATCACGTTAATTGTTTTTACTGCTTTAGCAAATTTATCTTATCATTCAACATAATGGGGTTATATTCTAGTTGTGTTTTTTATTTTTTATTTTTTGAAGAGGGGCACTTTTAGTTTGTTTGTTGGTGTGTGTTTTGGTAGTTTAGGCTTTTGTTAAACAAATGTAATAAAAACACATTTATCTAAAACATATCACATTTCATGCTAATGCATTTGTATTAAAACCTAATATTTTGATCCTCACCTGTAAGTTGTTTCATATGTAAAAGATGGAACAAAAAAGGAGACAAACTTCTAAATAAATTCAACTTTAGGCTGTACTGATCTAAGATTAGCCGTCATCGTTTCAGCTGTTTTTTTATGCACATACTGTTCACTCACAACCTAATCTGATTTAGTACAGCTCTCTGCATCCATTTTTTGCTGCAGAGCCTTCAACTCTCATGAACTAAGCTGGCCAGAGATTAGGGTCTGAATAGTTGGCAACAAAAACTGTAGTTGGCAATAACAGCACAGAATGCTGCTCCTATTCTTAAATAAAGTATGCAGCAAATCTTGTCTTAGTTTGGATAGTTTGTTCCAGAAAATCCACAGAAACAAAAAAAAACGTCTGTTCAGACATCCCAAAAAAGACATTCTGTGTGAAAGGTCATTTTCTCAATCCACTAACTTTCATTAGAGCAGCGCCATTGAGGTCTCACATTTCATTATTATCTTAAACTGTGTGGCCAGCAGAAGTACCCGATGGTTCTCCTACTTCAGCAGCTTTAATTGTGAAAATCTACAATACATATGGAGTGGAGAGGAAAAAAACACATCTGTGGCAGAGATTCTGATGCAGCTGCCAGACAGACACCTGAAATAGACATTACCAAAAATCAAACACAAATGTGCCGCTCTGCTATATGAAGGAATTTTCATCTCCTAACATGCTCAGACTCCAAACTTTCATGCTTGCTTTTGTGCTTATTTGTCATAATGATATATTGTGTTGCATAAAAGACCCACACTGATCGAGGTTCAACTGGATTAACTTTCAAATTCTGTTTTGTACATAGAGCTCAAAAACAGACTTAATAACTTGCATCGCGACACTTGAACAAGAGTTTTAAACGCGAAAGCCAGAAACGCGCGTAGACGCTCGTTTAATATAGATTTTTTTAGTGGAAGTGGTCGCTTGATCGGGCCGGTGTGAACGTAGCATGAGACTGAGCGGCGCTACTTCCTCTTCTTCTGTGTTGCTGTCACTAGAAAATACTGATACACACACCTACAGTGCCCTCTAGTGGTTGTTGCTATTTATTTAAAAAAAAATCACATACAAGTTGCACTTAATATAAGTTTCACCCCTATGCAACAAAATGTGACTCATACATCCTCTTTCGTCAGAAAAATCCCACATTAACATGTTAAAAAAATCCTTTTAATTTGAGTGGGTCTGTAAATGACTGCCTGAATCTCGGTACGACTTCTCAGATTGTTTCGGGCTCCACTCACATTGCCGTTCTTGCTTACAGGCTGATTGTGAATTTATTTTCTTCCTAAGAGTTGTCTCACAATACTCTGCACACACGTCCTGCTGTGAATGTGTCTGGAGATGTTTGGATAGCAGAGATAACTGGTAAAACCTGATAGTACTGCTTTGCCCGAAAAAATAAAAAAACCACAACACCCTCTCAGATCTCTCACTCTCTGTATCTTGATTTTTTTTCCCTTTTTTTGGTAATTGTAGCCTGAGACATCTGTCAAAAGCATTGCAATGCAGAGAGCCAGAGCCTATCTCTGAAAATGTCATTACGCTCAGCCCGTCTGAGCCTCTCCGTGCCAAGAAAACATTCCCACTTTGTAGCGAGGTATTTTGAGCGGGACTCAGACCGCGGGAGCTCGGTTTGTGTAAACGGCGTGTTGTGACGAGGGCTGGGCCCGCCGTCGGGCTGCTCCCAAATGAGCCGTGTTGCTCTGTGGGTTTGAGCGGCCTGAGGACAGAGAATCAAACCGCACTTATGAAGTTGATTGAGGTCAGGCTCCGAAATAATGGTTAACCTTCAAGAACTCCTCAGTAATGAGGGGAACACTTGTCTGCACTCTGAAGAAAAATGCATCTGTGCTTCACCTGTTTGCTCCAAAGGATTTTTTGTGCTAGTAAATCTTGTTCTTTTGAGAAGACGGAGGGGAGCTCATTCGCTCCTCGTATCACCACGCACCTGCCCCGCTGCCCCCTCCCCGACAGCTCCAGTAGCGCTCTCTCTGACCTCTGACCCCCCTCCCGAGGGAAGCTTAAAGAGTAAAAGTGTCACATTATCCTGCTGCCCCTCTCCGAGCCTCCACTACAGTCTTGCCGCTTGTCTGCCCCCACAGAAGCCGCTGCAGCTGCCGGGGCCACCGGGGGAGCTGCCGGTGGAGCCGCCTGGGGGCCGACCGCCAGCGGGTTCTGCCAGAAGACCAAGGAGCACGATGTGGTGCAGCGGCAGCGGGTGGTTGACCTCTGGAAGGACGGCAAATCGGAGGGGGCCATAGGGCTGGAGCTGAGGATGCCAAAGTCGACGGTGCACAGCATCATCGTCAAGTACCGACTCAGCAACACGGTGGAGAACCTGCCGCGCAACGGACGACCAAAGAAGCCCTGAAAGGAGGAGGGGGGGGGAACAAGCGAGAAGAAATCCCAAAAAACAAGGAAAAGGAGAACTCTGACACTGCTGGAATGTGAGGAGGAGAAAAAGAAACGATGGGAGGCACAACTTTATAGAAAAAAAGAGGACAGGAAACGTGAAATGAAAAGCAGCGCTGGCTCTTTGACCCCCCCCAAAGAAAAGCAAGCAATCAACTGCAGAAATTAGAAAAAAAGAGAGGTCAAAAGGTGCTACGGGGAAAAAAATAAAAACCCAAAAAAGTCTGACTGCACTCAAGAGACAAGAAAAGCGGAGGATGTTTATTCAATCACCTCGATTTTTTTCTCTCAAGGAAATTCAGGTATGAGGGCTGAATGGAAGCAAAAGGCAGCAAAGGATATTATTATTTTTTTATACTTCTTCACACTTATTTTCTTTTTTTTTTTTGAGACTTCTGTTACCTCTGAGCCAAAAAGATTTCCCTTCGGTTCAATTCTTCATGTGAAGGCTGACTGAACAAGCCGGTCGCCTCCATCTGACCCCGTCCTCCCTCATTCCTCCACAGACCTGCACTCCTCCGTCTCGCTCATTCAGAGCCTCACACACACACGGGTAAAGCCTTCATGTATCCACCGACCTCACTCTTGAGACGAAATCCAAGAAACGGTGAAAACCAAAAAAAAATGACGGCAAAGAAAAAATGTTTCAAACACGGATCCCTGCGGACCGCCGCGCATTCCTACGTCCAACCAAACAAAGGAGCTGGAACCTAAATAAACAACACTACATGGCTTTAACCCACTCAGATGTGCTGCTTCAATTTTAGAGACGACTGAAAATAGCCCCATTTCCTGTTTGCTGAACAGTATTTATGAGCCGCTCTTCCTCGGTTGTGAAAGCTGTAATCTGTTACAAAGGAACCAAAAAAAGAAATCAATAAATAAAAAGGGAAACTCTTTGAAGCTCGCAGAGACGCTTTTGTCCCTGGAGCTTCTTTATTGTGACAGCGTGATGGAAAGTGTCCCGTAATCCCAGAGAAACTAAAACTCCGCAGACCGTCTCGTTGAGTTTTCCAACTGTGACGTTCACGCCGACCAACCTGGAGATTCCTGCAACAAGTGCGACAGTCAGGGATTTTTGTATTTGTATGTGTGGGACGTGTGAAAATGCCTTTTGTTTTGTTTTTTTACAAATTATTTATCTCTTTTTTCTTTTTTTTAAGTTCCTAACTAAAAAAATATTTTTATAAAAAACAACAAGAATTTAGAGAAATTTCTTGTATGAGAGAGTGTTGGCATGACAACGCCATCTATAAAAAGAGAAAATAGATGAATAAAAGATGTAATTGCAGTTGAATCCGTTAAAAATAATTCCACCAGATAAAGCAACATTACAAAGTGCTCTCAGGAGGCTCACGCTGTTACATCGGTTTAATAAAAAATATAATAAAAAGCTGATTCACTTGGTCATGATTTGAAATCACTTGATGAATTTCAAACATTGTGAGCCATCAACCAAATGTCCAACTAACCCAACAACTGTTTGCAAGAAAATATTCATTTTTCATTGCTCATGTATATGTGTAAAGTGAATGTATAAATAAAGAGAAAGCATTTTAAACACTTTAAAACATGAAAATGTGTTATTTTAAAACTAAGGATGTCTTGAGATATGAGGGCGTCCTTCTGAACTGTTTAATACATGTAGCTTGTGAATGTAAATACCAATATGGGCCACACAAAATGTAAAAAAATCATGTAGATATGTAGTTATATAACATTAAGTTATGATTAATGAAAAATGTTCACTTATGAATAAGCGTAAAAGTATATTTTTGAGGAGTTCATAGATAGTAATAGGTAAACAGTAGTTGTCCTAAGGTTGATCCCTGAGGAACACCCTTTTTAATTGTGAGGAGTGTGGCTTGTTTGCACCTGTTTTTAAAGTTGTTCCACATCATTTAATCAGGGGACCCCAACCTCCGGGCCGCGAACAGGTACCGGGCCAGGGGCCACGTGGTTCTGGGATACAGACAATGAAAAAATCCATGCGCTAATCAGGGGGTCCCCAACCCTCGGGACACGGAGCGGACCAGTACCTTGGCCTAGTACCAGTACCTTTACCCTACCCGGTTCTGGGACCATATCCCATCCAGTACCACGTCCAGATGGTTGCGGACCCGTGATTTATTGGGAACAGCCAGTATGTCCAAAAACGACTAGTTGGGGACACCCTAGACCAGGGGTCGGCAACCCAAAGTGTTGAAAGAGCCACTTTGGACCAATACAATAAAAACCAAATGTGTCTGGAGCCGCATAAATGGAATTGACTTATGTAAATTTTACTCTGTAAGTTTCACATGGAGAATGTGTGGAATAAACGATTATTTCTCCTGCTGCGTGTCCTCGTGTCATATAAACTACGTTTTTGGCCTCATGACAAGTTGATGAGATATTGCAGCATCAAAATTATCAGACAAAAGATGAGTATCCTCATAATGATCATTTGGGCTTTTATTTTGACATGCCTCAATGACACAACGAGAGGGGGTTCTGATCAGTCTCTCCCTCATTCTCACTCCAGGTGCAGGAAGAATTCAAACATAACAGGACAAAATCATAAATGTTCAACAGTCAGACAACAAAACACATTGACGAAAACCCAAACTTAAATCCAATTCCAGTCAGACATGCAGAAGAATGGGTAACCCACAATTCCTTGCGCTGCCAGACCGACAGCAATACACTACAATATGAATGAATTACAGTTTGTTTCATTGCTTTGATGAAATTAAAGAAATGCAATAAATAAATCTGATTTTTGATGTCATTTTTATTTAGAGGATTTGAAAAAAAAACACAAAAATGTAACGCGCACCTTTAAGGTGCTTCCACACTGGCCGCGTGAATAAAGCGCACACTTTCAATGAAGAGTCAATATAAGCGCGTGCACACCTAAATTCCTGGTCTGGAGCGCGCGTGAGTCTTATAGTCAGACATTTAAAAGGACAGAGTTGTGAAAACAAAAGTCTTCAGAAAGATTTGGGGGATTTTCAACACTTTTACTTTCGGTTCTCCCTGTTGTAGATGCAGATGAGCGCTAATGAACAGTAAAAATACAATCGAAGGAGAATCTCCTCCCCGCCACGCACCGCACGCGGCCGGTGTGTGAGACCTGCACATCGCCGCGCTCAGCAGGTGGTATCCACACCGGAGCAGCGCGGTCACGCACGCAGTGGCGGGGAGGAGATTCTTCTTCTATTCTTCTTCTACTGTTCATTAGCGCTCATCTCATCTTGGTGTCATATTAACCTGACCGGACACAAACCGTAATGATTCATTTCTCCTTCGTGATCACGTTTGGTACTTCTGTGCTTTGAAGCAGACTCCGCCCACAAGCAGCTCCCGCGCTGAATCTTCAATCCGGTTCAAGATTTCCACGCACAGTTACAGCTCTGAGCTGCTGCGACTGTGCGTGGAAATCTTGAACCGGATTGAAGATTCAGCGCGCTCAATGCGTGCCGATTTGTACGTGGAGCTCGTGACCCGACTTCAAAACCCGCGTAGCAACGTGCGCTCACGTGCGCTCCAGACGCACGGGCAGGAATTCTGCTGTGCGCTGACTCAGACGGCGTGGAAGCATCTACACTCATCTCACAACAACTGGAAAACGTAAAGGATGTTTGTGTCATGTTTGTCCTCCTACAGAAATCGTATTAAAACAAAAATATTGTGGCAGCCTGACTGTTAATTTAGAAATAGTTCCTTGTTAGTGGGTGGAGTTAGTGTCTGTTCTTGTGTTGCATTATGGGACTTGAGTGTTTTACCGGCACCATGAGTGAGAGTGGTGTGTGTATGAGTGAGGGTCCTCACAGTGTCGGCTGTTCAATGGCTCCGTACTGTTAAAGAAATGGCAGTCAAAATGTTGACTCCAATTGATTTACACGCCCTGCGTGTACGGTTCTTCCTTCAATCTCCGAGGGCCGTACAACGTATGGGACACAAGTGATCGCTGGAATCAAACCTGCCAGCCAGCTGTTTGGCTCTGCTCCCAATCAATTCGCTACAATATGTTTCCTTCCAACATTTTTTTATTATTATCAAACATTCTTGAAGAATCTCCACTGAGCCGCAAGGGGGTGCTTGAAGGGCCGCATGCGGCTCCGGAGCCGCAGGTTGCCGACCCCCGCCCTAGACGGAGGGGGCCCCATCCATATGTCTTCTTAATATGACGAGTTAGGAAGGAGAACGTGTTGCCCAGGAAGTCTTTTTCAATGTATGTAAGGAGCTACTAGCTAGTTCACTTGTAATTTTACTAATTCAGCAAAAAAAAAAAAAAAAAAAAGGTAAACTGTGTTATGCACTTTAAAATAAATAAAGCCTTATTCACAGTCAGAGTTTAAACATAACTTTTCAAACTTAAAATGTGCAACAAATTATGAAAAGTGTAATAGTTTCCTGTTCTGGTTTTAAACCTGATTTTCAGAATTGAGATGTAGAGAAGTTTAGCTTTTCTGTTCACTGTAAACAAGTCATTCTCATGACTGGTGTTCAAAGTGATGCTTTTCTTTGAAGGACACGAGCGAGACTGTTAACAAATGTCTCCTTAGTTTCGTCAGATGTTTCTCACAGCCCATAACAGAAGCTCCAGGAATATTCCATTTGACTAAAAAAAAAAGTTTCTGGCTTTTGCCACACGGTGTTGAAGAAATAGACTAAATAAATCAAAACAAAAGCAGACATCATTTACGCCTGTGACAGTGTGTTTTCTAAAGGGGAGTGTTGAGGTTTAAAGTTTAATGGAAGAACGTGAAAGGAGGAGATCAATCTGAACGAAAACACATTTTTCCACTGCATTTGTGTAACTGGATGCTGACTATTAAGTTTATCATGGGTGCTAACAAAATTAATCGGCAATGTTGCTTTAATTTTGATCGGAAGAAATGTAATAAAAACAACTTCTTCCGTCTAAGTCTTGCTGTGCGTGATGTTCAATCTCAAAGAAGACAATTAAAGCTGTTTTTGATTTTTTTAAATCTTATTTCTATAAACCTTAACAACACCAGTCATATAATCTTGGTGAAAGATGCGTCGATTTATGTATTTCTATTTATATAAATTTCACCCACGCAAATTCGCATGAAAATCAGGTTAAAGAACACACTTTGGACAAGCATCTAGGAACGAATTTAACGTACATCAAAACAGGCAAGTAAGGCAAATTTGACGAGGGGCCTCTGGTCACACGCAAGACGGCGTCAGAATCAATCTGTACGCGGAAGCGGAAATCGTAACGGAAATGTCGTAAACTTTAGAAAACTCTTTCAAAATGATATTTAAAAACCTTTTCAGAACTATCAACTTTTACGTCTTTGAATGTGAATAAACTAACTGTTTTTTTCTCCGTGAATCAGCTGATCGGAGACGCGGAATGCTGTTTTTATCTCTGTGACAGAGAGTGTCACTGAGGAAAAAAATGGCAAAAAGGTGGTAAGCTTAAAATTATATTTTTTTTTGTGGGGGGAGGGACTTCCGGCTATTAGTTTTCAGGCGCCATATTTTTTCTCTGTAGCCAGATTCTCTTGAATTTGACTCAAGTCGTGTCGGGTGTGATCACATTACACATCACTAAGAGGTTATTTATGATTTTTTTTTATCAAAAGAAAAATGTAAACGTTAATTTTCTATCTTGTAAAAATAAACTGCATCCACTGCTGCTGGTGTAAAAAATTGAATCGTATCTTGTTACTTTTTCTAAGCAGCACAACGAACACACTTAAGAATTTCATCATTTTTCGTGCCGAGACAACCAAACTTGCTGTGTACGACTGTACCGCCCCCATGTGGCCAGCTTGGCTTATCATATTTCGAGATTTCTTGACACTATGGAGTAAAATTGGCTTTGGAATCAACTTGGAGAATGGAAACATCCTCGTTCAGAAAGAGTTAGGAAAGAGATACTATAGACAAAACCTCAAGACTGCGATTTTTTTTTACATGATAATCCAAAAAAATCTCTTCAAGCTATTATGCTACGACCTAAAAAATGACTCTAATGACTACAGAGTAAATGATTAATAATCACAGAGTAAGAAAATGTAATTCAAAAAATTGAATGAGTTGATTACTATGGGTCACCCAGGCTACCGTCGGGTTTTTCAAAATAAAAGCTTTAAGTTCAGGTTTTAAGTAAGTGGTTTACTGACTCTTAATTTTTATTGTGTGACATTAGATATGAATAAATTATAGATGCATTAAAACATTCTAGTCTAGCTCTCTTTTTCTATAAATCGTCGGGCAGACTCCTCAATCTGACGACAGGTCTGTGCTTCTCAAATCCCTAAAAACAAAAAAACCCGACCGGTCAGACTCACAACATAGCTCTTTATGAGAAGTTTTGGCACATTTGAGCTCACATAAAGCTTTTCAGGGAGCAACAACATTCATGGCCAAGTTTTCTGTCAGATAGGAGGCAAAATTTGTAGAAGCAGACCAACGTGGTGGCCAGACTTTCCTTTTTTTTTCTCTCTTTTATAGAGTTTTCTGGACTTTCTGTGGTCCTTCTAGTGAACTTTACAGTTCCAGGACGAGGAGAGAAGCAAATTTGAGGTTTAAGAGCTCCTGCAGTGGTCTTATTTTGTGAATTTTTATTGATGAAAGACTAAAGATTGGCTCTCACACATGGACTGGAGCTCTTAAAGTTAAAACGATGAGCGGCAACAGCTCGTTTGAACAGACTTTTTCCTCTGTTTTAGTTCTGTTTTGGCGTTTTCTGCCCCCACGTTGCGTGTCTCTCTCCCAGTCCTTACCTTGATTTGTTTTGCCTCTTATCAGATTTAGTTTGAACACACACAGAACTCTCTCCACTTTTCCTCTGTTGGCCTCTACTGGCAAAAAGCCACAAGTCCTCCCGAACGCGGCCCCCCTCTCTCCTGCTTTTGGACGCTCGGGCGCGCGCACAGGTTTAGCTTCTCCGGCCCCGCTCCTTATCACGCCTTTGATCAGCCTGTGAGTGTTATGACAGTTTGTCTTCTCCTCGCAGCGCCAGTGCGAGCGGTGCACGCTCAGACTATTCTGGGCTTTGTTTTTAAAACGAGCGCTCGGCTCGCCATTCCTCTGCGGAGCACGTTTATGATAGCGCACCAATGTGGGAAGCACAGATTCCTGTGCTGGCCAGCTGTGCAGCCGTGCAGAGAGAAGGTTTGAGGAGGGCTGTGTGTCCTCATGTGCCTGTTGGTGAAAGTTTACTGAAGAGGCAAAACCTCATCATTAATTGGGGAAAAAATGGGTCACACAGGACATTTGTATCTGTAATAAGATCGGCCATTCAAATGATTAAAATGATCAGAATCATTCAAATTACTTGTGTTTTTAGCACAAATTAGACATTTATTTTATTATTTGTATACATTTTTTCACACCATCCTACACATTCCCATTCCCAACTTGTCATATGGTTCGGGCCCCTTCTGCACCACTTTTTGACGTTTTGTGTGTCCCAACTTGTCGTTTTTTGACGGGCTGTCTGTTCTCATGAGATCACAGGTCCACAACCCTCAGGATACGGTATTGAACACGGTAACAGACACTACCAAGTTAGGGTTAGGGTACTTGTCCGGGCCATGCCCTGGTACTGTACTGGTCCACGTTCTGGTACTGGTCTGCGTCCCAATGGTTGGGGACCCCTGATTAGCATCTGCGGCCTGGTACTAAGTGGCCATTGGAATAGTACCAGTTTGTGGCCCAGAGGTTGGGAACCTCTGATTTAATAGGAACATGCCTTAAAGTGGCCGTACAAGTTTCAAAGGATCTGCAAGACACACCTGTGCTCTCTTTAAGATGCACCTGCTCCGGTCTATGACCTGGACAATGAAAAACCTCCAACTTCTAACAGGCAACCCCCATACATTTTGACATTTTGGGTGTCCCTAATTGGTCATTTTTTTGACGGGCTTGCTGTTCCCATTAAATCACGGGCCCCTAACCCTTGGGACGTGGCACCGGTACCACATTGGGGTTAGGGTACCTGTACTTGGTTTGTGTTTGAGACTGGATCGGTACAGGTACTGGTCACTGTCCCGAAGGTTGGAGACCCCTGATTAGTGTCAGTGGCCCTGTTCCAAGGGGCCCTTGGACCAGTACCAGTTCGCATCCCGGAGGTTGGGGACCCTGGTTATTTGGGGACACCCAAAACGTCAAAAGTGACGCGGAGGGGGTCCTTGACCACACGCCGATATATGACGAGTTGGGAGTGAGAATCCATTGCACCATCAATTTATCTCCTTTTATGTCCAAAGCGGCAAATGAAACAGAAGTATTCCTTGCAGCATCAGATGGTGCATTGCCATACATGAAGATGATTTTGTTATGGAAAGCACGATTCTTCTTTTTGGACCACGGAAAGGGACCCTAATTAGACCGACCAGCTCTCGCCCCATGTTTCCAGCCCAAACCATGACTCCACCACCTCCTTACTGATGTCGTAGCCTTATTGGGACATGATGGCCATCTACCAACTACCCACTATAGAAGGTTTACGTAGAACTGCAAGCTTCTGGAGGATCCTCCCCCTTGATGTATGCTTGCTGCTTTGTAATAGTGTTTTAGCGGCTGCTCTCTAAATCCCATGTATTAGTCTGTCTTTTTCTGCACAAACCCGTGTGTCTGAATCATCCACAAATCCCTTAATAGTACGATGATTGCGCTTAAGTTGTCATGAAATAACCAAGATTTTCATTGCTTGTCCAACTATTTTGCACTTTTCAGCACCAGAGATCCTTTTTCATTCATATTGCTTAATAATGTGGAACGTCCTTTAGTCGATTTCCTTTGAGCTCACCTGACAAACTAATGATCACAGGTGTCTGAGATTGATGTCTGTAATCCAAAGAGACACAATGTTCTCCATGAGTTTAACTGAAAAACGCAAATACAAGTCTCATTTTAATTTGGACCACACTGTAAAGATCAACGGTGAAATCTCCCTGTTAGACCAGCCTCCATCCTCGATCTCTGAAGGAGAGGAGGCTCGGAGCTGCACATGTTGAACCGGCTGAACTGTTTTTTCTGTTTTTTTTCCCTGCAGTTCTGAACGGGCCTCCCATGTCTGTGAAGAAGGAACGGGAGGCAGAGCTGATCAACAGGCGGGAGCAGCGCAGCGGGGAAGTCATCTGCATCGACGACTAGACATCCCAACAAAAACCCTAAAAAGATGACCGGCGATGGACTACAGCTTCTGCGTGAACGACCTATTGACTGACTGACTGAAGCTCACCATGATTGTAGTTCCCTCATTTCAGACTGAAAACTTGTTCACGCACACCCCCCACGACCCTTTTTTCTCGTCTGCCTCAAACCATTATACTCCTCATAAACGCCCTCCTTCCAAGGGCCTCCTCCTGCTTCTAACCTCATGTTACACTACCACCACCTCCTCAAACCCTTTTAGATCCCAGACTAGACTCCTTTTTCCTCCCAGGAAGCTGCATGTGAACGTTCGTCTCATCAGGCTCCGCCCCCCCCGAAGCATGCTCCTATCGCTACCATGCTGTCTCGTGGAAAAAAACTAAAAAAAAAAAGCATCAAGCTGTGCCTACAGTCATTCAAACGCCGATTCTGAACCGGTTTTCTCAGTCCGAGCAGCTTCCAGCACAGCTAGTGTTTCCTTTTCTTATGTAACTCATTCTTATCAGCGGTACTAGTTTGGTTAAACACATGCAGTCGGGCATCAGTAAACATCCTCGTAAGTATTTCATCTCCTTTTGCCCCCTCACGTCTGTGTACAGAGTATTTCAGGGGGTTTTAATTCCAGAAAAAGTCTCCAGATGGCGCTATTTTTCAGAAACACTCCCCTCTTTATGAATGTTTATAAACCTTTCAAGCCAGTGTTATCAAAACTCCACAGACCACACCTCCTCCTCGTCTGGATTCTACGCCCCTTTTTTACGTTTTT
>NC_050529.1:16468508-16472296 GCF_002922805.2 Oryzias melastigma | reverse complement strand
TCTCACATGAGCGGAGCTTTTACCAAAAACAACAACAACAACAAAAAAAAAGTTTGTTTTGTAAAAAGAAACTACGAATAAAATGACAAAAAAAAACAAAAAAAACGTGAGGCACCCCCTTTCGCTATGTTTCCGATAACGAAGAAGTTGGAACAACTTCAGAAAAGCTAACTGTTCCCGCCTACTTTTTTGCGATCTTTTTCCAGTAACAAGCGTAAACAGACAATAGGAAATATTTAACCCAAACAGCTTCTATAAACATCATAGTTTGTTAAGAAAACACGATTAAAACTTGCTGGGACTTTTTTTAAGTTGCAATTATTTACAAACGCCTTAAGGAAGATGGAAAATTAGGACGTTTGTGTAAGTAACGCTAGCTATAAGCTAACCCATCCCAAAATGTTTCTCTTTTATGTTTGAGATCCTTTTACTTTGGAGCTTTGTTTTAAACAAAAAGCCTAAAAAAAAGGAATAAAAAGTGATTATCAAAATAAAAGCACTTATTTTGTCCATACACTTTGTCCTCTTTCAAAGAGTTTTTTTTTCATTGTTGTTGATTTTGGGATATCTTGTGTCACTGTGTAATGTAGTGGTGCCGATCAACAGATGAGTGACGATAAAAACTTGTAAAAGAAGACACAAAAACTTTTTTTTGTTGTTTTTTTTTTTGTTTTGTTTGTAATAAAATGAATGAAAAAAAATCAGAGTCATGTTTTTCTTTCAGATGTTTGAGCTTTAAATACAGTTTCCCATTTAGGATGTAGCGCAATAAATAATTAAATAAATAAAATTCTGGCAAAGAGTGCGACGTCACCAATAGGAAATGGCTTACTTTTGCGATTTGGAGAAGTTGGAAGCCGAAAAAAATCTGTATTTTGTGATTGGTCCAAATATGTCTGAGTCAAAGTTTCTATGGCAACCAATCTCGCCAATCAGGGGTGAGATTTTTAAATGGCCACACCCCTTCTTCTGAAAGCAGCTACACAAAATCTGTCAATCAAACATTTTGAACATTCAATGTGAGCCAAATGCTTTTATTAAGAGAATTGATTGGTCAGTTTATAACTTCCAATTAAAAGAAAGTAAAAGAAAAAATAGGATTTGCAAGAAGAATTTTTAAAAAATTGTTAGTCTGACTAATACATTTAACTGTAGAATAACTGTGTCTATTGGATTTTGGTTACTTGGAGCCACCAGGTACTTCCTGTGTCACTCAGTCCAGTTTGCATATACAGACAATGCTTAATTCATTATTTATTTTTGTCTCCAATCAGTCAAAGTTTAGCTTTAGAGGTCTCAACTCATCACAAATTTTTCTCAAATATCTCATATTGATTAAAAAAAACTAAATTGAGACACGTTTGTGATAAGTTTGAGACAACTGCACTCCAATTTTTGCTATTTTTCCAACAAGAATCTTTAGAAAAAGCTTTTTTTTTTTAACTTCATGCAGGTTTTGCAGCAAATTTCTTCAAGTAATGACAGTAAATATAATGTATTATAGTATTAATATGATTTAAATATGATGTAAACATCATGATGATGTGATTATTAGCTCTCCATGATAAGTTCCCACGGCGCGGTTCATAAATGGCAGTAATAAACCACTAATGGAGTTTAAACATGGACTTTGAGAGTTCCCCTTTACCCTTCAAAATCTAAACAGCCCCATTAATCACCAGTTAGTTACCCCCAGGGGCAGCAGTGAGTTTCAATCACAGCTACTTTTGGAAACCATTTGTTTCAACCCTTGATGTTGACTTTGGGTCCCGTTTTTGTGAAGTCTTTGGTATGAACCAAAAGTCGTTCAAACTGAGTAAAACGGTGAGACTCGGCCGATTCTTTCATTTTTTTCATCGATTTAAAACGTACACTGGTGAAAAACTGTAACTTGAAACATAATTTTTATAGTTTTTAAGTATTTTTTTGATTTATCTATTAAGTATCTGCTGTTTTTAATAGAGTTAAGGTAACAAAGGGAAATTCTCATTGTATGATTGATAAAGTCATATTCTATTCTATTCTATTCTATTCTATTCTATGATGTTCAGCTTTTTTTCCATCAAGTTTTGTATTCAACATAAAAATTATAGTCTAAAAATCTATTGAATCATTTCAGATTTTTAAACACAACCTGTAGTTTTCAGACATTTTGTGAAGTTGTGTCACTGAGAATGACATAAAACAGGAAGTTTCTAAAGTAGAAGGTTGTAATCAAATCCCGCGTCCCCCACACAATTTTTGGGACATTTTTCGTGATTCACTATTACTGAAATGAAGGAGTCATATATTACTTTTTAAAACTGAGTCCTCAGTTCCTCCAGTTTATTTAAAGCTTCTTTTATAAATGTAGATGCTAAGTTTTTGTTATGAGGCTAAATATTCAATCTTATCAAATATGGATGATGTCAGAGCATCGACCGTCTTCTATTACTTTCCAAAAGAAGGGAATTCTGTGAGGTACAATCTAAAGGAAATGCATTTTTAAACCAATTTTTTTGGGAATCGCAAAAAAACTTTATTTATAACACTTCCTATGCCACCAAAACAAAGTACTTTACATTATAATAAAAATTATTACCAAAAAAAAGAATGATGACAGAAATATTAAAATAAATCAAAACACTAGATATCATCAACAGTCCCACACCATCATACTCCCACTGTCATGTTATCGTTGAGCCAAAAAGAATGTGTAATTGAGAAAAAAATAATATATATAACTTTTAAAAAACATTTTTTACTTTTTCAATTCACTAAGATGTATCATATTTGATTGATGCATTTCTGAGATCAATATTTCATAGCATGATCAAACTGTTTACAACTGGATCCACGTTTTCTGCCCTGTAGTTCATCATCAGTCCACTAGGGGCACTAGAACGGCATATTTCAAAATGGCTGCCTCCGTGAAATCTCATGAACTCTTTTGGTGGGAAAAAGTGTAACTTATTTTCAAAACTTTAAGGTGAGATTGACTCTTCTATAGTTACTCATTTTCTAAAATCACTACTTGCAGTATTTAAAAATATATAATTTGTTGATAATTAATTCCTCATTATACAGTTACACCATGTTAAAAATTTAAGACAGTACTTAGATTTAAATTTTTTTTTTCCCTGAACACTCATCAGCCATTGATAATATCTGTTACACAAGAAAAAAAAAAAGATATAGCATTTTTTTGCATTTTTTTAAAGTATAAGCTTTTTTGTTAACTTTCTGGCGAATTTCAGTTTCACAACTCAAGAGGTTTCGATCAGAGAGACAGTGAAACTCTCAGAGATGGCAGTTTTGACTCCCTTTTTCCGTTCTTCATAGGATCTATAAACATATTTTTATGTGTACATATTTTTTAAATACAAAAATGAGTCTTTTAGCTTCAAACTAAAGCTTTAATTTCAAATTAACCTGTAAAGTCCAATATATCAGAGTTCAATAATAAGTCTTTTTTTTTTTTTTATCTTTAATGGAATACCCCTAAAATGTTTTTAAAGAGTTAATGATAGTATAAATTATGATATGTTTGGTGATTGGTAAAATTGTGCTCATGCTAGTGAGATCATAAATGTATGTATCAAATATGAGATATCGTTAGAGTTAAATATGTAAAAGTACTTAAGTCTCCAGGATTTAATGCAGCAAAATATTAGATAATCACTTTTTTAATGGTCTCTTTTATTTATTTATTTTTATAATATTTTTCTTGGGTTGCTAGCCAACTTTCCTCTGGCCTCCAATCAATGCTGACCTGCTTTATCTATATTTTCAAGTTAAGTTTTACTTGT
>NC_050529.1:16405347-16468480 GCF_002922805.2 Oryzias melastigma | reverse complement strand
TATGTTTTTAAATAAAAAACTCCCATCAGTGCAGAGATGGAAAAAAAAAAGAATGAAACCGAGAGCGCTTTTATAATGACTTTTACACATGTGTACATCATTACTTACTGACCACATTAACCTCAACATCCAATATTTTCATTTTATGACATGAAATTATGAAAAGCCTGATAGGGTCACTATAAAAACGGGACGGGGGCGGAATTTAACTGCTGCTGTCTTTAGACGACTTTTTAAGGACCTCATGTATTGAAAAGTAGTTTAAGCTTTTATTTATGTTAATCTAAAAGAAATAAAAAGGCAATAAAATAGGCTGATAATCGTTTCATAAAAGGGATTTGTTTTTTATTATAGTTTTTTAAACATTTTTCAAACTATATCCTTTCCTATATTGCATGTTTTATATTTCCTGCTCACATTATCTTAAGTTTTTTGTATTTTTTATTAAGAGAAATTTGTAAAATTATGATTATTGGTGGAATAATGAGAAGACATGACTTTCCAAAGTGGGTGGCATACTTTGACATTTAAATAAAAAAAAAAAAAATGAAAAAAAACAGGAAATAGGAGGAAGGGAAGTGTGTTGCGTTATTTATGTGCATGTGTGCGTTTTGTAATCGGGGAGGGAAACTGCGTGTTTTTCCTAAACTGTGCGGCTCATGTTTAAATTTGGGAACTGAAAATTGAGGTAGGGATGAAATGTGTGCAGCAGAAAGAGAGGAGGGGAAAAACGAACACAAAAAGGAGAGGAATTCAGAAAATTTAACAAAACATTCAACTGTTTCCATTTGAAAATGTGGACGTTTAACTCTAATTAGGAACACAATGATTGTCATAGCAAAGTGCTGAGGAGAAACCAGTGCGGTCCAGCCACAAAAACTACTTATAAACAAGAGTGGGAGGACTGAACCCCACCGACAGAAATACACACTGTACAATAGAAGCAGCATGTCAAACACTTGGTTTTCTATACTGTTAGTATGTAAATAAAAGACATTTGATATATTTTATCATTATTACTAGAGGTTTTGTGATATTTTCTCACCTTATTGTTATTTCTTAAAGTCTCTTGACTTGAATTAAATAAAATACTGTTGAATTTTCGCACCAAAAACTTTTTAAAAATTTCTTTTCTTCCTAAAGGAAAAAGAAGGCAAAATTTGACACAAAAATTTGAGTTTTCTGTAAGTGAAAGGGCTACAATTTTTTTTTATTATTATTATTTTTTTACCTTAGGGTAAAATTAGATAGTTGATCAGAGAACAAATATGTTACATTTCTGGGGGGTTTTGCCCAAAATATTTATTAAAAACTGCAAAAATACTATTCACTGAAAGTGTAGCAAATAGTGAACAATATTCTATGATTATAAGACACTACACAATATTTGATGCAGCCTATAGCTAAACATAAAAATTAAAACTTTTGTTGTGTTTTTAGATGGGTATTCTAAAATTATTTAAGAAAAAATAGAGCTAAAGTAAAGAAAATCTGTTTAAAATGGGTTAAAAATGATCAATAAATACAGCAGAAAGTTCAAATGATCTACTAAAAAAGCTGTGCGTCAAAAATGTGTTCATAAACGTGAGAAAAAGGCTATTAGTGTTTTTCACGTCACTGCTAACCGCTAATGCTAACGGCTATTAAATCTTCACATCACTGCTTCTGCTTTTTGCTTAATTTTTGTTGAGTGCTTCAGAAGATGCAATTATGACATATTTCTAAAACTCTGCAAAGGAAAAAAAAATCTGAACATTGGAGGCCTAAACACGCTAAAAGGAGTTTTTGATTTAAGCTAGCATGCTAATGTTAGCTAGGGTTGTATATATCGAAGAGAACACTCCATTTGAATATGATTTAGGTGATATAGTTCACTTAAAATCTTACTAAATTTAGCACAATTTCCACAAATTCTTGGAGTTTACTTACAAGATAGTCACATAATGATAATTAGCTTTCCTGACATTTTTTTAAACGTTTGTCTTTAACAAAAGTGTTTTAAGGGTCAGCCTTTCCTCACACAGTAATGTCACTTTCTGTACCGTCTTCTTAAAAGGTTTCCAAGATGTTTAACCCTTTAACGCCACTGTTTACACAATTAACGAAATTCAAAGGCATTCTAAAGCAGAGAAAGTGTTGATATGCAACACTTTACATTGGATTCTATTTGAACTTATATAAGTGATCAAAGAATTGTGGTATGCATGTGTAATTATTTGAAGTAATTTTGTTTTGTAGATCTTGGAAATCTTCAATCAAACTTTTTGTCTAAAAAAGCAACAATAAATCCTTTAAAACCAGAGATATTGACATGTAACTCTTCGACTATTTTACCAGATCAGCTGATTCTTACGCAGAAAAAAACAGAATCTGCTGTAATCACGTAAATTGTGGAAACATTTAAAGAGTTGGTCAAAAGAATATCAAAACTAGAGCTAAAGATCTGATGTTAAAGGGTTAGGACCTCTTGTACGATTAATTAGCAGAAAAAAAGCATGGAATTATGGGTAAAACGGAGGCTTAAGCTTTGGTTCAAGCAAACACTTGTGTGCTAAAAACGTTTTATTCAGGCTGCTGTGAAAAATTGGCATGATCCACCCATTTGTTTAGCATTCACACGTCAACATTTATCATATGACTCTAATAATACATTTTTTTACTACTTCTATTAAAACAGTCGACTGTGTTCTCGAATAGATGAGGATCCAAAAAGTCTAAAAACTGATGATGATACACCAATACGAACAGAACAAAGATCGTCCAAAGTGTGTCGCTTTTTTTCTTATATTATAATTACTATTGTGAACCACTTATAAAAAATATAGTTTTTTAAAACATAATAGCAAATAATAATAATAATTCACTTCAAATTCCACTACTGCTTGACTCACCCATCAGATCAGTGGTGATGTTCATTGCATCATCAGATACGTGAGGACCAGCCGGGATACAGAGAAGAAGAAGCATCAATTTCATCTTTTCTTAACTTTACAATCATCCCACCTTCAGGCAGAGAATTCACGTCGCATTGTTTACAAATGCTTACCTCTTAGCCTGCTAGCGTGACACATTCTGACAAATATGAAGACAAAATACATATTCACACGTATGTAATCACATTGGAAAGACCGTAGGATTGGCTATAAAGTGTTTCTGATTTGGTAGGAATCATTCGCACAGAAATGTGTGGTTTAAGCCCTTGTAGACACTTCAGTCGTCCGTATATTTCCATAGTCTGACTTTTAAGGTGCAGAAAACACAGTTTATAGGCTTATTTCATCCAAAGCTTTGTTCCAAAACAGCCACCAAAAAATCCACCAGAATCTCCAAAAGTTTGTTCTTTTAAATGCAAATATATAGGAATGAATGAACTCCGTACGAAAAATCCTTAATATGTCAATCATCCATAGAAAAAATGTGTATATTCCTCAAGCGCCTTCGATGAGTTTGTGTACTTGTAGTTGTGAGCTCTGAGGTTCAGTTGACTTTGAAGATGCTGAAGACATGATTGGCTACAGGGTGAAGGCTGAAGGACGGGCCGGTGACGGCGCGCAGCTCCGTGCCTTTGTCCAATCGCAGCAGCCCGGACACCTGGCAGGGCTTCACGAAGTGGAAGGAGTGCGGCCCGGCAGAGGGGGTCGTCCCGTAGCCCTCCATGCACTGAAGCTTCTGCGGCCGGACGCCGTTGGTCACCACGTCCAGCTTGACGTACTGAGACTGCTGCTCGTTGAACAGCACCTGAAGAGGAAAACAGTGAAAAAAAACAGTTTTAAAAGTTCGGTATCGCCACTTAAAATAGAAAAATCCAGATCAAAGGAGGGGCAGATTAAATATGAGTTCAAAATTGATTTTGTTAAAGTTATAAAACATTGTCAATAAACTGTTTTAGCACCTCAGTAAGTCCAATATAGGTTACATATTTCAAAATATTCAGTTCCTTGATAAGATTTAGTCAGCTAAGCTAGGACCGATTTTAGCCCCAACTTCTAAAAACATCTGGACCTTTAGCTTCTGTTTTGATGCTAGCCCTGTTGCATTAGCGCAGACTCGTGGATTTAGTAGCTAGTTCTTCAAGATGATTATTTTCTGTAAAATCAAAATGCATATTACAGAGTTAGCATTCAAAAAATTAGCTAAAACCATCTGAAAACAAGCTAAACATGATCCTTTAACTGTGTTGTGTTGCTAACGTGCTAACTTTTAGCTGTAAAAATTAGCAAGTAGCGACAGCTTGTCTTTTAAATAAATATTATGTAATTACATTAAGTTGGAGACAATGTTAAGTGCTAAAATAAGAATGTTTTGAGAAAAAAGAGACATAAATGCTCATTTACACTCATCAGTCATTTTTGTTCTAGTGTTAGCAAACAAATGTGGATCTAGCTAACATTTTATTAAACGACTTTCAATAAAGCTAACCCAAATATATTTAAGTAATGTAATTTTTTGTATAATAAACACAACTTTTAAGGTAAAACCTATATTTTTTTTATTTACTTTAGTACAGAATGCCATTTTTATTATTAAATAACCTTTCCTTATGAATTATTTTTTAAAATGATTTATTATTCTGAACCTCCGATGTCAAAAAGAGGGATAAAAACAACCAGACAGTGTGAGGTAGTCTCAGCACTCACATGGTGAGATTCATAAGTGTGAGTTCTGTACTGCTTGGGAGTAGCAATATAATGTCTTTTTTTAATTTATCAAAAGTTATATTTTTGTGTGTGTTAAACAAAGTTTAAAAAAAATTGAAAAAGAAGGATAATTAAAAAACTAAATATAAATAAGCAAAAATTGAAGCCACTAAATTAAAAAGTCACAAATTGTTGCAAAAGTCTGTTATAAAGGAAGTCATATTTATTTATTACTGGTATTATTTTTATACTTTTGGAACCTTTCTGTCTGTTTTCTTTTACATAGGAGGTTTTCTGTCTTTCTTTTCATTCTATTATCTTTGTAGATTAGTGCCTAAATTGTCAAAGGCACCTGATTGGACGAACACCTTCAGCTCAGCATTTAAATACAGTTGAATGATGTTTGTTTTCATGTTACATACGTTCACACACCCCTAGAGTGTGTAACAACATCACAGTTGTTTCTTGTGTTTACCAGACTGCAGTGGATGCAGTTTATTATTTGTTCTTGTTTGTTTGTGTTTTAGCGCAATGGGATGCTTTTAGCTCCCACGAGAAAACATGAGGTTATCTACACAACAGCCTGAACGAGGGACAGATTCAGCTGCACTTCATCCAGTTATCCAATCAGAAGAGACTGTCACGTCCTGCTGCTGTCTGGCCTCCTTTTCCATCCAGTTGGCTCACCTGGCAGGTGTGGCCAATGTGCCTTGATTGGCAGCTGCTGTATATTTAAGTCAGGCAGGGAGCAGAGCATCAGGCTGGGTTTAGTTTGTGTGGTGTTAGTTTGGGGTTGGACCTTGGTAGTTCTGATTTGCGGGCTTTGTTTAATTTATTTTGACTAGGTAGTTTTCTTAGGCAGCCGTTAGCAGGGAGCTGCTGACTCCGACGGTCGTCATGGCTGGGTCAGCAGTCTCCCTGACTTCTTTTTCTTTTGGCCAAGGTCCCAACTCTGTTTTGATTTGTTCTTTTTACCATACCCACTAATTATTTCTTGCTTTATTTCAGGACACAAGTTTCTGTTTATTTTAATAAACTGTGTTCCTTTTATGTTTGGTTGTCCAGTTTTAATGCTATTGTCTCCACTGATCCCTAGACTCTGGTCCAGTTTACCCATTGGTGACGTAACAGACATTGCTGCAATAGGAGGCGTGTCGTTGCCAAAAACAGCAAAAATTGAACACGAGTTGATGGTAGAAATGCATAAAGGATCAGTTTTTAATAAAATATAACTTTCTGAATCAATTAAAAATGTATGCTGATATGAAGGCATATTATAAGGATACATTAGTTAAAATTTGCCATAAAACTGATTAATAGTCTTTTTTCAGAAAAGGCTAATTTCTGGAAACTAGGTATTGTTGGTTAGTATGTGCACATATGAAAGCTTCTGTGAAGAAATTAATGACAAAAAATGTTAAATAATCTTAATTTAAATTTTTATTACTAAAAGTTGTCTGAAACTCACCTGGCAGAACAGGAAATAGACGCCTGCCCTCTCCACGATGAAGGTACCCTGCTCTTTGCTGTACCTCACTGCTTTGCTCATATTCAGTGTCCTCTCCTCCCAGCCCTTTATCACTCCACCATCTCCCACTATGAAACACAATCATGCATATCCCTAAAAATTCATCACATTCTTAAAGAAAAAAAAAAAGAAAAAATCCTTTCCCTGATTTTGTGACTCTTACCTTGCTGAGAAGAAACCTTGGTGACTGTTGGAACGTCAGAGACAACGGAGGAGTCAGAGAAAGAGGAAAGTCAATTAGGGGTTTTATGCGTGGAGTCATATAGGAGAGTGATATTGAAAACACTTCAGCAGATGCTACATGAGACGGCGAGAAGAGGTCTGCCAAGCCACTTACTCTCAAAATGAGACGCCGCTTTCCGTCCACTTCCATTTCGCCCTCGTGCCGTTCCACCTTTAAAACGCAAAGACAGACAATATGAGTGTAAAGAACGCACGGAAACGAACAATTATGTCCTTTTATCTTTGATTTGATAACACAATCGTTCCCATCTGTATCATAGTTGATGTGAGATGAAGTTAAACTATGTTAACAGATGGATTTCCCTTCCAAATATGTTTCCTAAAGCTCAATTTTTTTCCTAAAGTGAAATTTTGTGAGGCCCGTAGGAGGAAAGAAAACACCAAAGATGGACAAAAGACAGCCAGAAAGGCTCCCATATGGTTTAAAAGTGGTAGAAAATATGAGCCCCAAATGGGTTTGTCCACATTGGTTTAAGTGGGAACTTGGTGAGTAGGCTCACTGCGCTAGCCAGCTGCCTGGTGGACAGCATAGTGTGCTAGTGCAGTCTGCTGTAGCGAGGTGGTAAGCTCCACGACAGCATTTTAGCGAGCTTTGCTGTATCGAGCTAGTGACCTCCCCTGTAGCGAGCTTTTCTGTATTTTGCTAGTGAGCTTTGCTGTATCGAGCTTGCGAGAGGCTCTGTAGCAAGCTAGCAAGCTCTACTGTATCAAGTTCCGCTGTATCGAGCTAACGAGCTTCGCTATATCAAGCTAGTGAGCTCCATTGTATTGAGCTAGCAACCTCCCCTGGTGCGAGCTAGCGAGCTCTGCTGTAGCATGATAGCAAGTTCTACTGTATTAGCTAGAGAGCTACGCTGTATGGAGTTAACAAGCTCTATTGTATGGAGCTCCTCTGTATCGAGCTAGCGAGCTTTGCTGTATCGAGCTATCCAGCTTTTCTGTATTTTGCTAGCAAGCTGTACTGCATTGAGCTAGCAGGTTCCGCTGTGTTGAGCTAACAAGCTGCTGTATCGAGCTAGTGAGCTTCACTGTATCGAGTTAGCGAGTTCCACTGTATCAAGCTAGCTTGCGCCTCTGTAGCAAGCTCGCGAACTTCTCTGTAGCAAGCTAGTAAACTTCGCTGTACCGGGCTTACAAGCTTTGCTGCATTGAGCTAGCAAGTTCCTCTGTATCGACCTTGCAAGCTTCGCTGAATCGAGCTAGCGATCTTCACTGTATTGAGCTAGCAAGCTCCTCTGTAGCAAGCTAGCGAGCTTTGCTGTACTGAGCTAGCAAGCTTTGCTGTACTGAGCTAGCAAGCTTTGCTGTATCAAGCTAGCGTGCTACCCTGTCCAGCAGGAGGCTGGCTAGCGTAGCGAGCTCACAGACTGAGTGCCCACTTAAGCCAATGTGGGCAAACATTTGTGGGGCCACGTAAACTGCAGATAAACCCATTTGGGACTGGCTGAGAATAAACTGAGGAGCTAAAGGGCTAAATAAGAAAAATTACATTCTGGGAGACAAAAAAAGCTCCTCTGGCTGCTTTTGACCCCAACAATAGGTCGTTTGAGAGAAGAGTGAAGCCACTCCTGTGACCTTTCCTCTGGTAAATACAATAAATAAAGCACAATGCTGAAAAGCTGGAGCTCGGACGGTTTATTTTAGCCATCTGAAGGGATTTCCAATGCTAAACTTTAAGTACGGACCGCAATTCATTCAAAAATATCAAGTCCCTGAAAAAAATCACTCGTCTGTGTAGACTTTGGATTTACAAGCTTTAAGCCCTCCGGCTGGTTTCATTTTCCTGACTGGAGCTGTCTGTTACGACCCAGAACATAACAGCAGTGTCCTGCTGAAATATCCACCAAGACTTCTGAACGCCGCGGCCAAACTTAGATATCAGTTACTAAAGATTGTTCTGTAGATATTTCCGTTTAAATCCGCTGTGTGGGCTCAGACGATGGAGCGGTCCCGTGATGGTGACACCAGCAGAGGCTATAAATACCGCCGTGATAGCTCATCAAATATCCCTGCTTTCACAACAAATCGCAGTCGTGAGGAGAAAAGATCTATTTCCCTGCCAAGGGGAAAAAAAAGAGCACAGAGAGGCTTCACTCCTCCTCCAGCAGCTGGATTTTTGGGCCTCCTGGTCAGACCTGTAATTTCTGAGTGCCTACTTTTTCCTGTGTCAACTTTTAGCAGCGGGTAGCGCCTGCGGCTCGCCGGTTGTGACCAAAGTGGCATGTGGGCCAAAAATGGCCGTCTGACATCCTTTGCCAAAACACAACAAATCTTCAGTGTGGAGTTTTTGGTGACCTCTCCGTACCATCTCTCTTGACTCGGTCCAGCAGCAGCTCCCGCTTCTCCAGAATGAGCTGAATGATGGCCTTCCTCTGCGTATTGACCTGTTGGATGAGAGAGAGAAAAGCTGTTTGTTATGGCTTCTCTGGCAAGGAACCCACATTGCCACAAGGGGAGCCTAACCAGCCAGCCACATAAGCTGCCAGCCTGGCTTCACATTCCCCACTTCCTCAAAGGGCGCTTGCGACATCTAACGCATGTTTTCAGACGTTTCACGTTCCTCTCTAGTGTGTCTCCAAGAAATTCTTTTTTTTTTCTTCTTTTTTTTTGTCAAGCCAGCAAAAGTTTCAAGTCCTTGGCAAGGGGCCCCAACAGAGGACTGCTGGAGGAGGTCTTGGAGTATGGAGAGAGGTTGCCTAAGGAAAAAAAAGCGTGATTGCTACTGTGAAAATGAGAAACAGAGACGTGCACTTCACTCTCCAGACGCGCTCGCTGGCTCTCATCAGCAGAGTTGGCAAATGGTCAAATGGACAGAGTGGGGCCCCCACGGGAAAGGCTCCAGCATCAACACTCCACGTGTCCGACATATATATATAAATGTGTGTGTGCAGGTTTGTCAACAGCCCACAACCTGCCTCCTTGATCTGAAACCCCAGAGCAGCCCGGTTCTGCAGATTCCTCATAATCGGACTTTTACGCGCGGATCCGTGCGTAAAATCCGCCCTTTCTAAAAGCTGTAGATGATTTACACTTGTTGCTGCGCCTCGGTGCAGCCTGTGGGGGCACAGCGCGCTCCGGAGCCAAATACCTGAACCTTTGCATTAAATTAGAAGATAAAACCCCCGTCAGAGGCACTGGCACCGGGACGTTTAAACCTGCCAAGTCAGTGCGTAAAAAGGGTAGGTTGTTAAATCAATTGCAGAGAAATGGGGCAAAAGTGTTTGACCACACACCCCCCGCGACGATTCCCGTAACCACAGCTGCAAAAAAAAAAAAAAAGTTGCATAACATTTGAATGCCTGTCAAAAGTTGCAGAAATGTCCGTGGATGCGCTGACCTGCTCCAGGCGGTCCTGCAGGATCTGGAAGGACTGGGACAGGTCCCGCGTCTGGCGCCAGGTCCACGCCGTGAAGAGCGCGCTGCACGCCGCCAGGGACACGGCCACCACGGCCAGGGACGCCCAGACGACGCGCAGCTTGCGCACTCGCCTCCGCTGCAGAATCCTATGCATAGTTGGCGCACGACCGCTCACCAGTCAAGGGTTCGACTCCCATCAGTCCATGACGGCGCAGGCTGCACGCGCGCGCGCGCTGAGTCCAGAAGAAAGCAGATCTTAATGCTTATCGATTAGAACTTAAAGGAGCGGGGGAGAGACTCCGAGCGCGTGACAAGCACCATCCTCCTTCGAGAGCAGGTCCCCGACTACCACACATCGACTGCTGCATCCGGCTGCCCCCGCGATCCGTTGACTCAGCGCTCTTGTCTTCCCTTTAAAGCGGCGCGCCGGGGGGTCAGGCTATTAGGCAGACGAGACGGAGGAACACCGACCAGTGACATCACGCGCGCGCGCACACAGCTGTGAGGGAAAGTTTGCTGCTGGCGCCACGTGCAAAGAAAGCCCGAATGTCTGAGGGGGGGACGAACTGACAACAATCAAGGTGCGCGCGAGGACGGCGCACGAGCGCAGCGCGAGCTGTCAAGGTGTTTATCAGATCTTGTCAGATCGGTTTCATAATTCAGAAATGTACAATCTATGATTCATAAATGGACAGTCTTTTTCACAAATGCACACGCTCCGTTTCACAGATATATATTTATGAAAACACGTGATATAAATTCAGAAATCCACGTGAACTATTTCACAAATGTACATAAACTGTTTCACAAAAATAAAATTGTGACATAAACTCACAAATCATACTATACGAATAGCGCAATGTGCATTTAAAAACGTTTCTAATTTGTAATTCCCTCTGTATTTGTGAGAGAAATGTCTGCGGTGAATTTTGAGACTCCTCTGACGTACCAGGTCAACAAACGTCCCCATTGGCTAATTCATCTGTCAATCAAATGCATCAGCTAACCAGGCGTGTTCTCTTTTAGCTAATCGTATAAATCTATTGTCTGAATTTTCCCCTAATCTCTAACTTCTAAAAAACGATATAGTGTAGGACTATATAGTCCCCTGGATTTTAAAGGTAATTCGGACACGATGCTCACTACTTTTCTTTCGTTTTTCTAAACACCGGATATGACGTCACTGATTTCACGACGTGAAAATCGAATAAATATGAACATTTCTCATTTTATTTATGACTCTACTGTGTTCTGATGGTGAAAATGTGGACGGTTTATTCAAATATTGCATTTAAAGACGTTTTTTTATTCGAAATCGTTCAACCGCAATGCATTGTGGTCTATATCCGATAATCTAGTGACCATCGATTTACACTGGTATTTTGCAGACTTTAAAGTTCTGTTACTGGTCTATAAAGCTTTGAATGGTTTAGCACCAAAATACATGACTGACCTCCTGACCCAGTATGTACCAGCCAGACCTCTCCGGTCATCAGGATCCGGTCTTTTATCAGTTCCTAGGGTCAGAACTAAACTTGGAGAAGCTGCATTCAGCTTCTATGCACCACAGATCTGGAATAGACTTCCAGAAAACATTAGATCAGCTGAAACACTCAGTGTTTTTAAATCCAGGTTGAAGACTCACCTGTTCTCAGCTGCATTTGATTAATATGTATTCAAAAGTTTACGTCTGCACTGTTTATCTATGCTTGTTTTAAATTAAAATCTTCTTACTTTCTTTTAATTTTATTTTAATGATCACATTATTACTATTTCTTTTGATTGTTTCTTTTAATGTTTTATGTAAAGCACTTTGAATTGTCTCTGTACATGAAATGTGCTATATTTTTTTGACCTCTTTTTGGGTTCCATCCAGGAAAATATAGTTATCTTGGGGAGAACAAGTGCAAAGCACCAAGTTGTGGAAGCTTCTTCTGGAAGTCATGAAGCTAATTGGAGATAAATCTGTTTTTATTTATGCATCAAAACCTCTTTTCCAGTGAATGTCTGAGAAACATCCACACCTTTCCACTGTCAGAACACGTCTCAAACCCCCAGAAGTATGAAAGACTCGTCTCTGCTTTTGTTTTGTTTCAATTTTCTTTAGATTTTCATCCGTTTTTACAAAAACACCAGACATTAGGAAGGATAATTGCCTCTTTTTCCCCTAACAAACACGTTCTCCTCAAAAAGTCACCATCGCTCCTCAAGCAAAACCATCTGCTGATGCCTCAGAGAGAAGAAAGTCGGGCGGGCTTATGGAAAGAGTTAAAGCCCTGTAGAGGATCTCTGGAAGACATGATGAGGGATTTGAAACATGTCCATCGAAAAACGATTCCGAAGGCCCACGGAACTGCATCAAAGAGTTTCACTGACCCAAATTGGAAGAACATTTGCATGAAGCAAACCCAAAAAAGATTCGAGGTAGAGGCTGCGGCTTTGCCTGTTTTTGTTTGCAATAAACTGGATTTTTTTTTTGTTTTTTTGTTATGTGTTGACAGTTCATCGGTTGGTTTTTCTCTCAGTGTGTTTCTGAATGTTTGTGCTCTCTGTGGTTGACAGGCGTAAAAATTGCCAATTGTGCAGAACTGAGACGATCCATTCGCATGGTTCTGGTTCGAAAAACGGCAAACTCAGCAGAAAAAATCCACCTCCGCAGACTCAGATCAATACATGCAGAGTCAGGGTGTAAATGTTTTAGATTTTATTCCAAAAATATATTAATTTTTAACCTTAAAATTAAAACGAATATCTGACTATTGAGATGATTTTGACATTTGTTTGGTTTCCAGAAATGTTTTTGGGTTTTCTTCTCTCTGTCATGAAACTGGTGATTTACCAGTCAATCCATTTCAGTGAACCCAATGCTACTCTCTCAACCTTTTGGTTCTTAAGGCTAATTCTGCTGCATTTTTGGATCAATAATTAGAATAAACTGAACAGAATCTAATCAAAACTTAATTATTGCTATTTTTTAATTAACAAATGTTCTAGCATAAAGCTAAGGACACATCGGGCAACTCCAGAGGTGCAGAAGAAAAGTCTTTTTTTCCACACTAATCAGGTAGGTCAGGTAAGACCCTTTCTCAGTCCAATAGAAATTGAATCTTTCAGTCTAAAGCAGGGGTGTCAAAGTCAATCGCACAGGGGGCCAAAATACAAAACACATCTCAGGTTGCGAGCCGAACAGGATAAACATTTATTGAACACACTAAAACTACATTTTTAAAACATTAAAACCATAACTTTTTAACATAATTAGGAACTAGATACATAACATTACCTGTGATAATGCTAGTGTGAATGCTATTAGCTGAATTTGGCTGCTGAAGATGCTGATGTTGATAGCTAAAAACGTTGAAGCTAATAGCTGAAAATTCTGAAGCTGATAGCCAGCTAAAATATTAGCTAAATACCAAATTAGCCTAAAAAAAATAATAAAAAATTAGTTAGCCAAAACAGCTAGCATGTAAATGAAAAATAGCTAAACTTGAAAATATCATTAAAAAAAATGAAAAAAGCCTAAATTAGCCAAAACAGCTAGCATGTGAATATTAACCTAATTTAAAAAACGGCCGCAAAAACTTCTTAAAATTCCTAAATTAGCCAAAACAGCTAGCATGTAGCTAAAATATTAGCTAAACTTCAAAATAGCCCAAAAAATCTTCCAAAAAACTACCAGAATGCCAATTTTTAAAACTTAAAACAGTAACTTTTCAGCACAATCATGAATAATAAAAAGGCAGGAATAATATTCCAGAATAAATCAACTTAAACCTTAAATAACTTTCAATATTTTACTCTCCATAAAAATATATTTTGTCAAAATGATACAAGTTGGAAATAGTCGGGCCATCATAACAATAAAATAAAATAATCTGGAGGGCCGAATATAATTATCCGGAGGGCCAGATTCGGCCCCCGGGCCTTGACATGTGGTCTAAACAATAAGGCACGGTGGTGGCAGTATCATGTAAGAAGTGTTCTATTTTTTGCAGCAGTAACTAGCAGATCTGTAAGGGGCCAATCCAGAAATGAACACTGACACTGCTGATGATGTTCTAATCCAAAGCAGACTTTGGAGCGGTCTGTAAGTTTATCTTCCAGGAAAAGCAGAGGCTTCAGAACTGTTCTGCGTGTCCCTGACTGACCCAGCGTGAACCCAAATGTACATCTGGATGAACAGCTCTGAAGAAAGCAAAAAATAAATAAATAAAAGGCTGCTCGATGTTCCTCATCTAACCGTGAAGAACTCTTGTTCACCAGACAAGACGAGAAGAAAAGCTGCATGGACACTAGCGTCGGCATTGTGTGTTCAAGTGGCCACTCCCAAAGAAAAGTCTATGTAAACATGCATTATAAGCTTCAAAACTCTTGCTTTTCCACACACAAAATGTGTGGCCAGGGATGGCCCTGGGCATAGGTGACCTATAGGCATCTGCCAAGGGCACCTTCTGCTGGAGGGGGCGCAGATATACTCTAGTAAAAAAAATGTCGAAGTCCCTCCCTGCTTGTTCAGTGTGAACACTGTGGGTTGAATGCATGTTAAAAGGGCATTTTCTGGGTATTTAGGCTTCTATCCTTGGCGTTTACATTAAAAGTGAGGTCTAGACTCCATGAGATGGCTCCAGTCATCTTTTGATCAATTCTAAAAGCGTTCCCAGTGGTATTTTAATTATGATTAAGTCGTTTAAAGCCGAAATTTTACAAAAATAGTTTCTACAGAGCAGCAGTAGTTCATTTGAAATTCACCTCTGAGTTGATGACATGGAGCAACCCCGCCTCCCTTCCCATCACCATTCTGTTTACACAACTCTCCCACTAGCTTACAGCCCCTTAATCTAACATTAGCAGGGCAAAATGGTGAGAAATATTGGAGGTTTCCAACCATTTAATTTAGATCCAGATTTCAGATTGGAACTAGGGAAACAAAGACGTTCATGGATGTTTGTCTGCATGTGCATGATGTCAGACGCCCAGGCTATTTTTTATGTCACTAATAGAACGTTTCTCAATTAAAAAGTATTCATCTGCTCCTGATTCAGAAATGCTGATGTTATTTTATATTTTTTGCAAAACATTTTCGTTATATATGCTCTTTATCATAGTGCAAGTACATCTTAAAAACACCAAAAACATTATTTCTCAGAATGGGTCTTAAAAATCTTTCATTTTCTCTTTTGTTGTTGCAAATTTTGTAAAAAAAAATGTCAAAATTGAAGTTTTGTGTTTGTTTTTATAAGAAAATTGAATTGAAGTCATTCTGCGAAAATTGACCAAATATGAAAAATGTAGAACTTCACATTTTCAGGCTTTTTTACTGAAGGAAACATAAAAAGTACACTTTAGTGTGGGCTGCTCGGCAACAGTTTTTATTAGTGTTCGCAGACATCCAATAAACAGACAACAGTAGAGCCAAAAAAAAGAAACATCAGTAAACCACGAGGCTTAATGTTAAACAGTTTTCTAGTTTTTTTTCTTTGTCAGCTCAAATTAAAGAGAATTAAATCACAGCAGCAACGCTTTTATGTTCAAAACAAAACCAGAGAAAAATTTGGAATTTCATTTTTGAATTTGCCTCCCCGAAAGGTTTTATTTTTCCTAAAATAACAAACAATCCAGAACTCCAGAACGCTGTAAATCACCATAAAACCGTAATATGTCCGCATTATAAAACACAACAGGTTCTAAACAGCTCCAAACGTGAGGACACTTTGACAGATCACTGATCTGAGTCAGAGCTGTCGACAGTCCTACCTCACACATCCAGCTCTTTGACAGAAACCAGAGCTGAACTTTCAGTTTGAATTTTTTTTAGCATTTTATAAACTATCTGATGATAAAAACACATCACAATGTCTTAAAATGTTGACTTTTATTCATTTTTTTTTGAAGGGGTGCAACATTTTAAACAATAAAAAACAAAAGTACACGTCTCTGCAGTTTAAAATTGAAACATTGGAGCAATCACATAAAGAAAATTCTTCTGTGAAGCCTTCGGTAAACTCATTTAAACAGGAATTCCAACTGGAGAAACAGAAAACACAAATTTGGCAGTAAAAAAGAAAAAAATTCTATTATCCTACGAGAAAAGCTTTTTTGTTCTTTGAGTAAAACCAGAAAATCCAAAACAATATTCTGTTTTATTTTCTTTAATTCAAGCTCCAAATCTCAATAATGCTTGGTGAAATCATTGCATTATTGAAGAATATAAAGGAAAATGTCAAAAAAATGTGCAAAGAACTTCTCCTCAGTCCCTGATTGTCCCTTGAAGAACATTTATTTTGGCTCTGCAGCATATTTAAAGGGAAAGAACGCCCAAAATTCTCCTAAACTTCATCTTTTAACCACTGGGATTGAAACTTTTGTCCTACGTAAAGCTCCTATGAAGTTTTTGTCTGCTTAAATTGATTTAATTTACTTTATTGTCAAAAACATAATATTTTCTTTAAATTAAAACCATATTTGTAGAAATATTTTAATAGGAGTTGCCTTTGTTGTAAACTATTGGAAAATATATGTCTTTAATCATTAAAAATAATGACACAAGAACTTGTTCATAACACCAAAAACACTATTTTGATTAAGTGGGTCATTAACGTTTTAACAGGTTTTTTAATTAAAATAAATAAATAAAAATGGACAGCTAAATATACAAAAAAGAAAAAAATTCCATGTGTGGATTTTTCTTTATTGCTCTATTTTTTGGTTTTTATTTTAAATATGTCCTTAACAGTCATTTGAGAAGTTTACTTACAAAACTGAAATAGTATTTTTGCACTATTGCATAATAATAAATAGACATAAACAATAAAAAAAACACTCAACAATAAAATAAGAATAAATTAAACACTTAAAGGTTTGAGAACACAGGACACTTTTTTTAAAAAATCCCCACACTTCTTCTGATTGGCTGAGCACACCTGATCCAGGTGATCAGCAGCTGATTGGACGAGGGAGAAAGAAAAACAGTAGGACTGTGCTTGTCTTCACCTGGAATCTATCAATGAAATCTAAAGATAGCCACAAGGTTTTTCAAAATAAAACACCAATAATTAACTTTCAGGTTTTTTAATTGACTGTATATAGAGAACTGGACTGAGTGACCCCGCCCCCCATTAGTCAGGGGCTTCCAAACAGGAAGTCCCAAAATCCCGTAGACTTTTACTCAGAAATAAACAGCTGTTACTCAGTGTTGACCATTTCTGCTCTAATACTTTCTTTTAAGTTCTTTTAAATTTTAAATATTTTTGTGAAAAATATTCAAACTGACCAATCAGAGGCCTCAATAAAAGTATGTGGTCTCACGTCGAACGTGATAAGATTCTCCCAAGCTTGTTTTCAGTGAAAGGGGTGTGGCCTCCCAACAAGCTCTCTCCTTATTGGTGAGAGTGGTTGCCATAGAAACGACTCAGACCAACATGGCGACGTCCGTACTGTGAAACATTAGCAGCTGAATTGACTTCAATTTGCTGGAAACAGAAGTCAGTTTCTATGAGTGATGTCACACTCGCTTGGTCCAGTTCTCTTATAAAGTCGATGAGTTTTTCCCGTTTGTGCTTTTGTGGAGTAAAAAGTGGTTTGAATTATTAGAATAAAAAGTTGTGCTGCAGAGAACTCTTGGTGCCACATTGGAGCTGTGTGTCTTTCAAAAGTGATGGTTGCTTCACCTCACAAGTGTGTGTGCAGTTCACTGGGTTGTCCAGCAGGGAAGACAAAGTTCAACACCATCAGGTCAACATGTACAAAAATGAGAGGTGAACAGAAGTGACGGTTCAGGATCATTCTCTTAATCTGTCACAGGTTTTAGGTTGGCTTTTATCAATTAACTTATAGGGAGAGAGAGAGAGCCCCGCCCACTTTGGGGGGGTTGCCTCATGGCTGATAATGCCCTGGACTAGGGCTGCGCCAGGTGCTGCAGCGCCTCGCCCTCGCAGCGCATGCAGTGATAGCCCATGCTGGTGGTGATGTCCGAGCAGCCTTGGCTCATGTAGAAGTCCCGGGACGACTGGTTCCAATCCAGGACGGTGAAGTTCAGCTGGTTGCAGCCGGCAGCGAGGCCCAGCTTCAAAACACACGTGTAAAATAAAACACATTAATTTAAAATATTTGTAAAATACATCCAAAATTTGCAGAAAAGACGATTACCAGATATGTCCCGATGCAATGATTGAAATCATTAGGGTTGGATTGATTGATCTAAGCTTAATAGATCAACAATCTATCCCTAAAAATCAATCTAACGCATAATGCTAAAGTTTGCTAGCTTGATGCTAACGTATAATGGAATTTCCCATAGGATGGCTAATGCTAACGCTTGGGTGTCATAACCATAAATGAACATCTTTATATAATTACAGGCATAAATTTTCTCTTTTAAGGAATATTTTTAAAGAAACCATTGGTGGTTTAAAACATAGCTTTTTTGCTCATACTTTCTTCTTCTTCTGGAATAAGGTGTGATGCTATAGCGTGATCGCCACCTAGTGGCCAAACTGAAACGTCCTCCAGGAGAACAACAGTTGGAGCTTCTCTGTTTGAGAATCCATGTAATAACTGACATTATTATTTCATTGATAAATTTCATAATATGTGAACTTAATCAGATTAATATAAAAATCTTCAAAACATTTATATATAATATTAATGTATTTGTATAAATATATGTCTAAATGTGTAAACCGTGTCAACTTATAATTGAAAGTCTTTTTGATTGTTACAAAATTTTTGATATGATCACAAATGATCAAAAATCTTCAATTTTTCTTAAATCCAAAAGATAAACTAATTATCACCTATTTTTACTAGTTAGTAGTTAACTATTTTATCTAGTTGCACTATTTCTACTTGTTGAAACCTTTTCCTGTATAAATGTAAAGTAATAAAATAAGATTAATAAAATAAAATCCTGATTTGTTTATTAAATTTGTTGATTTTTTAAATGTGTTACAAAAGGGACTTGCAGATTCTCAAAATTGGAATCGAATTGAAAAAAAACAGCACATCCCGCTGGCTACACAGAACTTTGGAGTCACTGACCTGAGCTACTTTGCTCATGAGCGCTTTCCCGATGCCTTTTCCTGAAACACAGAAAACATGAACACTTTGGAAAAAAAATGCGGAGCTGCAAAATAAAAACGGCTACTTTTCAGCGTCTACCTCGAAACTCTGGCATCACGTACAGGTCCTCCATGTAAACGGCTCTGCCGGCCCACGAGCTGTAGGAGTAGAAGTACAGAGCATAGCCGATCTTCGTGTGACCTGAAACCAGAGAAGCAAACATTCAACGTTTCATCTCATCACAATGTTGAGGAATTTCTTCATCGTCTGCATAAAAAGGAACTTTAGCTTTTCAAGCCAACAACTGGTTAATTTTGAGTTTTTCGGGCTTTAAAAAAAACAAAAATTCCTTCTACAAGGTAAATTTGATTTATATTTAGAATTTGGTGACATTAAAGCAACAAAAAACGTGCAAACCTAAGAATTCATCTTATTGTGTTTTCACATCGTCACGATTCACGCTGCAGGGCGTCGAGTTTCAATGCGATGTACAGACGCGATCTGAGGTCTTGTGGAACGACTGCTTTCTGATGCAGCGCTGTCACAATCAGGGACTAAGCTTTGGGTGATGTTTCAGTGAGTCGATCAAAGGGTAGGAGTATAAATTCAACATGGCAGCTCAGTGCGTGGGATTATCGTCCTGAAATTCTATCTATTTTCTAAACCCAATGGAGTTGACAGAGACTGTACTGGCAAAGCTAGAGAGAGTCGCCATCAAGGGTCCAGCAAAGCTAGTATGCAGCGAAACCCAGAGTCCATCAGAGCTAGCAAGCGCTGCCACCCAGGGTCCAGCAGAGCTAGCATACAGCGCCACCCAGAATCCGGTAGAGCTAGTGTGCAGCGCCACCAAGGGTCCGGTAGAGTCAGCATGCAGCGCCACCCAGAATCTGGCAGAGCTAGCGTGCAGCGCCACCCAGAATCCGGTAGAGCTAGTGTGCAGCGCCACCCATAATCTGGCAGAGCTAGCATACAGCGCCACCCAGAATCCGGTAGAGCTAGTGTGCAGCGCCACCCAGAATCTGGCAGAGCTAGCGTGCAGCGCTACCCAGAATCCAGTAGAGGTAGCGTGCAGCGCCACCCAGAATCTGGCAGAGCTAGCGTGCAGCGCTACCCAGAATCCAGTAGAGGTAGCGTGCAACGCCACCTAGAATGCGGTAGAGCTAGAATGCAGCGTCATCAGGGATAAGGCAAAGCTAGCGAGCAGCCCCACCCAGGGTCCAGCAGAGCTACCATACAGTGCCATCATGGGTCCAGCAAAGCTAGCATACAGCGCCACCCAGAATCCTGCACAGCTAGCGTGCATTGCCTCAAAGGATCTGGCTGAGCTAGCAAGCACCGCCACCCAGGTTGCCGGTCAAACATCCAAAAATGGACTGAAGACACTCTGTTCAGTCCAAAACTTTTGGTTTTTACGTTAACATAAGAAGCTGCTCCATTGCTAAACCTGGCTCAAGTGATGAGTTGAGAAAATCCAACAATTAATTCTTTTATGGTTGATTGTAAATTTGGGGATGGAAAAAGAGCGTGTTGGGGTAAAGGTCATCGTGGTGGAAGAGAGATCCTGTTCTGGGCAGCAGAGCGTGTGTTAATGATCTCATTACCATTCAGGGAGGGAGGCAGAGCGCTGACCTTGTTATGTAACTGTGCGGGGGGGAGGCGGCATCAGCACCCTGCATGATGCATCACAGCATAAATGCACATGGAGGAAATTAGCTGCTATTAATACATATGTTTATTTCCCACTAATAGAGTATAATAGTACTATATTTTAACGTTAAATTGATGCCATATTAATAACTGATGGGATGGGAGGTTAAGTTCCTGCAGCTAAAACACTTTTAGTCAGGGTTGCATTGAAGCTAAGTGAACTTCTGTACTTAAGGAGCGTCTCCACTTCACATCCAAGTCCAAACAAAAGGCTGTTTAAATTATTTAAGGCTGTTGGTAAAACTTCTCTGATGATCCGGACTGTTTCCTGCACACATTGATTTCTGCAGGACTTAATTTCAACTGGTTCCAACTCACCGTCTTTGGTTCTGAGCTGTTCGGGCACCTCAGCGACGATCCCGTGAAAGAAGGGGTTCTTGGAGAAGCCGTCCTGTTCCAGATCTGAGAATGGATAAAGAAGTAGATGCTGGATATTCTCCACATTGTTGGTCTTGCTTCTATCAGCTTAGGTTTCTTCAGAGATTCAAACAGAACTGAATGTGTTCGTTCTGGAGGTAGCGTTGAGCAAACAAGACGTCTTCAGGTCAACAGAGATGTTAAAACCTACAGAGTTTACCATCTATGTGCACCTCAGTCATCAATTTATACATTTAAATAATCCAAATTAAATAAATGCTAATTAAGTAAGACTCAATAAAAAAAAATGCTAATGTCTTTTTCTTTCTTTATTCATTTTTTGTTTGTTTTCCCCTCTTTGTCCTCGGCAGTCTTACACTGCTGGGTTTAGTTATTTTAGTTTGGTCGTCTTAGTTTGCTGGCTTTGTTTATTTGTTTTCTTTAGGTAGTAATGGTCAACATCTCTGGGTCAGCAGTCTCTGACTTATTTTATGTTTGTCCAAGAAGACACCACGGAGAGATAAAAGAGCCACAAGTGGATCTGGAGGCGCAAGTTCAGATTTAAAAAAAAATGATCACTTATTACCTCTAATTTAATTCATTTAATGACTTTTTAAAGCTACAAATTGTAAAATTCAACATTTCATTTAAGATACAAGATTTTTAAGGGCACAATATGTTAGTTGATTCTATATCAACACTCATCGGCCACTTTATTAGGCACACCTGTCCAACTGCTTGTTAACAGACATTTTTCATCAGCCAATCACATTGCAGCATCTCAGTGCATTTTGGCATGTAGATATGGTCAAAATTGAGGATCAGAATAGGTTAAAAAGGTAATTAAAGTGGCTTTATGATATATATTATGATATATATGCAAGATATTTCAAAAACCAAGTGAGTTTATTGCATAATTAGCCAGTTTGGATGGTGTTTCACCTTTTGACTTCTTCATTTTTTCAAATATCTATTTATAAAAATGAATTTACAGTAAAAAATGACAAACTTTCTTAAGATAAACTCCATTAAACCACACAAACAGTCCAGTACCTCTCTGGGTGATTTTCACGTGCTCAGTCATCTTCTCATACTCTGCTAATTCCTGAGAGGAAACACAACAATGACGTCACCAACACAAACAATTCCGATCAGTGCTTTCATCAGCATCAATCAAACGCCTCATCTAATAATCTTTCATTTATTTAGCATCATCTTCCTCCGGAGATGTCGTGACGTAACAAGCGACCCCCCGCACGTGCGCACGTGTCTGCTCACCACTATCATCCGCGCGATGTCCTTGCAGTCCTCCACGTTCGCTGCTCGGATGGAGAAATCCATGTCTGCTGGGATGGCAGTGGGTGGAGGGGCTCTGGAGGTGAACTGGGAGAACTGGGGGGGGGAGAGCTCGCGCTTTGATCACTACTGAGCGGAGAGCGCCCTCCCACAGGAAGGAGGCGATCCGGGAGGGGGGAGGTGCAGCTCCCACTGCACCCCAAAGCTGCAACTCTCAATCTAACATTACCTATCAAATTTATTTATTTAAATAATGTACAGAAAAGTTTGTCTTTAGCACCTCTGGATACCTGTAGTGTTCAGAATATTCCTCTAGGGGGCTCCAGAGAGGTAATGTCCATTTAGGTTTGTGACACTTTATTGAAACCACCCAGAACTAGCACTATACTCACTAAGAGTTAGGGATACTAAAAAAAGAACCCTCAAAAAACACAGTGTTTGTTACATATCAAAGAGTTTTGAGATGTTTTGTAATTGTATCAGAGTGATAAACATAAATCATTCCACATAATCGTCTCATTGTGTACAATACACCTCCCTAGTAGTTAGGGCTGGATTAATAAAATTCATTAATCGATTTGAATCAATCTAACCTTAATTGATCAATAATTCATGAATAAATATAAATTGATTTAGCACATAAAGCTAGCTTGATGCTACCGTTAAATGGGATTTCCCCTAGGACGGCTAATGCTAACGCTTGGTCGACCTAAACATACATTGCTGACTAAATGAACATCTTTTTAAACTCACAGGCATTAATTTTCCAAACTCTGTTAAGGAAATACTTTTTAAAGAAACCATTTGTGGTTAGAAACTCATTCTTTCTTCTTCTTCAGGAATAAGATGTAATGCTATAGCGTGATCGCCACCTAGTGGCCAAACTGAAAAGCTCTCCAAGAGAAGCAGAACAATGTCTACAATATCAATGATCTGAACATTTATTAGAACTTCTCCTTTTGAGAAACCATGTAACACTGTATGCTTTGGACAATTTCATTATTTCACTAATACATTTTACTGTATGCGACTTGTATCAGATTAATCTAAATATATTTAAATTATATAGAAGATTATTCATATATTTCTAAACAAATGTGTATAAATGTGTGAACTTAAAATTGAATTGTATTGAAGAACTGAAAGAATAAAAAAAAATAATAATAATCTGAATCGAATTGATCCAGGCTCTTGCAAATCGAACCGAATTGGAAATTATAATCGATATCCAGCCCTACTAGTTGTGGCTGAAACAAATACAATTTTAATGTACCACCAATTTCAACATTCTGTGTGTATAAAAAGCTGATTTTGCTAGTAAGTCATTCCCAGTTCATGAGTTCATGAACACACAATGTCGCATACCAGACTAACGGCTCCCCCTGGCCACAACGCGCCTTCAGTTTGGTATAGGGAGTCAGATGTTGTACATGAATCTGGAGTGTCTTTGTTACGGTTGTGGTCGTATTTGGTTTTGGTTTTTCTTTTTGTTTGAAGCAGCACACTAATAATTTCATTTTGTTCTTTCTTTACAGGACCCTATTGTATCTATCTCCAAGACTCGGGACAGATTTGCCCATTGGAGGCCTAACAGTCTCAAAATGTCATTAGTCGACTTGCATCAAGACATAGAACTACTCTGGACAAGCAAACGACCACAATGACCAGTACCTAGGAACCTCTGCACTCAGACATGGTTTAGCTACAGGCCTGTTTACCAGATATGAGGGTACTAGGGTTTTCAGACAAAATATTTACAACCGACTCGACTAAATGGCAGACAACTGTTGCACTTGACTTCACTGACACCAAGACTGTCCTGTGAATGCCTGCAGTGGGCATAAGACCATGTGATCTGGATGATGCAGCAATTGTCTACCATCCTGTTCACTGATAGGTGTCGGGTCACCTTACACAGAAATCATGGTCGTCAGCATTGCTGGAGAAGACGAAGTGGTAAACGTGCTGAGGTCAACATAGTCCCCTGGGTTGGCTTTGGTGGAGGAGGTGCAACAATCTGTACAGGCATCATCCAGTCAGCACAAAACTGATGTGGCTATTGTGAACGCCCCAGTCACTGAGGGTTCTTACCTCAGAGACATCGTAGGAACCATCGCTATCCCCCAACGATCTGTTCATGGATGATAATTCTCTACCACATTGTGCCAGAATTATCTTAGCTGGACTTTATGAAGTGGGAATGCCTCATATGGTTTCAGTGACCCTTGACCTGAGCCCTAATAGGTCACATCTGGGAGCAGCTGAATCAGAAACTGTATGATCGTTTCCCACCTCCAAATGACCATCAGAACAACATGTAGCACTGGTGGAAGAGTGGAACGCCTCAGAACAACATCATACGGCTAGTGAGATTCATGATGGTGTTAATTCTAATTTGTACTTTGACATATTTAATTAAAATCACACCAAATAGGAAAAGTGCTCATGTAAATAACAATATCCCTCACTTATTGTGAGTGGTGTATTTAGATACACATAGCTAATAATGTTTAAAATTTGCGATTTCACTAAAAGCCGCAGAACTACCACAAATAGATTTCAAGGAACTATTGCTATGATTTTAAAAAATGGATCAAACTCATTAATATTAAAGATCCATTATGAACCATTATTATTATTCATTATTTCGGACACCCAATAAGTAAAAAAATCCCTCTCTTTCATTTTATGGATGGAGAAAAATTAATTCTTAGGATGCAAATCCCACCACAGCCTCTAGAGGGCACTGTAAGCAGCCCTTAGAGTTCATGTCTTGATTCTCTGAGTGAATTTTGCTCCTGTATTGAGTCATTTCCTGCGAGGATTCACTAAGCAAACACGCTGATTGCATGAATAGTCCTTCAGTAAAATGCCATTTCTGTCTGACTGTAAGGTGATGTGGTTGTGTTCTGTGAACTTGTGTTGCTCATTGTGGTACGGCAGGCTTGCAATTTCATTCCAAAAGCAAAGAGAAGAAAAGAGAAAAAGCGTAAGATGTGGGTAGACTGCTGGAGGGGTTATTTTTAGTCTACTATGATGCAATCCAGTCGTACGTCATCAACCAGTCTTTCAGAAATGGGAATTTGTCTCAAAATGCTTGTGGGTATAGGGAGGTGTTTGGGGTCAGGTCAGTGGAATCTTTAGGCTTTAGGAGATTTTACTGGTTTGTTTTAGTACTTTTTAAGTGTGTTATTTTTCCATCTTCAAGCAGAATCATTTTCCACTTGTGCGACTTGCTCGAGTGCCTAGCTCTTGATGAAGACTGATTTGTTACACTGATCTACCTTCAGTTCTGTTTGTTTGTAACTTTTCTTCAAAATTGAAGTATTGAATGTTTTCCCATGAAGGCCACGAGAAGAGACGACCCCCAATTAACAATAAATTAATTAAATCATACGTTAAAAAGTATATTTTTCAACAAAACAGTCAGACTGCAACCTCTTCACCATGACCAAGACCAAAGAGCTGTCAGAGGACACCAAGGACAAGATTGTAGACCTGAATAAAAATAGGATTCTACAATAAACGAGCAGCTTGATTAGAAGAGATCAACAGTTGGAGAAATTATTAGGAAATGGAAGAACTACCCACCTGGGGCTCCAAGCAACATCTACCCAGGCCCGCCAGAGACCATCTGGATGATCCAGATGAAGGTTGGTAGCTGGTCATGTGGTCAGATGAGACCAAACTGGAACCCTCTGTGAAGCATGAGGGTGGAAGTATCATGCTTTGAGGTTATTTTTCTGTATAGGGGACATATATTTAGGAAAGGGTGATAGGGGTTATGTATGGTGAGATTTTGGACAAAAACCTTCCATTGTAGTGAGGAGGAAACATGTCTGGATCTTCAAGCAGAACAATGATCCCAAACACATCAACCAGGCAACAAAAATGCGTCTACGTAAAAAGGTTTTGGAGTGTATTAGCCATCCTCTGGAGCTCAATCCAATGGAGAATCTATGGAGGGAAGTCTGTGCCCAGCCCAAAACATCACAGCTCTTGAGAAGATCTGCATGGAGGAATGGACCGAAATAGCAGCTACATTGAAGCTGAAGACCAAGAGAAAAAACTTTGACCTTTGTATCGGCAGTAATGGTTACATTACAACATTGAGAGGAAATTTAGGGGAACTTGAGATGAGGTAACCCTTTATGAAACTCTCACTGTGTGTTCCTAGATAGCTTCTTCTTAAACTGTTGTTGCGCCATAAAGGAATTCAATCCATCTCCACTTCTTTTTTGTCAATTCATGCAGCAGTGCCCCTCCACCTTGGTCGGGCAAACAAATCTTCCCCCTGTGTGGTACTTGAAATGGCATTTCACTGTCACAGAATCTGAGACTCTGACATGGAACAACAGCAGTAATTATTAGACAAAGCTGCGTGTGGGCTTGTGTTTGTCTTTTTCCCAGGATTCTGTTCTTCAGGGAAACTGGATTTTAAACGTTTGTCTGGAAAACGTTTATCCGAGTAGCTTCTTTGTGCGTGAAGAACAAAATCCCGTACTAATTGATAGAAAGCCAGAGTATCTTCACATAGTGGTGGTCAAAGTTGCTGTGTGTCGACAGCTCTTGATGGCTGGACACTCAATGATGGCGAGCAGCCACCAGCAGTCCAGGATTACAAATATTGCACCATTAAGGAAAAGCCGTTTGAAGCAGGACAGTGAAATGAAGTAATTCAAGCAAAACGGTGACAATCTCAAGACGGATTTCTTGATACAAATTAGACGGTGACATCGTAAAGTAACTGAGTAAACATCTTTAGTATTTTCACAAAAAGTTAAGCATCTTTCTTCACCAACTGTTTAACACTAAACCAGTTCACCCTCTTGAATTTTGCACTTTTTTGTGTGTTTTGTTGTTTGCTGATTGGCTGTTGACCTTTTTAATCAATCTCTTCAGTTTAGAATGCATTCAGTTTGATAAATCTATAAATCTTCTATCGTGAGCAGATCTTTGTTTTCATTCTATTAACTGAACCTACTTTTCTATTATTTTTTTTAATTTTGATCGTCTAAACAAGAGAGAAACGAGGAAAAATCTTCATTTCTGTGTAAGAAAAGTGTATAAAGTGTGTAGTGAGGAGTTTTACAGCCTTAAAACATCTATAATCCTAATTTAGAATGTAACTCCTGTGACTAATGACACACAAATGTGTCTGACCTCCAAACCTCATAGTGATAAAAGACAAACATGACATCATTTCTGTCTCAATTGGCACAAAACATTCAACTTGAGTGCACAAGACAAAACTAACACTTCTTCTGTCCAACTACACACTTTCGATGATCAAAAACAAACAAATAAATATCCAACTAAGTAATCTTTCATTGTTTACAAGTTTCATCTAATTTTGGGTTTCCCTTAAACTCAAAGTGTTGAAATTCTCCTACGTCAGTTTGCACACAGTGAACTCAGCCTGAGGCTAGAGGGAAAAGCCACGCTGACTGACCATATTTACTTCACGTCAGAGAGGCCGTCATTCACAGCTTGAAGGATGTTTCCATTCATTCCTGTTCATTTAAAGCCCAATACAATTATTTAGTACACAAAACTAAACAAAAAGATGATTTTTACTCTTGGAACCACTTTGATTAAAAAAAATCATGCTTTTTTATATTTTAACATTAGCATTTTTCTGATAATTGAGGTAATTTATAAGGCAAATGAAACTTAAAATAGCTTTTAAGAGTATCAGGATCAGACAAAAAGTAGACTTGTGACGTAGAAAACACGCTTGGAGGACCACAAGCTCCCTACTTTGTTAGATTTTGATGCTTCCACTTGTAGGTGAATAGATCCATGAACGTCTTTGTTTTCCTCGTCTGAGCTGGAATGTGGATCTTTAAAACTGTATGGTAGGTATTTGTTGAAAACGTTAGGTTGGGGGTGTGAGGGGCTGTAAGTGTCACAAACGGGCAGACAGTTGGTTCCACGTCCAGCAGGAACGAAGCACAGCTAAAAGTCCACAAAGCTAAAGACAGGAGTCACGACATTAGATCATCCAAGAAGACTAGTCAAGGTCCAGGTGAGGGTCAGGGGAGGCAGCAAAAAATCCGAGATAACGCAGTGTCAGAAACAGAAGATACAGACGCTCGGTGATGCAGGCAGGGTGGCACAAACAATACTTCGCACTGATTGAGACACTGTGGTGCACAATCTCACTTGGAAAATCAAGGGCCTGCAACCCTCGGGACGTGGTACCAGACCCAGCACCGGACGCGAACTGGGCCCGGAGGTGGTACAAAGCATCAGACTCAAACCAGAACCGGGTTAGAGTACCAGTGCCCTCCGTGTCCTGGCACTGGGCCGATTCCAGTTCGCGGCCTGGAGGTTGGAGACCCATGATTGCCCTTCCAACAGAATGTTTTCATACGCTGATGATACTGTCATTTATGCACTTTGGTAGAAACACATTTCACTGACGCTATGGGTCATGACTCATGTTCCACAATGGTTGGATCAGTCAAGCTTAAAACTCAATGTAAATAAGACAGATGCAATGTTTTTCTCTAAATCAAACTGTATAAATGCACAGGCAGATGTTTTTGTTGCTGGGAAAAAAATAGAAGTTGTCTCAGAATTTAAATATCTTGGGGTTTTATTAGACAGAAAATGACATTTAAACCACAAATCAAAAGAGTAATCGTGTTAAATTTAATCTGTCAAAATTCAGATTCACAACCTCTTCACAGACCAACAAAGCAGCATTAAAACCCTTAGAGTCACTGTAAAAGCAAACAATTAAAATACTGGATAAGAAACTTTTACGGTCTTATAATTGTATTTTTAATGTATATCTTTTTTATTGAGAGAGAGAGATCCAGAGCATTTAATCAACTGGCCAATGCGCCACTAAAAAAATGCAAACATCCAAATAAAGCTCTTCCTGCTCAAGCGTAAAAAATGGCATAATTATAATTAAAAGACCACCAAGAACTATTTAAAAAAATATCAAAACTTGCATTTAAACATTAATAAATCAAGGCATTTCTTTCATTTTGTTAAATTATATCTAAACATCCTACTCACCTAAAGTTCTATTTACTTAAATACTAACAAACTAACCAACTGTTTGTTTTTGTCAGATGAAAAGAAACACAAAAATCAAAAAATTATCAACAATTTGAAAGATTTGGCGTCACCTCCTCAAGAATTCAGAGAAATGTGAGACTTTTCCTCCATTTAAGGTCCTAAAAGAGGAGTCGCCTTGGTGGAGCGATCATCCGAGTTCTGTCTGGTTAAACATTATCTCACCAAAACTGCTGATCTAGTCATGTGTAAAACCTAGCTGGTGATCCAGAGGTCAAATACCCGACAGACGCTTCAGTTATGTGTGTCACTTTGACCATATTTGTGTGAAAATGTACATTCTTCTACTGTACATAAATAAGACTGTACCATTGAGAGACTAAAATAGTATTTAGAAGGGGATTGTCACAGGGCATGACTTTCTGCTGAGTGGAGGGTGGGGAGGAAATGAGCCAGGAGAGGGGGATTTTTCTTTTTTTTTTCCTTTTTTACCCTCTGGGCTGGATTCAACTGCAGCTTTCTCCAGAATCAAACAGCCGTCTTGTTCTATTAATAGCTCCTGGAAGACGGCGTGTCTCTTTAAAGGCTGACGAATGGCTCCTTTGATACGACACGGGGAGAAAACGCAGAGCGCTGCCACCGTTTTCATCAGCGGCCTCCGCAGCGGCGCTGCTGCTGATGACGCGCAGCCCTCAAAAGGGTTTACAGACGCAGCTATAAAAGCACAAACATGGCTGTTAGTCAGGCACATGTGCGTAAGAAAGAGCGGGCCCCCTCACTGGACTCATTCTACAAAAAGCTGGGTTGAAAAAAAAAAGCGGTGAGAAGACCAGAGAATCTGACGTCACACAATTGTTCTTGTTGTCCTTGAAACAAGACGAATCATGCAATCTGTTCATTTATATTTCCGTTTTCAAAGTTTATCTAATATGGAGTTTTGAGAACTTTACTATTTGAAGATAAAATCCACATTTTTCATGGATGAATCTAAAGGAGATGTCTCACTGGGATGATTCTTCCATCCTAGTTTCTGTTCTTAGGCAGCTGTGAAAGCTGTCCAAAAACGAGGTTCTCTTTCACAAAGATCCTTCTTCTTTCTCTTCTTTTTAAATGTTATTTTTTTATTGGATTTTTTGTAAAAAAAAAACACAAAACCCTGCTTTTTGGGTTTCAAAACTCAAAATTAAAATTTCAAAACATATTTTTCAGTTTCAAATCTTTTTTTTCGTCACGAATCTGAAAGTTTCAGTTACAAAACTTTTGGCCTGTTGTGCCGCGTTGGGGCGGGGCTAACAAGAGAACCAATCAAAATCCATGAGGGTGGTAACTTCAGATCCGATGCATTCACCGACTCTGATAACTGTAATAATTACGATCAGAAAATGCCTGTTTAGTCTGCCCTATCATGGTCTGAAGTTGTCCCATGACGGGGGTAAAAAGCAGAGTTTTATGGTGAATAAACCACGCGTCCAAAACTCTGTTCTAGCCCCTTCAAAGCGCCATTTTATCAAGTTAAATATAGGGGTTCTCTGGCTGCAGTCAGCCTAACAATAGAACAGAACAAAAAAGCCCGCGGGCCCCCATGCTCCAGAGAATACACAGACAACAAAAACAGACGATCAATACCTTTATATAGGGATGGTACCACAGTTTTACTTCGGTTTATGTGGTGAGTCCAGTTTACCTCAATATTTGGTTGATTTGATTGATGCTAGCCTTAAAGAGAAGGTCGATATCTCCATATCATTAATGTTCTTGATGATCCAGTCCTGTTGTGTTGGGCAATCTTAGCACAACCATTTCCGAGTTACGGCTTTTCTTGCCCCCACTAGCAGTATCAACGAGAGGTATTTTTTAAAATCTTTGTAGGGTTTGAGGTAAGTTTCCCAGATAAATCACAGTAAAGTCATTCAGTGAGTCCAATACAGATATAATATTATTTTTTCTCCTCCTTTCTTTTGAGCGACTCCATAAATCCAAATATTATTCCTTCAGAAGCGACTTTACAATTCCACAATTTTATTGCCCATTTTCATGCTTTTTTTTCACCACCATCAAATCGCCAAGTGCTTGTTGAAGTCTTGTTGACTTGTTGAAGTCCTTCAGGTTTTTTTAGAGTGAGGTTAGCACTTGTAAGCAGAACCGTTTGTTTGGGGCTAACAGCTGCGTATTCTGTTAGCATTGGATTTTGTTCGTAATTAGCCTCATTTTTGCAGTTTTGTTGCTTTTTTTTACTGTATTTTACTGACTCCTTCGCGGTTTGCCACCGGACATACTCAGTTTGAAAATGTTTTAGCTTTGATCTTGTCATTAGGAGGCCTTTTCTCTCTGCCAAACAATCAGAGTTCACCTTTATGCGTCCATCTTGTTTCTTTTTCAAGTAAACTTCCCAACAGTTAACCCAAACATCCACTCTTCATCCGATTTCTTTAGTTATCAGGCTTCACAAGTACCCGTGTTAACATCCTTTATTTGAAGATGGGAAATCCGATCAACAAATGCAGATTTCTACCTCCATCTATCCATTTTCTGTTCCTGTTTGGGTCCACAGGGTTGCTGGAGCCTATCCAGCTGCTGATAGGTGAAGGTACCAAACACACTTGGACAGTTTGGCGGCCCATGCAAGGCAAATTTCTCCCTTTAAAAGGGATGTTTCCCATTTATTTCATAGTTTCACTGGTGTAGAGAACACTGAGGCCAAGAGTATCTATGTTTTAGCTTCTACGCTAGCAATGCTACGACTGGCTGTGCCACGTTCATCAGGAACAGAACCTTTGAAGTTCCTGGAGGCTTGATCCTTTGTCTTAATGTGTGATCTCTGAAACAAAAGTCTGTGTATGAAAGGGAAAAATATGAAGGTAGTATTGACATTTAAAGAGGTTTTAAAGCGTTATCAACACCTGTTTGAAAATGATTCCAATGCTGAGTGTAATAGTGATGCATCAAAATGCTGGAGAAATTAAAATCTCCACAACATTTTAAAATAAAGTTGAGTCTCCTGACATGTCTTCATCAGAATCTGCAATCCTTTAATAACACCGGTTCTAAACTTTTACGATCCGTCCTGACCTGAGAAACTAATGTACCATTTCCAGAGCACACTTTGATTTATTGCATCATTTCACGGTAGAATCCACATTTACTGTTACACCCCACCCCCACCCCTCGGAGACATATATGGAGTCCATTACTATAAATGTGTCTGTGCTTGGCAGCTCATAAATTACACTTAAATCTGTTTGAATTTTGCTATGTAATAATATGATTTATTTCGTGGAGGGTTCAAAGTAAAACCAGAGACCTTCTGGAAATGAAGAGGCTTGAACCGTTTTGTTTGAAGACCCACTTGGATAAAAATAGTGTTTTTTTTTAGATTTTAACATGTTCTTGTTGCATGTTTCACATGATGGAGAAAATTAATTTCAAAATTGCATTTCGGAGTATTTCTTTATCGAAATTGTTGTGACTCAGGAACGGAGAGGGGAAGTGGGGGTGGGGTTGCCAATAGTCCCGCCCACAACTCAGAGGCAAATTTCTAATGCCGCTCTGCAGAAACTATGTCAGAGAAAACAACACAGGTTTTTAAAAATTGTAGATAACATTTGCATAATCATAATTAAAATAGAACTGGGAACGCTTTTACAATGGATGAAAAGACGTTTTTTTGTGTTGGAAATTATGGAAAAACTAATGACTGCACCGAGGAACTTCTGAACAAGTTGATGGCAGTCTTAGCAGGTAGAAAAGTTCTAAATAATGTTTACATTTTATTTTGTTCAAGTTTGTTCAGGTTTAAGGGTACGATAAAGTTGGCATTCATAAAGAAATCGTTATTTCTAGAGCTAAAACTTATAATTATAAAAAATAGAAAAGGGATTTTTTTCTAGTCAGATGTGGAGTTGCTTTAATACCCCAATCAGCACAAATGTCAGAACATTTTTGGATTTCATGAGAGTTTATGAAGTGACTTATTCATAAACCGGATTTGCTGTCTTTGTGCCAAGATGTGAAGCCGCCACAGGAAGAGGTTCCATCGCTCGTTTCTAAGAATGCCAATTAACACCTGTGTTTTTCCAGAGATTCTGTCTGTGCTGCTAAATATTTCCAAAATTCAAATATAGCTCTCACGTCACGTCACCTTTATTAATAAGCAATGAAAATCTCACGTTGCGTAACTGAAACAGAAATAAAATGATTTTTTACACTTTAGCTGGAAAGAGCACTTTGGAAAATCTCTGCAGCCAAGAGCTGCTAGCGTCACTGAACGCAGCAGAGGGTTCGTAAAAGAAAGGTCAAGAAGATTTTTTTTGGAATCCGTTAACACCCTGCTGTGACCTCTTTAACTAGCTTGAAAAACAAACCTGAAGTCTGCACAGACTGTTCATGAAGGGACTGTGAAGTTTGTCTTTAAATCGGGACAAAGTGAAGCTTTGTGTTCCACTCTTACAAGTTAGTTTGCGCTCAAAACTATAGGAAATAAAATAAAAATCTGAAATATAAGTCAATCCTAGATGCTTTTCCGTGCATGCAAACACAAAAACGACGACTTTATCTTTAAAAATCTCATTTGTTTGTCTTTTTCTTTTGGTTTTGTCTTTTCTGCTGGTTTCTACTTCAAGTCCCTGCAGGAACCCACCTCCTTCCTGTTTAGTCTGGGATCTGATTGGCTCCTGAGCTTGACAGAATTAGAACAACAAAGCCGTCAACACAAAATTTGTCAATTTACGAAGAAAAACATCTCCAGGAGCCTCAAAGTGGAAGCAGTCAAAGCTGCCGAACCCTTCCACCCTTCCTCCTCCGTGAATTCCCTTTTATGGAATGATTTTGCTTTCAAAACAAGCAGCTCTATTATCTTAATGCAGCTCCACCAAAGTAGAGCATTTCTGATGAGAACACAATAGTGGTGTGATAAGAGTGATTCAAATTTCAATTCCAAAAACTCCAACATTTAGAAAAAATCCCCAAGAAGAGGTTCTCTTCTGCTTGGTGTGCTCATCCCACTGTTTTCACCCTAAGACGGGAAAAAAAGAGGAAATTAGATCATTGTGCGGCTGATGCAACCCTTAAGTAAAGATAACTGTGTCATTCCCACTAAAAGGCCTTATAAGGGCATCAGCTGGTCGTGTGTTGGAGCAGACAGTGACCAGGTGCTGCTTTTTCTTATGTGTTTTTCTTGTTTGTCTCCCAGCTTGTCTGTCATAACTTCCCACAGACGCTCTGTGTCATGTAATCTGCATGAAGGTCACTCAGCCACTCGATCGGCATGAACCAGCGAGCCAAGCGGGAAATAAATGTAAACAATAGCTCTGCAGATTGATTTTCGGGAACAGATAAATAGCTGGATAATTTCCCGACACCATCCCTGCTCAGTGTCAGCTAAATACAGTAGGAAAAGAGGAGATTTAGCTTGGCAAACACGATCCTATCAGTCTTCGTTGGGCATTCACTCAGTTTGAAATCTGGTTTATAGCCCATATGTGAGGTTCTATTCCCAGTGATAATAGATCTGTAAACTTTTCTTTCAGATTCCCGGTGTGTGCACGACAAAAAAAAGGTACATTTCCTGTTAAGACCCAGGTTAGCGCACGGCGTGTACTTTACACACAACAACAGCTGACGTATGGACCTGTTACAACGGCAAACACATTTAATGGAAAGCATAAACAGCATTGTCGCAAGCAGGTAAACACGTGCTGGCAGAGATCTGATTAAATAACTGGGAAAAAAAAATCTTTGTTCCCGCTTCTTTGACTGAAATGTCATTAAAGTTTCCCCAGCCTGATAGCACTGATCGTCTTTTAATGGGATAAAGATCAGGAGTCGGAAGCTAACAGTTAGCTGATGCATTCTCATAGACCGTATCTATAGGATGGATGAAGCTGCTTTCAGAGACCGTTTTATTTACGAGAAAATACTGTCACTCATCATGAAGTCAATAGTTGCATAATTAGATAGGTACGAGGCTGGAAGATGTTAGTTTAATTGACATACCTGCATGCTGTGTTGACCAATACATGTTTTATGTGGCATTGATGAAAGAGTTTGCACTTTTTTTTATTTTATGCATGTGTTTTATTGTTAACAGTTAACTTACCGTCCAAAACATCCTCTATTATCCACACAATTTTTTTCTACATCAGGACATCTAAAAAATCTCCTCCTCTTGCACGGGTCCAGGTGTTTGACAATCTGAGGACATGGATAAAAGATCAACCGTAGAGGTGCTTGGGAGAGACTCTTACTTTGAGGCTTCCACCGGGTCCAGATCCAACGTTGCAGTGTTGTTTTCATGCTTTCTTGCGTAGTAAAAGTACTAAAAGTGCTTTGTCTGCCTTATTATTTGTTACAGTCCAAATTGTAACAAATTGGGGGCTCATCCGGGAGTTGAACCCTCTCACGCCCTAAGCGAGAAACCTACCCCTAGACCTTTGTAAAGCTTCCAGGAAAACAGAATTGGGATGCCTACTGATGGCTGTATTTTATTTATTTTTTTTTAATTGTTAAGCATCCCTCTATGCATTTGCATGGGTCAATTGGCTGGTTAGCCCACATCAACAAGGCTATGGTCCCAATTCAAAGCGATATTTTCAATTGGCAAACATAATGATTTAAATACCACCCCTCCGATTTGTCTCAAAGTTAAATATCTAAAAACAAAAATAAAGTTCATAGAAAATTATTACCTGCAACCTAGTTTGGCAAGTAAAAAAGTTGGCCTTAGACAAACAAGTATACGTTTCTGGAATCAAACTGCGAGGATGTTTATGTCTATTTTAAAGTTTGGGCATTTCCCATTGGAGCGAACAGGAGTTTGTTTGTTTTGTTAGCCTGCAGTTACTTACCTTTCAAACATCCTTCAAACCAGACGATCTAGTACAGGTTGGCCCTTGGATACAAGTCAACTTGAACTGTCTTTGAAGTTGTGGGCTCTACTGTAAACGGATGGAGATGATAAAAGCTTGATTCAGTTACATAGCTTTATTTAAACAATGACATTTCTTAGTGCTTAAATTAATTATATAATTGTGGTACAGTACAGTGGAGTAGCGGTTAGTGCTCTCGCCTCACAGCAAGACGTTAAATTCCAACTTGGACATTTCTGTGGGGAGTTTGCATGTTTTCCACAAGTTTCTCTGGGAACTCCAGTTCCCTCCCACTGTCCAAAAACATGCTTCATGGGTTAATTAATCATCTCAAATTGCCTCTAGGTCTGTGGGTGTCTGGCTCTAAAACAGCCTTGTGACCTGTCCAGGGTGTACCCTGCCTTCCAACGGTAGCTGGGTTGGCTACGGCAACCACATGACCCCAAAAAGGACTGAGCAAGTTCTGAAGATGGATGGAATAGTGGTACAGAAAAATGTGCATGAGATGGGTATAAACTTTTGGCTTTTAAAGTCTGGGTTGATGACATCTTGCCTGCATGGGATTAGCTCAAACCATAAATGAATAAACCCCAGAGAGGCTGATGGTGGTTAAGGGACAGACCAAGCAAAGTATCATTCTGCGTACAGAACCGGGTGACGGAATATACACACTGGAATGTAGATAAACTAACATCCTTAAATTTGAAAATAAGACGATGGTTGGCTGAGGAGCAAAAGGCGGGTAGCTAGCAATGAAGGTGTAATGCTGAGTAGCTTGTAGAGTTAAATAACAACAACCTAAAATTCCTGGAATTGACATACAGTAGATCTTCCATATTGAAACCATTCTAAGGTTTCTCAAAGTAAATAGTTATATCAATTGTCTCTACAACAATCCTCAATATTCGTCGCCCCAAGTGACAATCTTTACCTTTTGCATAATCATAGTTTAGTCCTGTTTGTCAAAGATCCATTCACTTTCTCAAAGACTTAGCTTGAATTTAAGGATATTAATTTATCCTTTTTTCAATTTCTTGTATTGTTGTGTTATTCAGAATTATAAAAACTGGACAGCTCCCCAGAGAATAAGGTGAGAAATTTCGAGACATTTTTCTGTATCAATCACAAGAATGCAAATAGGATTTAAGGACCATTATTTACATATCAAATGAATGGAAATCAACGCATTGCCATTCTGTTGGATGTTGTTATGTACAGGTTTTTGTTTGAGATTGTGTAAGGTGTAACTGGACTTAATCAAGACCAATCCGTATGTAGCAGTACAGGTTGAACCGCCTGACGCCAAAAAAAAAAAAAAACTCCGCCCAGACCCTAAACTGGAGACTATATAAGAAGTTCTGTGAGGAGCAATCAGCCACAGTTCCTGAACTACAGACACAATAAAAACTTCCTGTAGTTTAAATGAGCTATAAAAAGGTTCTTGCAGCCTGGTGATTCCCAGCTTTTTTAATGGAGTGCTATCAATGTCTAATAGTAATAACATTTGTTTTCCATTATTTTTACATCCACTTTCACAGCAACAACAGTCATAACTTTTTGATATGTGTTCCTGTTGTTAAGGGAAAAAAGCCTGAAAATCCCTTAAAATTTCAAAATATTTCTCCTTGTTCTGTCTCAACAAAGAAAAACCCACTCTGATGCAAGAGTTTGACCTTTTCAATAAGTGGCTGCCTCCACTGTGTTTACTCAGCAAACACCCTGCTGTCCTCACAGACCTCTACCCGCAAACAATTGGCGGTCTGTGAATCAGATTCACAATGATTTTGTCTTACCATAACACTCTCCTGCCTGAGATATGCACATCACATATCAGAAATGGCAAACTCTCTCACACACACAAAAAATCACATAAGCTACTGTAGCAACATCCTGAGGAAATCGCCTCTCCCTCAAAGTCTTGTGGTAACAAGCATCAAAGCCTGGACTGCAGCCAACACCTAAGATATTTTCAGTTTATACTGGACTTTGAGTGGCTTTACAATAGAAGTTAAGATGCTGCATTCTTTGAAAAAAATGACGTGGGGTTTTATTTTATTAGAGTTTTAATACTAAAACCCTCATTTCTTATCTCTTTTTGTGGCTTCTTCTTTTGGATTTTGTTTCTCAGACCTAATTCTTTTGAAATTCCTCAATACAAAATAAAGCTCTGTTTCTAGCAGAGACACACAGAAGAACAAAGGCAGCTTTCCAGTTCTTGACTGTTAACTCTATAACTCTGGATACACCAAAATAGCACTCTCTTTGACCTACCGTAAAATTTTTGCCATCAACGTAAATCGGTTGATTCTGACATGGAGAAAAGCAGCTTTGCGTTGTTGTGCAACAGTAAAGTTTTGCATTTCTCTGCAACAGAATTAGCTGATTTACGTTAGTAGCGTTAAAAAAAAACGTCACTACCGTAAAGTGTTGCATATCAGCATAAGGATGCTTTTCTCCGTTTAAGAATTACATTGTAAAAATGGGTGAAGAATTACGGTAGTCCAAAAAATGTCAAGCTTTTAAAGGGTTAATTGGGGACAAAGCCCTAAAAACAGGTGGAGAGATCTTTCTCTAAAACTCTGATGTTATGTTTTGTTCCTCTTATTTCCTAACTGTTCATTGGAACAATAATCTTCCTCTTTCCGGTGTTCCACAAGGTTTGATTCCCGGCTCAAGTCTCTTCTCAAACACATGTCTAGGCTCCAAAGACTCACATTCCTTTTTTTCTTGGTAAATCTCTATGCTCTTCCTGTTTTTTCCCAAAAGTTGATATAGGAGAGGAATCCCACATTTCTGTCTAACACATTCTTGAAGCCACTCTCCTTGAAAACTTAAGCACACCTTTACTTGGGTCTTCGGTGGTCATTTCAAAAAAATGTACAAAACATCAGGGGGTCGTCATTTACAACCATCAACTTTTACAGGAAACATATCATTCGCCTCCAGACCCTTATCTTTTGATTACGTATTCCAACCTCTAGCTTCTGTGCAGCTGCATGTTGGATTTTTAACAGACTTACTTTATTCTTTCTGCTTACAACTCACCCCTTTCAATAAATAAAAACACATCTACAAAACAACTACATTTAAAACCAAATCTTTCTTTTTCACAGACACCATCATGCTGACAAGGCCTTAAAAACAAAACAAACTTTTAAGAGTGACACACCTCTCCTGTTTTAGTACAGCCTGCAGCTTTGGGTTGGTTCATTCTGGGATTCAAACTTGTCAGGCAGGACACTTGTCATACCATACATGGCCAAAAAAGAAACCGCCCCACCATGTTTTCTGCGTTAGAGAGAACAAACGATGGAGAGGGAGTAAAGTCATCATTCATGCTTTCATAACTCCACCAACTTAATGCGGCTCCACATCAATAAATAACACATGACGGTACATATTGGTAGCATGTGAGTGCTAAATCTGCAAAAACTTGTCTGTATTTAAATCGTACATGTACCTCATATTAAAGGGACTTCTGTTCTTGTTTTGACCCCACTTTTATTGTGAAATATGGCGCTGGTGTGGGGGCAGACAGGGGATGCTGGTCAAAATAAACACCATGACACAGGTAACATGATCCCATCTGAACTAGACTCAGAGGTAAATGTATCATTTCCAGAACATTCAATTCAGATTCTAATAATATAGATTCTAATAAACATAAAAAGGAAACTTTGACAAAATGAAGATTGTGTTAAAATCTGTTTTTGTGGGTGAATAGGAAAGCAACGTTTTAAAGTGTCTAGCATCACAGTATGCAACAAATATTGTGTTAATGTCACATGGACAGCCTTTGTTGATAGTTTGTAGCAGAATGAAGGCAGTCAGGGGTGAGTTGTTCTGTTTTTATAAGCAAACAACAGTAATTCTGGTTGGCTGAAGTGGGTCAACGTTTCACAATAGCCCGCTATTTGTGCGTTGATAACACATAGAGGCACTTTTATGTGGGTTCATAAAGATAAATACTTTTTTGACAATAATCATATTTGTATACATTGTTTATTTAATAAATCCAAATATTTAGCTATATGTGCATAAAGTCTAACATAGCAAGTGCCTTCATTTTCTTCTCCTACGGTTTGTGAATGTCCTTCAACCAGTTTTGGTTTCTTTGTCATTACAATTTGTCTTCCAGTGAATCTCTGTTTGAGTGTGACTCACTGCACCATTTTGAGTCTCTTTATGGTTATATTGATCTGGGGTCATTTTGTGTTCCTCAGTTTATCCTTTTTGGTGTGCTGTAATTTTGAGGAGATAAATGTAACAATACTGTTGTATCTTTCGTCAGAAGTTGCATTACTCTTTGTATCTGTTCATTCATCTGTGGCAGCTCCTCCTCGTCATTACGAAAGTTACATCAATGTGAAAGTTCATAATAACTCTGCACAGCCATCTCTATCTCTCACTAGATTATAAAAAAAGACAGCAGTGTGGAATGTGGCCCTCATTGTTGACTAACCTAAACACAGCAGATACACATCAGTACGGACAAACAAGACTTGATTTAGATCGCCTTCAGAAAAGAGAACTGGCTGTAAAATACTTACACAATGAGGCTCACATGTGGTGTCATTTTTACTTCCCAAAACTTGTGTTTGCTCTGTTTCCAACAATAGAACTGTTACATCCCACTTCTCAAGATATCGAACAAAGAGTACAGCAGAGATCACAACTCTGCAAATACAAACTCCTCTATAAGTTTATTATATGTAAGCCACATTAGGTAATTTTTAACTAATAGTGATGTGATATCTGCTGGTAAATTGGTGTTGATGGAGTGCCAACCATTTACATTAGTCTGTGGATAAAAGTGAATATATTTTGTTATTTTATAATTTAGGCCTGAAATAGAACCCAAACCGGTTTGTTGATTGACATGTGAAATTAAAAACTCCAGCTTTGAAATGTTTTTATGGGTCCTCCTGGTACAATTAATTGCTGGCATCTTCTCAGAAAAGGATTCAAAGAAGACAAAACCAGTAGAAGCTGATTCTTTTAGAGCACACCATGTTGACTTCTGAGCTGAAACACATTCAAAAGCAATAGTAAGCCAACTTTGGCCAGGTAAGTTGTACCTACTAGGTATTTTAATTACACAGCCGAGTAAGTCTCCATCCATTCCAACAAATACAAAAATATCTCAACGTGCAAAACAAATACAATTCATTTACAAATTTTAATAATGCTCACAGAGACATTGCTTTGAAATGACAACTGACTCAATATTCTTATTTTTTTTTTAGTTTCAATAATTCCCAGATTTGTTTGTTTTGCATCTTTGCCTGTTTTCAGAAAAAAACAGGTTTTGGTGACACCTTCACCGAACATGGACTTCTTTTTTCCTTTCGGCTTTTCCCTTCAGGGGTCGCCACAGCGAATCAGTTTCCTCCATCTAACCCTGTCTTCGGCATCCTCCACTCTAACACCAGCCACCTTCATGTCTTTATTCACTTCATCTATAAACCTATGAACTTGCAAATCAAAATTGGCTCCGTATAAAACAGTAATTCCCTTTACTGCGTTCTCCGTCCAGCTGTTTTGCAGACGTTTGTGCTGCTCCCTCATTGCAAACCATCTTCTTAACACCGGAGATCCCACCGGCGATACCTAAATAACAAGCACTCAGTTTCTAACTCTTCAACCGTTCAACCTGAATCAGGTTATTCTGATTTGGAGAAAAGCGGCTTTGCAGTGATTGCACCAATGTGCAACGTATAAAAGTGTTGCATATAGGGACAAAGACGCTTTTGCATATCAACAAGACTGCTTTTCTCTGCTTCAGAATTTACATAAAACGCTGAAGAGTTATGGTAGTAGAAAGAATGTAAAAACTGGAGCTCTGATGTTAAAGGGTTACGCCTCGGTTTCTTCAATTACGGTCTGAATGTGGTACAGTTTGAGTGTGCCTAGTGCAGTTTCACTGAAAGCCCTTCTTAGCTGACCTTTTAAGGTGTGGCAATAATCTGCACCTTAAAACACCAAACCCACAGAAGGGACAACCTCTGCAGTCAACATTGTGTGACTTAGTTTGTTTGTCCTTCTATATAATGCATAAGCCAATCGTTTTGTTAACATTGCACAAATCAAATAAATTGTGTCATAGAAATGTATTTCTTTCATCTACATTTCTCCTCTTGCAGTTTTAGAGATTGCTTGGAAAATGTATTTGGTATTTCTGTCTGTATGCTGCTTTAATTGACTACTCTGAAAACTGCTCCTGTTTCCTGTTTGTCAGTGTGAAAAATGTGGAAAAATTACACCTATAGGCAATGCAGACAAAAATAGACCCATAGTGTCGGACGGAAAGCTGCTTCTGGGCCTCGCGTGTCCAATGGGTCTGCTGTGACTGACTGCAATGGTTTCCATGAAGTGGAACCCACACTGCTGTGTGCCAAAGTGCATCAGGCAGGGCTTTGGAAACATAAAGGGAATCCAACAATTGGTGTATATCTTTCTACAGTTGTTGGTTCTAGAATACCACTTCATTCTGGGGGAAAAAAAAGTTTTTTGGGGGTAAGATAACATGTTCCTAGTATTACAATAAAGCCTTTTCTCTCACCCTTTGTTTCACAGAAACTTCTAAATGTAAAGTGGAAGTGCTGGTGGTTGTACCATCAAGTCAAGTGTTTTGTCGTTTGAATTACAAAATCTTTCTTTTTGGTTTCCTGAAACCCTGCATGCTTTAGTCTGAGACCGGGACTTTTTATTCACAATGACTTGTAATTGCCTCCTGAGAGGGCTGTTAATTGTTTTGCTTTCAGTCACAGAGAGTTCTTGGAACATTAATGAGGGCCAGTTTGTATCTGAAACACTGGGTGTGTCTGCAGAAAATGTCATGTAATCATACAGATGTGTTCGTTTCCCAGGTGTAGACAAAAAAATGTTGACCACCTGCACTGTTTTGGAAGTCTATTGCCTTTGAAAAAGAAAGGTTCAGTGTTGGTGGGATAGTAACCCCAACCGTGGGCATTTTAAAAAGTGTTTTTTGGCATTCAGTACAAACTTTTATAAAAAATAAAAGCGATAAACCAACTACCATATTTTCTGCACTACAGAGCGCACTGGGTAATAAGGCACATCGTCAATGAATGGTCTGCTTTCAAATTTATAACTATAAGGTGCATTAAGCAAGGCAAAAGAGTCAGAGATACCAGTCAGCCAGATTTTATTATCTGTATTCATGGTATCTCTAGAACTAGTATGTATCATGCTACACGTTAGCCAAGTAGGAAAGGTTAGAGTATTTACAATACCAGTATCTCCCAATGTTGTTTGCAACACACACAAAAACAGACTGATACCACTAAAATAAATGTTAATCTGACTACCCTAACTCTCAACATTATTAGTAACACTTTAAAAAAAACAGTCCGACACCACTACAGCTAAGCCACATTAGCATATTCGCAAAATCACTGAACCTTGTTTACAACTAGAAAAAAACTGACCTCTCAAAATTACTTCCACAACAGTGAACGCAACCAGAATTTATCTTTATATAAGGTGCTATACTATATATTACAAGGCATAGTCGGTTTTTGAAAAAAATTAAGGCTTTCAAGCTTGCCTTATAGTACAGAAAATATTTGATCTAAAAGTCAGCATTAACTCTTAAAAGAAAGTGATTTTAATTAAAGAAGTTCTTTCTTTTACTCTAACTTTTCTTTGTTCATTGAGATTTTTTTTCTGGTGTTTTTGCTCAACTCATGGTTCTGTTGACCACAGCAGAACATAAGTGCACTGCTCTCTTTCAACGTGCTCTAGAACAGCAGCTGCACCCCTGTCTGTGCATGGATGCTGAGTCCGTTATGCAGGGCGGCTCCTCTCTGAGACGCTCCATTATGTCACTGAAGCTCCAAGAATAGTTCCAGTGTGCCATGCTCAGCACTGAGGCAACTGTGACGTCCACAACCTAACTGATGTTGGGCAAAAACCCAGGAGAAACAGGGGTCTTACTGTTTTGCAGCTTCAGGCACACCCAGGCAGTGTGCACACACATGTGGAACTCATTTAAGTTTTCCTCTACCACTGTTCAAACTGCAATAGAAGTTTGAACAGTGTGTGACGCAATGCGGTCTTAATGAGAGGTGGTGGGTTTCAGATTTCTCAGCATGGTGTTACACTTATGCCCGAATAAAGGAATGTTAAACCTGCAGCTGCTGGAGAAGCATGGTGGTGTTGGGTTTCTCTGGCATTAAAAGATATCTAATTTATTGCTTGACACAATTCCATTACATAATAATTCATATTCAAACTTACTTTTTAAAGAATTTGCGTTAGGTTATTTAAAAAACAGGAAAACTTTCATTGAAAAAATTACAAAATATTTCTTATTAAAACAGTGGCATTCCATTTTATCCAAAGTTTTGAAAATAAAATAATTTTTGTTTTTAGAGCAAATTTCGTCCACAACTTGTATCCACTTGTATCTTTTTTTTTTTATCACATTTCCTAATAGACCCCATAGAAATTTTTGGAGGTCTTCAAGTATCATAACCCCTAAAAACTTCTATTGTTTTTATAATGTCTGCCAATATGTCTGTAATTTTGACCAGGACAAGAAAATGTGAGACTGGTTGACACTAGCCTAATTGCCTTCAACAATATCTCTCTTAACCTAGAAATTTGCTTACATTTTGTGGTGTTGTAAACAAAAAATGATCGTGTGTCTTAAAAATATCATGCTTTGATGCAAAATAAAATCAAACGTTGAATATATTTAATGGATATCAGTTTTTTTTAACACGAAAATCCAACAAATATATGTGTGGTAGTGTTAGGATTTATTTTAAAGACAAAAACCTTTAAAGTTTGAGAATTTTATTCTTTTTATGCAGTATATCAAGCTCTCCCAAGCAAAAATTTATCTATTTACTAAGTATACTATAATGTCTGGAGCATACTTTAGGTTTTCTACTATTTTAAACTTAAAATGTTTCAATATTCCTAAAAAAGTATTCAGTTAGGCTACATGTAGTGTAGTACGTCTTCTGTAGTCTAGTAAAATTGCTATACCCAAGTATCCTTAATAAAATATTTTTCTAGAGGTTTAGGCCTACTTTTTGCTAGTTAAAGGCGTTTATAAAAAGCTTATCGTCGAGTTTCGCAAAAAAATTTAAAAGCTTTGGGAAAAGTCGGTATCTTCTCAGAGAGGTATGGTGTCTGTTGTAAATCAAAGTATTGCTGCTATTAAGTAAAAGCCGGGTCAGTTATGGTTCCCGCTACCGCCTACCGTAAATCGTTCTTGTGTAAACGTTCGCCTCCCTTTCGAATCAGACCCAGCCTCCCGCCGAAGGGCGCGCGCTCCCTCACCCATCGGGCTCGCGCCTGCGTGGTTTAAAACCGACTCCCCCACGCGCGCTCTCTGATTCATTGACTCGACCGTCACGCTGTCGTAGGGTTTGCGTCCGAGCAGCCGCGTGCTCTTATAAGCCAGACGCCTCAGTCTTCTAGACTCGTTTTGTTTTATTTTATTTTATTAGACGCTCGCGGGACGGTCGGCAGCTTTTAGCCAGGCTTTGATGTTTGCTAGCCCGGTGACTTTTTGGAAAGCTGCCCCTCAGATATCACCAGTGACGTGACGCGCGCGAGGACGTCGTTTGCATGAAACTGCGGCCAGGTGAGAATAAAACTGCAAAATATGTGTCCTCTGTACAGCCTTAGAAAAAAAAACTAATTTTGTAAACTTTAACGTCAATTATTGGCGCATATGAACAAAAACCTGGAAAATGTGTAACTTTTTGTTGCACCAAGGTGAAGGTTGAACGTTATTTTTAATAGTTTTTCATGATTGACACATTTTTTTGTACTTTTTGAGGTCTGGAATTAATTAGAGAGCAAAATTTTGATGCTTAGGACTTTCTTCACATTTGTATTTTTTTTTAACTTCTTATATTTGTATTTTTTTATTGTTGTTTATTTTCAGTTTGTGCTTGAAAAAATGATTTTTACCGGCTTTAATATAAGTTTAAAAGACTTATCCAGCCCTTTATGTGTGTATTGTCTTTGTTTTTTGTCCTTATAATCATTTATTTGATAAAAGGGTAAAAACATAGATTTATATTGTGTCAAACACAATACAAGGGCTGAGTAATGTTCCTATGCAGATTAGAAACCGTTGCTCTGTCCTTTAGACGCACAGTCCTGCATTAGATGCTGCTCCAGGAAACACTTTATGTTCAGAGTGCATAGTATTAGTTTAGCTGCGTCACTATGCAAATGTAAACCAAATCAGATATATGTTTTATCACAGAATGACGAAGAGAGCTGTTTGTTTTTGCATGAAATTATCTTAATACTTTTCCTTTTTTCTTTTTGACCTAAGCAGACTGTAAGTGCTTGATGTGTCGCAGTGACACGCTGTCAAAAGCACGCCATTGTTTGTAGGAGAAATATTTAGGGGGATGTGAGGGGTGGCGTGGAGCCGTTTCCTGTGCAGGATTTTCTCCAACAATGGTGTCGGGGCTCTGAGCCGTCGCTGGTGCGCTCTGAGAGGCTTTTCGGATGGGAGCGTAGGATGTTTGGAAGAAAGCGACGGGAAAAAATACAAGGAGTTTGAAACAATGGGGAGAACAGGCGGTTAAAGGCTGGGAGACAATGGGAGGCCAGATATGGTTTCATAACTCGGAAAGAAGGCCGAGTAGTGGAGTGTCCACCCTGAGACAAGTAGGTCGCAGTCTGTGTGATGCTCACCTTTTCTAGTGTTTTGCTCCCCTAGGGATGGAAGAAAAACTGTAAGGTGTTTGACAACTGATGGAACTTTAACTCGTCATTTTGTCACTGCCGTATCTTTCCAGTTGTTTTTGGCTTGCTTCCAGCCCTCTTAAGGCGTGAGGTTGCAACCAAACAAGCGTGTCTGTGAATTTTTATGAGCAGCCGTCTGCAGGACTTCTTAAATGTATCACCGAACCTGTTCTGGGTCCTGCCTCAGTGTGACTTGCATTTCTAAGCGCTCGAAGGATTGCTGCCTGGAAGCACTCTAATTACCTCAGTGATGGAAGATTTCCTTACTTTCTTTTTTTTTTGTTTTTAGATAAAAGCGGCGGGCCAATGACTGGAACGACCTCCGAAGACCATAGCTCAGCAGGAGCGGTCAGCCCTCAGCAGGTTTCCTCTAAACCCAGCTCCAAGCACACCATGTCTCTCAGCAGCTTCCAGCTCATGCAGACCATTAAGAACTCTCCGGCTGCTTTCCGACGGCGGTTCGGCCGCGACCGGACAGAATCGCTGTCCCACGGCGACCCTCTGTTTAAAGTCCACTACCTTGGCACGGAGAAGATCTTCTCTCTGGATCGAGAGCAAGCCCAGGACGCTATCGCACACTTGCTGGAAGGTATCGCCAACGGGAAGAAGCTGAGCAAAGATCACGCGCTGGTAGTGCGGCCGCGATACGTCGAGGTCAAGGAGCTGAGCACGGGCCGGCAGCTCACCAAGACGTACCTGCAGGACATCGCGTACTGCGCGGCGGACGCCAACCGGCCCAACGTCTTCTTGTACATCTGCAAGCACCAAGGCCAGCAGCTGCAGTGTCGGGTGTTCTGGTGCAGCCGGGCGGAGCGGGCGCGGGACATGACGGCGTGCTTGGCGCGCTCCTTCCAGCGGGCGCTGAGCGACTGGCAGCAGGACGGCTCGGCCACGCTGACGCCGGGGGAGGCGAGGGCAAAACTGGTGGAGGAGTCGACCCGTTCTCCTTCCAAGAGCTCCACGCTGCCCGCCAGTTTGGGGAAAGGTGAGACCAAAACATTTTTCAATTAATGTCGGTTAATTCATCGGCTTCAATCACTAACTTTATGGTTTCTCTGCAGTTCGCTGGAAGAGAAGAGGCTCTGCATCTCGAAGCCCAATGAGGACCATCACCAGAAGAGGCTCCGCCTCCAATAACTGGAACTGAACCCCCCTTACGTCAGCCTAAGCGATCAAAGAGAGGACTGCTAAGGCCTACTTTTGCCAAGTGGCATAAAATGCTGCAAAAAAGCATAACTGGAAAATGAAGTTGGGATTCTTCTGAAGCTTCATGTAGCTGCAGATCATGACTGCTGCTGTCAACGCTGTGCCATTGAAACTCTGTTCAAACAAACACGAGACTCACGAGAACAAAGCCCCCAACATCGGACGAAGGCGTGTGCGTGCAAACTTGACTAGTTTTAGGCACTTTCTGAGCGGTGCCTTTATGATCATCCAGCTTTAAAGATCTTTTAATTTCTGTGAAATGTATTTGGGGTCTGGACATCGTAGCTGCAATAAACCGGCTCCACATGAATCTGCAGTGTTGCTTAAAATGCATGAAAAACAACCGATCGCATTTTAAATTAGTAGTATTTGTTTGGGGAAAGCTGCCGGGACTCGTCGCTGTTTCCGTGCAAAACCAGGAACAAAGTGTTCTTTTTTTTTTAGCCTCTGTGGGGAATGTGCAGCCGTGCACCTGCATTCCAAACGCCAACTCCAGGAATGTCTTCATTCTTCACCCAGCGGGCCAACTCCAGTCACTTCCTCTTTATTTGATTTTATTTTGTAATATTGCTTCATAAAACGACAGAACCACACCTCTGATCATTTCACACCAAGTTTACAAATTCGAAGCTATTTATCTTTTTCTGTTTCGGACCAAAGCTAAAAACAACATATTTTAGTTTATTTTGACTGCAAAATTTTCTTTGCATGTCAGTATTTTTATTTTTATTTTACAAATGGCAAAACCCGAATGTCAGAAGATTGGGGGTGTTCCTCTGCCTGCTTTTAGGATGTATTTTATCAATGTACTGTTTTATGTTATACCTATTTAAACTGAAAATGTATTTTAAGAATTATTAAAACTTTTTTTTTAATATAAAGTTTGTGGGTAAGTCTGCAACCTGCTTGAACTCGCTGCTTTCACTCTGAGTAATGATCTCGTCTGCTGACTGGAAGGCTTCATTTTTCAAATGTTATATTTGGCCTGAAGTAAACACACTTCTTGTCTTTAATGCTGTAGGAGTGGAGAGGAGGCAAAGCTATTACAGGTCCTATGACTTATGATTATTCATGTGACTACATTCCCAGGACTTTATTTTTTTCTTTATACAACTTGTTCTCTAAAGCATCTTATAAAACAGGTTTTAAATTTGTTTGAACATTTACATTTCAAAGTCATAAATCTGGTTTAAGATTGAGGCTATTCATTCACTAACCTGGAACAGTGACTGAATGTGAGAACTGGACTGGGCAAGTGTGATGTCACCCATAGAAATGACTTAATTCAGGATCTAATGACATGAATTCAATTAGACGGACATGTTGGAACCAGAAATCGTCAGTAAGAAGTGATTGGTCTGAGTCATTTCTCTCACCAATCAGGAGTGAGCTTGTTGGAATCTGTTAGACGCCTCCAATGTTTGATGTGGAGGCTGGCCAGTGATTGTATAAAAGAACTGGACTGGGTGAGTTGGATATCACCCATCGAAAATGGCGTACTTTTGAAAAAGTCAAAGTTGCCAATTTTTTTTCTGATACGGAGGCCACCATATTGAAGATGGTGACAGATGGACTGTAACTAGTGATTATCCCGAGTTATTCTTAATAATTGTTTCTATAGCAACCAGGATCCAATCAGGAGGGCAAAATACACACACTCCTACCACTTGACCTTTGGCTACACAAAATCTCACAATCGAACATTCAATCAGAACACATACTTTCATAGGATTCTAATTGATCAGTTTATACTTTGAATAACTTGTACAACACAAAATAAGGAGAAATAATAGAAATATTTAAGAGCATGTTAAAAAAGTATCAAAGCAAGAACGGTTATTTTAACACAAAGAATAAAAACAGTAAAAGCTGTTTATTTCTTAATAGAGGTCTATGGGATTTTGGCTTATGGAACACAAGGGGGGAGGGGCCACTCAGTCCAGTTCTCGTATATAGTCAATTGTAGCGTCAAATTTGCAGATCAAAAAGCTAGTATGTTTTGGAATTGCTAGGTCACTGTACAGTGTTTGGCGCCAAACATTGTACATATCACGAAAAAATGGGGTTTAAATAGACTACATTTCATTGGAACCAGAAGAAGACATTTTTAATGGATGACATCACACTCACTTAATCCAGTTCTCATATAAAGTGGAAACTATGAATCCACTGTGTTCTGACGATGAAAATAGTGCTCTATATAGTGTGTTCGCCATTTTGTAGTGCTGTCTGAATCTACTATGTCAGAATTTCCACCTTAATCTCTAACTACTAAAAAACTATAAAGTGCCCTGGATTTTAAAAACAATTTGGACCCCATGATCACTACTTTTATTTTGTTTCTCTAAACGCTGGTTATTACATCACCAAATTGAATTAATTCAAATATTTCTTGGCGTCTATTTGTGACTCAACTGTGTTCTGATGATGAAAATGTGGATGGTTTATTAAAAAATTATATTTAAACACTTTTTTCGCAAACATTTTTCGACTGGAATCTAATGGGGTCTATATTCGCTTATGTAGTTAGCATTGATTTACACTGGTTTTTGCAAAGACTTCTGGGAAATTTCTAGTGCGCTTGATTTTGGAATTGTAGATTTGGACACCACTAGAAAATGGCGAACGCACTACATAGAGAGTAGGGAAGGAATTCTAACATAGCCTACAATTCTAAAATTGCGTGCCCTAGAAATTTCCCAGAATTCTCTGCTTGCCAGATTAAGGAATATGGACCACAACGCATTGCGTAAAAAAAAATCAATGTAGATTCGTAAATAGTTGTAAAACACTTGCATTGATTAGGTTTTCGCTTTGTGAAATTGGTGACGTCATAGTAAGATTTTTAATTTTGAATAAAATAAAAAATAAATAAATAAAAAGAAGTGAACATAGTTATGGAGTCTGGAAAGAGCCAAATTGAAATAAATATGTACACCATTAAATAAATAAATAAATGTGTCATTAATTACTTAAAAGTGGCAATAAATAAATAAATGTTGAAATAAATGTGGCATTAAAATATTAAAATGGAACATTTAAGTATTTAATGACATATTTATTTATTTCACTGTCCCTTGTAGGTTAAAAGAGCCAAATTGAAATAAATACATTTAATATGAAATAATTAATGACACATTTATTTATTTATTTAATGGTGTATATATTTATTTCATTTTGGCTCTTTCAAGACTCCATACATAGTGTCCAAAATGCTTTTAAAATCCAGGGTACTAGATGGTCCCACGCTTTATAGTTTTTTTGTAGTTATTAGTTATGGAGGGAATTCAGACATAGCCTAACATACATTTTGTAAAATGATGAATCATTTAGACGCAATGCATTGTGGTCTATTTTCGCCAATAATTTCGCCAAGCATTGATGGACACTAGTTTTTTGCAGAAACTTAAGGAAATTTCTAGGGCACTGGATTTTGGGATTGTAGATCGGACACGACACAATTAGTGAAAGAATTCGGATATAGCCTAAGATTTTATGTGGGGGATGGGTAGAATTTCATCTGGAAGAGTCGTTCGTCGTGGGGTTGCCGAGTCGCCGCAGCTCCAGCAGCGATTGGACATGCAGACGCCTCAGAGGCTTCACCTCCTCCACCACTAGAACGAGAGTTTCACAGTCAGTAAACCGTGCAACTCAACGGCGCCACCTGCTGACACACAGACTCACCTTTGTCGTAGTGCAGCTGGTCTCGGTCCCCGTACACCACGTACGTCTCCAGGAAGCTCATCAGAGCTCCCGTCACGAAGAAGCGGTCGGGCAGGGGGAGGCTTTTGACGTAGCGCATGTCCAGCGCAAAGGGGTTGGACGGGGAGGGAACGGTGCAAAGACTAACCAGCTCACTGACCATGTCCCACACGCGGATGCCTGGGAATCAAACACCAAGACCAGAGGTCATTTATTTTGGTAACACCTGCAGACAGTCAGTCTTCATCACACACATCTGCAGGTGGTTTATCTGATGATCTTGATTCACACATCGTCTTCATACCTCGAGTCTGCCAGTCTGTGATGGACTTGAGCTTCATGGGCGTGTCCTTAACCATCGAGTCGGTGCCGCCGATGTTGACCAGGCGCTCGTGGTTGGAGCGAATCCAAGCGTAGGGGCGTCCATATTTGACATAGCCAGCCAATAGAAACAGAGTGCAGTTCACCTCCTGGAAGAAGGAAAGAAATGGATCTAATCCACTTAAAACAAAACAAAAAACAAAGAAAAGAACGATTCGTCTCGACTGAACTTACTGGTACGGCTATTTCTCTTTCACTGGGAGATGCAGGAAGTAGATGCTCTTCACTGGATTCTCTGGGAAAACAGAAATAATGTGTTTTTTACTGATAAATCTTTTGCTCGTATTTAAGTCTAAATGTTTCTAAATGCAGCAAAAAAGCTCTATAAAAACAAATCATTTGGTCTATTTATTAGATTTTTGCCTATTTGTAGGTAGGTTTTCAAAATAAAAGCAGCTTTCATTTTTTAAAGGATTAAAAAAGTGACTCACTTTGATGTTTTATGTAAATGCAAATTATTCTTTGTTGAAAAATGATCACTTTTACTCTTTTTTTATTTAGTCATATAAGAATCATAAAAAATAGCAGGAAAAATAGCTTCTCATTTTTATTTATTTATTTTTTGCTTCAAATTTAAAATAATGAACTGAGGATACATGTAACAGCAAATTTAACAAAGAATTTCAAAATAAAATCAAAATTTTAAATGTTTAGAAATGACAGTACGCTTTTCTCCGCCTGATGATTTTTTGTTTACAAAAACAAGCTTTTTTTGAGAATAGGCTTTGAGATTATATGAGAATAGGCTTTGAGATTATATTCCAGAACATTTTTTACCTAAATCTTTGGTGTATTTATCTTTAGAATTACAAATTTTACATTTTATCCTAAAAATAGATAATAATGAGAACAGGAAAAAATGAAAAAAGTACTTATTTATTTATCAAGCTCCTTAAAATTAACAGATTTCTAACTTTATATTTTTAAAAAATATATATTTTTCCACAATATTTTACATAGTTCACTTGAACTAAAAAAAAAAGTTAAAGAAGTTGTTACAAATTTGTAGCTCAAGGTGATGATTACATAATGGTGCTTTAATATATATTTTTAGATTAATTGTTAGAAACAACTTTAAAACATACACAAGAATTGTTGAAGTTTTAGTAATTTTTTACATTTTATATATATATATATATATATTTTTTTTTTTTTACTTTTGGAAGAAAATGTCACAACTAAAACGAGAACATTCATTCTATTCTGTCATTTTTTTCTTTTTGTGTCCAAAACGTAAATAAATAACAAAATAAATAAGTAAAATAATATATATATACATATATGTATAATATTACTTTTGAGATTCATGATATCAGCTTGATCAGATTGTAGTTTTACTAAAGAAAAAGGCTCTTGTGTTCCTGTTGTTTTTACTTTATTCTGAAAGGTTATGAAACAAATTACATTGAAACGTCTATATTATCATAATCCATATAGATTGCTTATTTCATTAAAATTAAAAACTGCTCTGCAAATATTTTTTATAAGTTCATCACTTCCTGTTTAATTTCTGTTTTAATCTAAATAATGGTGCACTTTAACCAGAAAATGTAGCTGCATTTTATTTTGAAAAGCCACCTCAATTTATCAATATTAACATTTTTATCCTACATGACATGAAGTGACCAATGGTTTCTGGGTATTTGAATGATTAGTCCATCTCTGTGCTTCCTTATTTTAAACTTGACACTCCACCTTACCGACACCAAACCCCAGAAAGCCGGCTACACTGGTGGCGGCGGTGGGATCCAACTGCTACACAGTCGTGTTAGTCACCTGGAAGTCTGAGGGTGTTTCTTGGGGTGCTGGTGAGACTGGGGGTCTTGTGGCCCCTCAGGATCTCCAGGTAAGGGGGAGCTGCTCCTGCTGGCCAGGCTGGGGGAGCTGCTGCTGGGAGAGACGTCACTGCTGTTCAAGCTGCTGGAGGAGGAGGAGGAGCGTGAGGAGGCTCTGGACACCACAAATCCAGGAGAGCGACAACTCTGCAAAAAGAGGGTGGAAGTCAAGGTACGGTGGCCCTGAAGTACAAATCACATCGACTCGCGCAAAAACTTTTTAACGATCATTATTAAGGCAAAACTAATAATAAAACAACTACATTGAATTTTAGAAATCATAGCAAAAATTCAAGAAAGTAAACACATAAAAAAAGAAAATAATTTCCAGAAATTAAAATTATGTTTAAAAGGAAACATAACAAGTGACCAGAAAAGGTAGGTACTATGGGACGTCGCTGATTATGACATTTGACTTTTGATGCATTATTTTATTTTAAACGTGTCTTTAATTTCCACATACTAATAAAAGTTTTATGATTAGTATACTAGATATAACTGGTGTCACTTCATGCCAAATGACTTTGTGCTTGTAATGATGGACAAATGTCAACACAAAGTAGTAGTACCTATTTTACTGGTTTCTTATTGACTCTGTCCGAATTCCCTCCATGATCTCTTAACTACTAAAACAAAATAAAAAATAGTAATAAGTAATTTGGACACCATGCTCACTACTTTTTTTTTCAATGGCAAATGACAGATTTCTTGAAGTGAAAACCTAAAAAGTATGAACATTTTACAGAGACTAAAAAAAAAGAAAAGAAAATTAAGCTTGAAAAGTATCTTACATCTATTTTTTTAATTAATTTTAAATTTTTTTTAAATTACCCCAAAAAATTAAAAGATGTTTAAAAAATGTACAAATTAAAAATATATTTTTCAAAATCTCATGATTTTTTTTTTTGACTTTTTATTTTCTAAAAAAATGTTCAAATGCATCTTTTACTTTTTTGCAGAGATTTGATATTGAAATAGTGGATTTGGACATTTTTTAACATTTAATTTTGATTTCTGGAAAATACTTTTGTTTTCCAAAATCCTTCATTTTTATTTAGTTTTATTTATTTATTTTTATTTTTGTTATGGTTCCTGAAATGTCCTTTTGATGTTTAAAATGTAAGGTTTTTCTTTTGTTTTTTAAGCTGTTTTGCTCTGTTAATTGTGCACTTCAGATAATTTTATTTGAAAATATCTTACATATATGTTTCAAAATCTCATGATATTTTTGACTTTTTATTTTCTAAAAAATGTTCAAATGCAATGTATCTTGATTTATATACCAATCTAGTGAGTATTTTACTTTTTTTGCAGAGATTTGATATTGAAATAGTGGCTTTGGACATTTTTTAACATTTTATTTTGATTTCTGGAAACTACTTTTGTTTTCCAAAATGCTTCATTTTTATTTTGTTTAATTTATTTATTTTTATTTTTGTTATGGTTCCCGAAATGTCATTTTGATGTTTAAAATGCAATGTTTTTTGTTTTTTAAGCTGTTTTGCTCTTTTAATTGTGTACTTTAGGGCCACCGTAGTCATGCCATAAATTATACTTCCTCAGTTTTCTCTAAACTAACCAGATCCTCGTTGACGACGGTCAGCAGTAACTCCTCTTTCCCTCTGAGCCACGGCTGGAAGTATTTAAAACCCTGAGGAGTAACCACAGCAGCAAACGCACTGATGAACTGACTCTGAATAAAGTGTGTGTATAAACGGGGCGGAGCAGACCTGTAATGATCCAAGCAAAGCCAAATCATTCAGAAATTGCTGCAGTTTCCTCTTCTGCTCCCTGTCTCGCTTCTGCAGACATGAAGCAAAACCAATCACATCAATCTGCATCACTGTGTCTTCTGGGAGACATCAGCATCCTCCCTGTATCCTAGCAACGCCTCCTCCCAGCATCCAGCATTCCCATTGTTCCCAGTCACTCCCCTTATTATGGTAAGATGATAAAACATGAGGGAGGAAACAGACAGACAGAAACACCAGAACCAGTACTCACACCTCCACTGCTCATCTTAGCAGGAATCTAACCGGATATCGCTCCTGTGCGGCTGGAGGTCATTGTTAATCCGTCAGGTGATCCAGGGAAAGACTAAATCCGCCCAATTAAACGTCTGCATATGGGTATTTGTTCCGGAAATGTTCGGGTTTGGTCCAGGAATTAGGTTCGTCTGTCTCCGCCAGGCGCCCCTAGTGGCCAAGTTGGAGAACTGCAGCCTAGCTTGAAAGTTGAAAACACATTATGTTGAAAAAACGAATAAAAATCTATTTTTAATCTAATTTAAATTAATCCTGCAAGAAAGCTCCGACCCTATAAACTTCAGAATTTAAATTATTACAATTAGCACATCTTAATTCATTTAGATTTCAACAGAAATTCAGAAAAAGGGAGAAATATTATAAAGCCTTTAGCAAAACGTACTCTTTTATAACCCCAGAGAACCCATTTGGTCAAATTCAAACACAATTATTTATTTATTTAGTTATTTTTAAGTTTTATTTATTTTTCTTTTTGTTTTTTTTCCTTTTATTTTGATTTTTTGACAGCTGCTACCCAAAATGGACAAAAACAAAACAAACAAAAAAGTAAAATTAACTTTGAAAGCCCAGAAGGAAATTGTTCTTATTCCACACAGGAATATGCTTACTAATCTGTACGAAAACTTTATACTTAAAATGTATTTTTAGAGACTAGTTTACTTCCTACAGTACACATCCAGTCTCAAGTTGTCTATACGTAATAATTGTTCTTTTTATACCAGGAAATGTGACTGTGTTTATGTTTTAAGCCAAATGTTTGGCTTTACTTGGCCGTTGTAGCAGTAATTTTATTATTTTGAAGTTATTTTTGTGATAGTGTAGCTGCTAACGTTTAGCATCTTTAGCGCTACGCCTCTCAGTGTTTATTATTGTTTTTTGTAGTTTTTCTTTCAACTTTTTTAACCTTAATGTGATGTAATATTAGAAATGATATATTAACTTAACACCAAAAGTATAAAAAACATAAATTATCATACCTGAACTGTGACAAAGGTGGTTTTTCAATAATAATTGCGGTAGAACTAAATGACTTTTTTTTTTAATTTATTTTTAATACTAATCTTGTGTAAGCAAACCGAAAACCAGCTAAAATGAATATTTCTGCTTTCATATAAGTTGGTTTAGTGATATATTTGTGAATAACATCCACATTTGTAATAAACAGTGTTTACCATGTGAAAGAAATATAGTTTATAAGAAAGAAAAATAGTTTGGAGAAAGTATGACAAAAAAAAATCACTTTATTTTTTTAAATTTACAATCAATTTCAAAAATAAAAGCATGATCTGCAATAAAGTAAAGATGTCTTAGGTGATTCAACAGTGATGATCTTCACAGAAGAAAAGATGAAGCTCAAGCGAGGTTTCTGGAGCTGAAGTGGACAAAAAAGGTTCGGATTTCTTTAGGTGAGATGGTCAAAATGAAATCTTTATGTCCTTGATGAGATTCTTTCTCTAAAAGAAGATAAAAGGAGAAATATGTCACTTCAATATAACCATAAAAACATTATTTTTGTTGTTTTTTCCTCACTTTTTTCATGATCATTTGCGGTTTTCCACTTCCACCTCTTCAGACTGGCGTTCTCCCAGGTTCCTGTTAGAGAACGCTCCTCCAGGATCATCACCTCCCCCATGCCCCGCAGAACTTCCTGTTCATCCAGGAAATGAACCAACAGTCAAAAAAACAAACAAACAAACACATCATGTATTCGTCCGTACCTTTATGTTTATGGTGACTGGCTTTGAGAGTTCCGGATCCTCTCCCTCTTCATATAGATGCATTATTCTCAGCAGAACTCGATCGTAGTCGGGTTCTGGTGGAGCGCCTTTACCTAAAAAGGTGACGGGGATCAGATCAATTAGATCAACCGTTATGAGGTTCTAGTATTTTCCCTCACAGCTCACCTGAGAGTATGTGGCTGAGGTGGATGCTGTGGTTGGAGCTGTAATTCCATCCGAGGACGCTGAGGCTGAGAAGGTGGAGATTAGGCGGGAAAACTACCGGATGTACCGGAGAACCACAACTGGTTTTCTCCTGCCAGGGTTTCCCTGAGAAAGCAGGAAAGGGGAAGTTTCTGAGAAAACTTTATGTCTTTTAACCCCTTTAGCTGCCTGTTCTATCAAACGATGGGAAACATTTAGAAAACATGTTTTTAAAAATATTGTGTATTACTCCCCAAGGTACAGAGCTCCTAAAGAGAAACTAAAGAAAAAAATAGATTAAAAGAAAAAATTGAAATAATAAAAAAAAACATTTCTGGATGCACACCAGATAGTAACCAATTCAATTTTTAGAAAAAAAAATACAGCTACTATCTGGTGTGCACTGGCTACTAACCGGAATTTTATTTTGGTAAAAATTTTAACTAACAAAAGAAAAAAAAAATTGTGGATAGTAACTGGTGCGAATCAGTTAGAAACCACAACATTTTTTTTATTCAATTTTTAGAAAAAAAAATAACGTGACTATCTGGTGTGCACTGGTTACAAATCAGAACTTTGTTTTGGTAAAAATTTAAGAAGCAAAACAAACAACAAAAAAATCTGGATGGTAACAAGTGCGGATCAATTGGTAAGCAAAACATTTTATTTTATTAAATTTTTAGAAAAAAATACAGTTACTATCTGGTGTGCAACTGGTTACAAACCAGAAATTCGTTTTGGCAAAAATTTAAGTAGTTAAAAAAAAACAGTTGCTAATCAATTTTTTCTCTTTTTTTTAACTTTAATTTTCATAAAAATAAATTTCTGGTTAGTAAGCAGAACTATATTTTTTAACTTAATTTTTTCTACAGAGTCCCTAAGTATTTTTAGAAAAAAAAACATTTTTTTCTTTAATTTTTCTTTTTTTTAACTCTTTCCCTTTAGGGGTTCCGTACCAAGGTAATAAGCAGCAGAATTAAAGACATTTTCTGTTGTTTTTTGGGTAGTGAAATGTTAAAGTCCGAGTAAGAGCATGTCTTACGAGGGTTGTCGATGGGCATGACGATGGGCCTGTGCTGCAGCTCTACTGCCTCCCTCTGGTGTAATCTGGAGGTTGCATTCACAGATCCCAGCAGCATCCACAGACTGGGCCTCACCACAGAGCTGTCATTCAGGGTCAGGTTGTAGCCGAGGTTCCACGGTTGGTTGTTCCAGAGCCTCCGATGGAGCATGACCTCAGAGGAAAAACATGCACTGATCGTGATCCACCAATCTTTTCCTAAGTTCTTGAAAATCTATTACTGTTACTGGCAAAGCAATAGAATTTCAACTGATGGATGGATGAGTGAGTATAAAAATGTATTTGTAAGTACCTCTAGTTGTCCGTTGGCTTGACTGGATACTCCATGAGCTCTGTCGCTAAGAAGGACCAGTCCACTCAGTTCATCCTTGATGGAGGCCGTCCGAACCATGGGGAAGTAATTCTGGAATGCACACATTAAAATCATGACAACATTCTAGTACCTTAGTCACAACTGCACTTATGTGTGGATACGGGCTGTCTGTGGGGGTCTGCTCATCGTAGACACTCAATGAGCCCATAGAGCAGGGGTGTCAAACTCTGTCGCACAAGGGGCCAAAATCCAAAACACACTTCAGGTCGCGGGAAAAAACAGAATAAAGATTTATTGAACACTATAAAACTACATTTTTAAAACTGTAACTTTTTAACATAATTATGAACTAGATATATAGCGTTACCTATGATAATGCTAATGTGAATGCTGTAAGCTAAATTTGGCAGCTGAAAATGCTGAAATTAATAGTTCAAAACGCTAAAGGTGGTAGCCAGCTAAAATATTAGCTAAATACCAAATTAGCCTAAAAAAACTAAAAAAAATAAATAAAAAAAGCCTAAATTAGCCAAAACAGTTAGCATGTTGATGAAAAAATAGCTAAACTCCAAAATGGAAAAAAAACTAGAAAAAGCCTAAATTAGCATGTAGCTGAAATATTAGCTAGATTCCAAAATCGCCTAAAAAAATCTTAAAATAGTCCAAAACGCTAGCACAATGTAAATTTTTAAAACTTTCAAACCGTAACTTTTTAACATAATTATGAATAATAAAAAGGCAGGAATATTGTTCCAGAATAAACCAACTTACACCTTAAATAGCTTTCAATATGTTACCCTCCATAAAAATATATTTTGTTAGAAGTTTGAAATGAGCGCAAGATAACATCAGGCCATTAATAACAATAAAATAAAAGGATCTGGAGGGCCGGACAAAATTACCCAGAGGGCCTTGACTTTGACTCGTGTCATAGAGCGAAGATGTTCATGTACATTTTTTTCTAATGGGTATGCTGCAGGCGTATACAAAATTCAAAATTCAAAATGACTGATGGAGGGTTTGGGGTCAAAGGTCACCTGTCAAAATGACTTTGATGGAGGTTTAGGGTCAAAGGTCACCTGTCAAAATGACTTTGATGGAAAGCATATTCCTCATCTCTCTCGCATGTCCTCACAGTTTGAAGAGATTTGGTCTGAAATGTTGAAGCAGTGAAAATCTTGTTTTTCTTTCACAGCTCTGTTCTGATATTTGAAAGACTTTGTCTGAAAGAATTCCATCCCTTATTCATTTCTCCTTTATGATCAATTTTTAAACGTTGGCACTTTCGTGTTTTATAAAAAAAAAATGCTACCCAAACACAACTACTAAATCGGAGTCCCTGATTGGTCAAAGCGCGAAAGCGCCAGAGCCCAAAAGTTGACTTAAAACTTACATATAGCTACCATCCAATCGTGTTCAGGCTATGCAAATGTGTGCAGACCAGAATTTCGGGCCTCCGCTCCAAATCGCGTTTAGCTGCACACGTTTTTAAGTCTGGTCGCAACCTCTACATACAAATCGGACGTTTTTGATCACACGCTCAAAGTTCAATGGGTTGAACATCGAACAAACGCAGCGCTGCTTTTCAAAACACCTCCTTGTCCAGTGTGAACACCACCGGCTGGACGCGCAATCATAAAACCGAGTACAGAGCGTTCTTGAACGCACCACACGATGCCGGTGTGAATGCACTTTCAGACTTTTCATTAGAAGCGGTTGCTGAAACGCGTGTTTCCGAACATATCATGAGAATACGCTTGTTTTTCTCAGAAACCCACTCTTGCTAAAGTGTTGTTCTGGAACTTCCTGTAGGTTCTCTTCATCATCTGGAAGCCGTTGTCGTCTGTGTACAGGGTCTTGTTGTTCTTCAGAGAGGTGCTGGTCCTCAGCACCACCTCTGTGTTGAGCTGGAGGGGTCCCAGAGAGTACGTCTGCTGCAGTCTGTGACAGGGAAGGCTGGAAAACTCTGGGACGACAGTGGTGATGAAGTAGGCGTAGTCCGAGTCATTTTCTCCTCTAGAAGAGAATGAAAAGACAGTAGAAGGAAGCAAACTGAACCTGAATTAATGTTTTTACTAACCTGTAGAAGTACTGTCTAATCTCAGTGACGATCTGTCCGGGGATTATCTGCATTTCCACTGCTTGGTAAGCTCTCACAGCGGAACCGTTGGCGCTGAAGATGTAGTTATCAGAGATGGGTCCCGCGTTCACGTCTCCATTGGCGAGGTACTCCCAGAAATCCTGTGTCATCCTCACTCGGCGTTTTGTTGGACTGTGGAAGCAAATATTAAAGTCTTTAAAGTCAGACTCTAATCATCTTTTGATCTGTTGTAAAAGTGTTCCCAGTGCTCTTCCAGTTATGCCTTTTCTAGCCAAAATTTAAAGGCTAGGACATAGTTTCTGCATGGCAGCAGGAGTTCATTAGAAATTTGGTTCTTGATAAGTTTCTCACCAGGCTCGGAAACTCGCATTCGAGTGTCCACTTTAATTGAAGTCTATGCAAAAGCACATAAATGCAAGTTTTAGGCTTCAAAACCCTTGCTTTCACACAGTTTTTAAAGTCTGTTCTTAGACTCAACGTACAAATTGTTTGCGTACACGCCAAAAGTTAAAGCAGCTGAACTTTGACCAACTGGGGACTTGGATTTGGTCAAGATGTCAGGGTAGCGTCCTTTTCAAAACACCTTTGAAATTGATTTTGAAGATTTGCGTGATTTGTACCGCCAACATCAGATCCTCAATTTGAAGAAAACCTCAACTTTCCTCATCAGAGTGGCTCTTTAAATCAACCGCCGAGTCCTCCGGCTGACCTGTACAGGTGAGTGATGCTGTGCAGCAGGTTGGTTTCCTGGTCAAACATCAGTTTGTAGCACTGGTTCAGAACAGGCAGACGCAGCCTTCCGGTTCTCGTCCAGTCCTTCACTCTGCGCCGCTCAAAAACAACCGTCTTTCCTTCGTACGTGTGGGCAGACTTCCCAGAGAACCGGATCAGGTACTTCCTGTGCTGCAGGCCACCCAGCTTCACCACCACGAAAAGGTCGTATGACACGTTGGACTGCGCCGACCGTTGAATCTTCAGTGGAGAGGACATTGTCTTTACAACCAATCTCATTTTTTCTTTTATCGAAGGGTTTGTGTCGGTCAGGACTCACCTGCGCAGGAACTGGCTGTCCTTCGTCATCGAAGACGGCCGCGCCCGCAAGCTTGACGGTGAGGTTCACCACAGTGGTGATGTTCCACGCTAACGGGTTGTAAATGATGACGTGTTGCTCCAGAGGCTGATCAACATCTGGATGGAAAAAAAACAAAAGCGGAGAGTCCATGTTCAGTTTTTAGGGGAAAGAAATCACAAAATTGTACAATTTATTTCTGGACTGCAGGAACCATTTTTTTGGTCGTAATTCCTCGTTCCTACTTCACCTTAAAGGGTGACCAAACCCTAAATCAATTTTTTTTGGCTGTTGATCTCTATAAATTGGGCTTTAAAAGCACCGTCTGATGGTTACTCTCACATTTTTGACAAATTAAAATAAAATAGCTTAATTCTTGAAAATAAAGGCAAAACCCATCTGTGTGCTGCCCCCTACAGGTTGAATGGAGATATTGCAGTTACATTTTGTGATTGGTCGAACCCTGTAAGTTTCAGAAGTTTGACATCATTATTAGCAGCTCCAGTAATGATAACAGCCCAGCCCCCAAGCCCCGCCCCTATGACTGGATTTTCAAATTTCGGCTGTGGGTGGAGTCAGCTTCCAACTTCCCTGTTTGGTTACCCTTTGAAGTGAAAATTTTGCCTCCCAACATACTCTTAAACTCATCAAA
>NC_050529.1:16383781-16405287 GCF_002922805.2 Oryzias melastigma | reverse complement strand
TTATGACATCACAGCGGAAGAAACCACAAAAAAATGCATCGGATCAAAATCTCTTAAAGTGTTAAAAAGAAAACAAATTCAAAGTCCACTAGCAAAACCAAAACACAACTTCAAAGGAAGTTTCAATATTATTATGGGATGGCCACAGGACCAGCCATTTTGTGGCAAAGTGGGAAATAATCCCTATTTCAAACAAAATTGATAAAGAAAAAGTTAGTTCCAACAATCTTCACAAAATTTCACACAGAAAAGAAACATGTAAATGTACAAACATAACCGAAGTTTTGTTGACCTTTGACCTTGGAAAAAGCTTCTTAAATTCTCCAATGAATACCTTCTACAAATTCAAACTCCTCTTAGTAATTTTTTATCAATCGCCTTCCCATTGGGAAGCTACTTGGTAAAAAAAAGGGGGTTTTAAAGTTATAGATGTTTAGCGGCGTTAGCGTGGCGAGCTCACAAAAGTGGCGTTTCCTTTTAGCTCACATAAATCTCACTGAATATGATGAAAATGTAATACATGAATCGTTGGCTCAAGCTGAACGAAATGATATAACATACTTAATGAACATGTAAGGAATGTGGGCGTGGTTAATAAAAACCCTCTGTTGCCAAGGAAATTCAAAAATTTAGTTTTACCGATTCTACCAGAAATTACTTAGACCTGTTCCTCACCCCCGGACGACTAAAAAATAGAATGGTTGCTAGGGGGATAAAACTAACAAAAAGTCGCCATTTTGAAAAAAAGTTTTATGCTTTTATCGTCATTCGCAACTCTGATCAGGCTGGCAGAAGCAGAAGGGGAGGGGCCTGTAACACCCACTCAACCAGTGAGGGTCGAAGGGTTCGGAAGGAATCGGCATGGCTGGATTTCCCACCTGCTCCGTGGAAGTTCTCGGGGTCGCCGAGGTCGTGCGGCAGTAGAAACAGAGCAGCCTGCAGCTCCTGAACTCCCATCATGCCCTGCATCAGGTGCTGCACGTACATGTCTGCCACCTTTGGAGATTCTGTGCCGGTGATGCCATCATGGTGCTGGACCTTTAATCATAGATCACAACCAACAAAAATATGAACAGCTAATATTTGTGTTTTTAATTTTTTTACGAGGCTTTTCTTGTATTTTAAATACAACCTGGTGATGTTTTGTGTTTTATCCAGGGCAGCTGCAACAGTTTTTGGAGGCAAAATTCACAGGAAGGCCCCACAAACCAAAACATTTGTGACATTTTCCCCCTCTATTATCTATTTGTTTATTTATAGAATATTCTGTTTATATAACGTTTCCGCATTTATTCCTCTTTAAAACAAGCATCAGAAACAAAACATTTACTGTACGGTAAAGAAATAGCATTACATTTTTTTATTGACTTTTTAATTTTAAGAATCTCATATATTATGATCTAATCTTACAATTGTTTCTTCATTTGTTACAATAACATGTTATTTTTAAAAACACATTGTTATAAATAAAGGTTAAAATTAAAGTTTTATTAAAAAAAAGTGTCATGACTGTAGTAACTTAATAAGTTAGCGCTTGGTGAAGAAAGACCTTCTGACTTCCAGATTAATGCGGGTTTAAAAAAAGAAAAAATTCAAAGTAAAATTAAGAAAGTCAGTTCACCAAGTCACCACTAGGTGGCTGGTTACACAAGCAGGTCCGCCCTTACTCCCTTTACAACAGAAATAAACACACTCTCAGTTTGGTTTCAATAAAATGTTCAGTTTTGTGATCAGATTTAATATCCACGAAAGCAGTACAGGCTGCATATTTAGGTATTTCCCCTTTTTTAAAATATTTCTGATCCAAACTTTTCTTTATTACTTTATTTGCCCTTGTAACTGGAACATTATCATTTTAAAAATTTCTCTTTGGTCATTCACTAAAACGACAAGATACAATGATTAAACTCACAGCTAAATAAATTATATATAAAAAGTGTAGCATTCGATCATAACAGGAAACTATAAACAATCACTTAAGCTGCACTTAAATTTGTCCTTTTTGATTGACAATAATTATCGGTATGCCGATGGACAGACGTACCTCGGAGACGGCCCAGCGCAGAGCTCTGAGTTTATCCAGCGCCCACTCTTTAGCCACGGGCCCGTCCGGGTAGTTGACTCGGTACCGCGTGAACAGAATCTCCGCCGCACGCAGCTGGGAACTGGCCCGCCTCGCAAGTCCTTTCAAGACATTCCTAGAGGCGTAAAACCCCGTCCAGGCCTGGTGGGGCTCTAAAAAAAACAAACGCCACACTGTTAAATTACACTGGCGAGGATCCGGGGAACCGCCTCCACCTGCTTTGCATCTCTCACCGGTGGAATACGGCAGGAAGTCCCGGCTCCCGCGCACATCCCAGGTGAGATTGGCCTGATGGACGGCTTGGAAATACTGGCTCAGAGTGGCGTACTGAACCGTCACCCCAAACTCTTTGCTTTTCTGGTTGATGTATTTCATCAGGGGGTCCATGTTTCTGAACTGAACGGAGGAGTTGTAGAACTGTTTGTCACATCCCTGGAGAATAACGGCACACGTCAGGGGTCAAATCGGATTCTATCAAAAAACTACTAATATTTGATGAAAATCATGTTTTTGTGCTTAAAGTGTGCAGGAGTATTTCCTCACCCAAGGCCAGAGCACATGGTTAGTCCTGAACCACGCAGCCCTCTGCTTGATATTCTCCACCATAGTCTTAGCGTAGGCGTCTATGGTCTCCTTGGTGACTGGGACGCTCATGTTGGGGTAGACTCCATCTTTGGGGGGGTTCGGAAACAAAGCAACTCCATTCCAATAGAAACCAGAGCTGAAGGACAAGATTCTATTAATTGATCCATTTGGGGTGTAGCAGCATTTTAACTGCATAGAAGCCCACATTAATGCTAAAATACCAGATTTAAAGACCTGTTGGAGAACGGCAGGTGAGACGGAGTGCAGTAGCTGAACTGATCCATGGTGTGAGTAAAGATTTCTTGCTGGGCAGCCAAAGAGGGAGAACCTCGCCACACAAACTGTAGCTTCTGTTTGAAATCAGAAACATCAGAGGACTGCAGGAGGCATTATCACGCAAATATTAGGGTGGCCGCCGCACCTTATTTCTCTGCATGGCGTCTTTGAGGTCATAGTCGATGCGTGAGATCAGGTGAGCGTTGAATCCCGCCAGGGCGAACAGGACGGGGGTGGTGGCGGAGGCTCCGAACGGGTCCACGTGCCAGGAGAACTGAGGCCGCACCCCGAACGTCTGGTACAGGAAGCCGTGGCCCTCTAAAACGGACCGCACTGATTGGTGTGTCGGCCACCGAGCAGCGGAAATAACAAAAAAGCTAGATCACCTGTCATTTGTAGGATCTGGTCCTCCAGGTCCGTCACCGCCTCATCGTGCATCACCTGGCCTCCGAGGATGAACTCGAGACGACCATCATTCACCAGCTGTTGCACCTAAACATGAAGGAATGCATCAAAACTGTAGTACCAGAACCAGCTCAGAGGCCTCGTTTTAGAGAGTCCGCCCTGAAACTGGAGTCATACCAAAGACTCTAAAAATGGGACCAGTGATGCTCGCCTCATCGTGCATCACTTGGCCTCCGATGATGAACTCGAAACGACCATTTATAAACCTTAAAACCATAAAATTTTAACACAATTATAAACTAAATATATATAACATTACCTGTGATAATACTAGTGTGAATACTGTAAGCTGAATTTGGCCTCTAAAGATGCTAGCGCTGATAGCTGAAGATGCTAAAGCTAATAGCTGAAAACACTGAAGCTGATAGCCAGCTAAAATATTAGCTAAATGCTAAATTAGCCTAAAAAACAAAAAAAAAAAAAACAAAACAAAATTGGATGAGCCAAAACAGCTAGCATGTAGCTGAGAAAAATACCTAAACTTCAAAACGGCCTAAAAGCTGAAAAAAGCCAACATTAGCCAAAACAGCTAGCATGTAAATATTAGCCAAACTCCAAAACAGCCTGAAAAACTAATAAAAAAGTCTAAATTAGCCAAAACAGCTAGCATGAAACTGAAATATTAACTAAACTCCAGTTCAGTAAATGCCAAAATAGTCCAAAAAGGTAGCAGAATGCTAATTTTTAAAACTAACTTTTTAACATAATTATGAATAATAAAGAGGCAGGAATATTATTCCAGAATAAAATAACTTAAACCTTAAATAACTTTAAATCATTTACTCTTCATAAAAATATAACACAATCTACATTTACGTTTAAAAGAAAATGTTTCACTGTAATATTTAGGGAAAAATAGTTTTTGACTTTTTACGCAAGATTCGAAGGTACGTGTGTCTTTTCTGAGATTCTAACTACACACATGACAAACTCCTGACACCCTTTTGCTGATATACTGAGTAAATATTGTGTCAGGTTTAGACAAAAACAACATTCCTTAAGGCTTCTCTACTCTGCAACATTCAATTTTACTGATCCAGTAAACATTACAAAGTCCCACATCACTCTACAAAAAGCAATTTAAAAATTGTAGCTTCTGAATATTCAAAATCACTCTATTAATAAAGTCTATATATTTTCTTTGGATAGCATTTTAAATTTGTTATTTAGACAGCAGCATTTATAAGTTCCTTTCAAACTAAAACACTCTGTGTCAATCAATTTTGTGCTGTGCCGTTTACGCTGATTACACATCAAACTCCTTCAATTAACTATTGATTTAGTATCTACTCAAAATAAAAAACTAAAGTTAATATGTCATCATTGAAAAAATCAATTCAGGCATTCATTTTAAAAATGCTAAAAAGCTAACTCAAACCTAGCATCTTTTACTATTACTATGAGTTTAATCTACTGTGGTGCTGTCATTTTTTCTCTTCTTTATATTGAACATAAACATGACATCATTAGTCTAGGATCTATTTTTTATATCTATATATGTAAATGCAATTATAGACTTTGTCTCTAAACAACAACTAGACCCTGCTGTGCAGGAGAGGTAAAAATGTGTGCAGCTTGTGACATATATGCAGCTTTGGAGGAGGAATAAAACACACCATGTATTTGATTTGGTGTCATGCCAGCAGTAGTTAAAAAAACAGGTTAATTTTAAGTAGATTTAACTAATATAAGAGCACTTCAGTTTAAAATTGTAAACATGAATGACAACATTTTAATAACAACACATAATTAACCTGAACTAAATGCTTTTATGTACCTGAGTTATTTTTTTTTAAAGCGAAAGAGTCGTGATGGAGGATAAAAGTGGGTGTGAGACCCCTAGTTTACCTACTAAATATAGTTTTATGTTTTGTTTTGATGACTGTCTAAATCAGGGACAAAATACATGTGATGAATGTTTATAAAGACTTTTTAAATTGAAGGAGTGCTGAATGCATCATGAAGCCTCACCTGCTTCTTTTGTAAATCTGACGCCACAGTGTCCCACCACAGTCGGAAAAACTCCTGCTCCACGGCGATGAACCTGCGCTCTTTGACCTTTGACAGCTCTTCGGTCACGCTGCTGTACACGTTGGCTGCATAAGCATGCATGCTCTCCTAATGAAGAAGAAAACCCATGGGTGAACAGAACCTAGAACTGCACCCTTGTAACACTTAAAGAACCATTTGGGTTGATTTCCCATTAAAATTTACAAAGTCTTATTTCAACTTTTTTGTATGATGATTGATTTTTTTTGATAAATAAAACATTGAAAATGCCTTTTCAAAATACAAAATTAAACTTCTCACATAGGTCACATGACTTCCTTAAAAAAAAGACACCCAGTGTCACATAAGGTCCAGCAAATGTAGCAATCTGTAATATAATCTCAGCAGTGAGAAAAATAAAAACCACAGTCTATCTTAACATTTTTGGTGAATTTTAGCCTTAAATTAGTAAATCTAAGAAATTAAAATTAAAGCAGATCTAATTAAGTGAACTGTACTGTATTTTTGAACCGTGAGGTAAATTTAAAATCTTAAAATTAGTTCAAAAATAGACTTTGTAATATAGAATGTTGTTTTCTCTTTAATCGGAGAGCCATAAAAGGCTCTGGAGCCTCAGACTTTTGATTTAGGATTTTGTAAGTTTGCAGGAATTAACGTAATATATTGCCATTTTTTAAAAAGAAAAAAATAGTCTTGTTTCAAAGAAATGTATTTGTGTAAGCAAACACTGTTTTGGTTTTTAATGTAATAATTCATAATTACTGACCAAAATTCCAACCTTTTCAGTTTAAATGACTACTAATCTATAAAATTAAGTAGCTTTTTAAAATGAAAATTTGTGAATTCTTAATTAAAAATGGAATCGATTAGGAGTTGTGTCAGAAAAATCCTCACCTGGATGGTGTACACCCAGCCTACATCCATGTGACTGTGAGGAATCACAAAGGTTTGAACGGGCTGATCCTCTTCCCTCCATCCGAACGAGCAATAGCAGCAACAAACAAACACCAACACGGAGAAAATGCCCATTTTGGTGTCTTCTAAGGCAGAAATACTCGTTCTACGGCTAAAATTCTCATCCAGACTTCCTCATTGTGTTTTTGTTTTGCTGCATCATGTGACCAGGCTTGAGAGTCATCCGCTACGGAAGCCCAGAACAACCAAAAAGGGAAAAAAATGGCTCCACATTAGGTACATAGACTGTAAAAATATTATTTTGTATATATATTTCGTATATATATTTTTGTATATATAATGGTAAGGAATTTGAAGAAACGATGTCACATACATTTTGGACCTATTAGTGTAATAAACTAGCTTGGAGAAGACAGTTTCCCCACATTTCTTCTTGACATGGAAAACACTTCTGTTATTTAACCTAATTTAATATTGTACATTTTCCTGTTGAAATTGGTAAGGTTAACTTTCATTATTTGTGTAAAAGTGTGTTAAACAGCATTCAGTTCTTCTGTTTCCATGTCTAAATCCATTAACAGGAACCAAAAATAAAAACAATATATGATAGACTAAACTGTTCCCTCGCATATCTATAGTTAAGTGATATTTTATTGTTTGCCTCACTTTTGCTCGGATTTATTTTTATTAATATTATTATTGTTTTATTTATTTATTTATTTTTCATTGATTCTGTTTTTGTTTTTTAATGCTACAATTGCCCCCTATGTTTTATTGTAATAAAATAAACTTTGTTCTATAATTTCAAGCCATGTTTTGTTCTGTAGTGTCTAGTGTCAATTAAAAAGAAGAAAGGGAAAAAGAAAACCATAAACCTGAAGTTACATATTCCGCTGACGGCCTGTCGCCCTTTTGTGTGACGTCACCGTGAAATTGGTCTATTTGTTTTAACCTTTATCCTTTAATTTTTATTATTATAATAATTTTCTCTTTTGTAAAAACCTACTGGAGTTTATCTAGAAAAAATAGTTTATAGTTCATTTTTTGTCATTTACCTTTGTTTGTTATTTCCATGTTTTAAATAAAGATTGATTTAAAAAACTGTAACAGAGTGACATTTACACCGGAAGTACATAATGTAAACAGGGGTTGTGTTTTGGAGGTGAATGTAGACGTCTCAAGACACCAGAAAAATGTCTAAAAATACCAGAATAGCGCTGGTTTTTGGGGGGTTTATAACAGCAGTCGCCGCTGCTTTATATCCTATTTTCGTCTATCCCCTGACACACAAAGACGAGTACAGTAAGTAGCTAACAGCTAATTAGCTCTACACAATTCACTTTGTGTCTTTAATTGTCACAAATATATTTATATATTTAAAGATGATGTTAAGCTAATCCTAGCTAAAAGCTGCCTCTAATATTTTAGTAAATTTATTAATTGAAGTTACATTTATAAACTGTTTTTGGAAGCTTAAATGTGTCATATTAGCTAACTCTAGCTGTAAGTTCAATTCGATTTGAGTAATTTGTTCTCAAAGCAGCAAGTTAGCACATTTTTACACTTAAAAGCTAATAAAAAATCTTATTGTTCTTTGTAATTCCAAGTTTAACGAATAATGAATTAATTCTTTCATTTTTAAAGAAGGTTGGACGCTTTCACAAAATAAAAAAATTCCTTCAAACGTTTCATAATTGGCTGCTGGTTATTAAATGTCTACAGAGGATTTAAATACAACAATTGAGGGTTTATTCCCTCCCTCCTTTTTTTTTCTTCCATTTTGGCCAAAGGAAATGTTTCCAGAAATAAGAGGAATTCCTCATAGAATAAAAATCTTTAATAAGATTAAAAAAGCAACATGATTCACTGTGATTCTGTGCTCCTTTTAGGACAAACTCAAAGGATAAACCGGTCTGGAATAAACCAGGAAGATGTGCAGCCTGTGGGTAAGAACATTACAATTATTTCAGAAGCTGTTTGATCATGAAATTGCACAATAAACAATTTACAAAAACAATAATAACAAGTAAAATGACTCTAAAGACGATTGCAGGATTAGAAAAAAAAAATTCTGTATGTTTTTAACAGATAAAAAGACATTTTTACTTTAAGTTTGACGCAAATTAAGTGAAATAAATTTTTAAGAAGAATCTATTAAGTGTTTTGGTCACAATTCTTCTTATTAACACAAACTCCATTAAAACTGAACAGTTTGACATGTTTTTTTCAAACATTTTAATTGGATTTCAATCACAGGAAAGTTGGTATGAAGGCAGTCTCACTTCATACTCACGTTTCAGTTCATAAAACTTTTCTGGTTTTCTAATAATTCCCACCTTTAAAATGCTCTGTAATTCTTAGATGATTGATTTTGCTAAATAAAACGTCAAAAGTTGACCTAATTATTAAGATTTTTAAACATTTTCCTAATAAAAAAAAAGGTTTGATGATAAATAAGAAATAAAGCAGAAATAAAAAAAATGATGTGCAACTAAATTTAGTTTTATACTTTTGTTTGTTTTGTAACTTTCATTTAAACATTTTGAATCAATGTATAAGAGTAGTTTAAATATCTATTAAAGCAAACGTACCTTTTAGGGCTTTTATTTTGAAGCTAAATAAAATGCAGTGTTGAAGTGATTCTAATATGGTGGTCAAACAGCATCAGTGACTGTTTTTTTTTTTTTTTCTTTTTTTTTTTTGAAGGTCTAAAAGTTTGGTCTGATCCCTTCAAGCCCTCAGAAAAGCGATGAGCTCCTCCTCGCCGCCCCGGGCGCTGCCGGACGGTCGTGTCTTTGAAAGCGCTGAAAGCCTTTATGATGAAATGTGTTTAGTGAGTGAAATATGTCACGAGTGTTTGCTGTTCAACTTTTTGACCTAAATAAACTTCAAGAACTTCTAAAAAACCTTAATGTTTTTGTTTTTAAATCTTTTAAAACATAAGAAAAAGTTGTTTCTGCTTTCAGATTATTAGATTTAAGGTGGAATGGGTACTTTGTGTCCACAGGGGGGCGCCACATGCAAGCATTCAGAGACTTCAGGATATATTTAGTAAAAAAGCTTCTGAAAAGTGTCACACTTTAAAACTGCAGTTACTAATTTCTCCTCCATGATCACTTTTCAAACGGTTTAATGGAAAAGGGCGTTACCATTTGTCAAATACATGTGTTTGATTGGTCCAAGTCTTGATTCTGACATCCTCTTCACATTTCACAGAACCTCAAACAACTTCATTGAATATATAAATATATTTTCATAATTCTCCTCAATTAAACAAAAAATCTAAATGTCACTAAAGAATTATTTAGAATTTTTAATTAAACTAATGACCTTAAATTAAAAAAAGCTTCATGTTTCAAGGCCGCATTACTATTTTTAATATATATATATATATATATATATATATATATATATATATATATATATTGTAGTAATTGCAGTAGTTTCTAACAACTAATAAATCAATGCAAATGCCATAAATGATTATTTCTACTTGTTCTGCCCCAGGAAAGTTTTGTTAATTTTTGTGGTTTCGATAAAGTTCTATTTTGAATCTAGCTTTATTGTTCAATGTCATAACAACAGTCCGTTTGCTACAATTTTTACTCTTTCAACTAACAGTCCTGTGGAAAGCAATGACTGTAAGTGAGACATGTTTATTAATTCTATATAAGTGAATTTCTAAATACTATTTTTCTGTCTTTGTAGTTTTACTCCAAATAATAACGTCTTTGAAGCAAGGAGTTCACTTGTTACAAGGGGGACATTTTTCATTTTTTTTAATATTCGTTCTTTTATGTTCAATTTCACTTTTTTAGTTAAATGTGAGAGATCTTAAAGCTTTGTTTTTGTATGGTAAAGGGCAGAAAACTCCCCCTCTTTTTTTAGAGTTTGGTCTAATCCATTTTGGAGCAAAGATGGATGAAGAAAAGGACCCAAGTATGTGTTTATGGTCCTTCAGAGAGGGAGACTTTTGGAAAAATCACCCTTAAATCTTTCACGGTCTTCCACGCGGCCTGCACTTAAGGGATTTTTTAGCGCCGTTTAGAGCTGACTGAACAGACCCGTCCCCCCCTCATACACACACATATCCAAATCAACAAGCTCCATTGTTTATGAGAGGTTGTTATTGTTGGGAAATGTTCAGAAACAAGAGAAAACTCCAGAGCCCGGCTGCACCGAGATGTCCAAAGTAAAGAGAGCTGAGGTGAGATGGGGGGTAGTGGTGGTGGTGATGGGGGGGAAAGGGAAAAAGGGAGAAATTCCTCTCATTCCCCCGCTGCTGTTTTCCAGATTCCTCAAGCGACAGCTTCACGGCTGCGCGAGTGAAGTAAGCAACCGGATGGGAAGCTGAAGCGAGTGGTGAAAGGAAGAGAAGCGCATTCTTGAGGGGCCGCGTCACCCACTCGCAGAATGGAGAGACACTCAATCTCTGTTTCTGTGCCGGGCCGTGTGGAACAAACAGGTTTGTGCAACATATCCCCCCCAACCACTTTAAAAAAAGAAGAAAAAACACACAAACTTCAAAAAGGGGGCCCTCTATGGAGAGAAAATAGTCTCATCCGATTTGTGTGTGTGTGTCGGGTGTTTTGTGTATACTTTATAGATTTGTACGTGTAGTTAGTTTCAAGCTAATGTAATTTATTATTTGTAAAGCACCATTTAAAGCAGGAGCAACCAGAGTGCTGAACATATAATCAAATCTAAATAAAATCATTTAACAATAAAATACAATCAAAGAAAGATAATAAAAAACATTTAAGTACTAAAACACTAATAATAAAATTATAAAATAACACACAAATTAAATGAGACTATTTTCTCTCCATAGTTCAAGTTCAGGCCTCAATCTGCAGACAGTAGACACCCGTGTCTATAAAATGCTCAATGGGGTCGCCGTACGCCACAAACCAAACTGCGGCGCATCCACCAGGCCTTTTTACTGCTGTGCCGTTAACCCATCACACAAATCTCTGCGCTCCATTGAGGAGGACTTGTATGGAGGCGTTCACCTTCAGCCACTTTGTTCAGCTGAGATCACTTACTAATTATCATGAAAGCAGGAGTCAAATACAGACGGATCATCTCAGATTTCATCCAAACGGTCAGAACCAGCGACTGAGTGACTCCGCCCACCTCACGTTCCAAACAGGAAGCTCCAACAAGCCAAAATCCCATAGACTTCTATTGAGAAAGAAAACCATTCTTTCTCTTGTAACTCCTTTTTTTACACATCCTTTCTAATACTATTTTATTTTAATAATTTTTTTTTTTGTAGAGCAAGTCTTTCAAGTCATGAATTGGCCAATCAGACGCCACAATAAAAGTATTCCATCAAATCTTCAAAGTGTTTGACAGATTTTACATAAAAAAAATATATATTTTTGGATATCCCTTAAAATGAGATGTGACTCAATAAAATATTTAAAGTTTGTTGCCCTAAACCAAGTCGCTACATCTTACCGAATAGTTACTAGTAGGTTAGTATAGTCTTGTATGAAGTGTAATGAAACATTTAAACTAGAAACCACACTAAAATACTTGGTAACATTTTGTGAAAATGGGCTTTCATTCATTTCTGTCCTTAAGGCCACCATATCTTTCTGATCTCTGCAGCAGGGAATTCCCCGTGTTCCAGATATTCTGAAATTTTCCTTTACAGATTTTTAAAGTTGTCCCCAACTAAAGCCATTATGTGAAAATGGCCACAGTTTCGGTTCAATCCCAGCCGTCACAAGAAGAACTATCTGTCTGAATTTATGGCACAGGAAGCTGTAAACATAGCAGGTTAGGAAGTTGTCAACATGAGCAACAATTTCCTGTATTTACCGCCAAACGGAATAAACCAAACAAGGAAGCCATCAGTTTGTCAAGCGTTAGCGAATGAAGCGAAGACAGCTGGACAAACAAGCTAAGCTAACTTGTTTTTCATGTCTATAAAGTATTAACTTTCTTTTGAGACCTAAATGAGATCCAGATGCTTGTAACTGGAAGTAAGTGCTTTATTTTGGGTAAGTTCTTTTTAGAAGAGGACAAAAATAAAGACTACTTTAAGGAGATATAAAGATGAATTACTGACATCTAGTGGTTTAGTTGTTGATTGCAACCAACTTCAATTAAATGAGGAAACTAGAAGGGAATTCTTTAAAAACGGTGTGTGAATTCAGCAAACTGACATGTATCAGTACTCGTTTGTCCCTTTAAACCAGGGGTGCCCAAATCCAGGCCTCGAGGGCCGGTGTCCAACATGTTTTCCAACCAACCTGTCACTGAAGCTTCTTATTGGCTAAACACACCTGATCCAGGTAATCAGCAGCAGATAAGGCAGGATTTCTGGAAAACCAGCAGCAGGCCGGCCCTCGAGGCCTGGACTTGGACACCCCTGCTTTAAACTGATTGTGATGGGTGTGGCTTTAAATAGGAAGGGGCGGGGCTCCCCAGCAGTGCCAGATTGACTGCTGTTTGTTTGGCAGCTTTGAGCCATTGGGGTAAATTTGTTTTGTATTTTTAATTGCCATGGTTGATTTGTACTGTCATTTTAAATACTTTTACTTTTTTACTCTTGGCCAAACAGTCTCGCCTCCAAATCAGAACGCAAATTTCTATAAACTTTTGCCGCGCTATAGGAAGTACTCTCACCGAACACTTTATTAGGTACGCCTGTCCGACTGCTCGTTAATGTCAATGTCTAAGCAGCCAATCACATGGCAGCAACTCAATGCATTTAGAAATGGTCAAATGATCTGCTGCAGTTCAAACCGAGCATCAGAAAAATGACTTTGAACGTGACATGATTGTTGGTGCCAGACGGTGCTTTCTAGAACATGACCATGAGTTCTCTGAACTCCAATGACCTCCACAGTTACCATATCTCAACCCAATAGATCACCTTTGGGGTGTGACGGAACAGGAAGATTGGCATCATGGACGTTAAGCCGACAAATCTGCAGCAACTGTGTGATGGTCTCACGTCAATATAGACCAAACTCTCCAAGGAATGTTTCCAATATCTTGTTGAATTTATGCCGCCATGGATTAAGGCAGTTCTGAAGCCAAAAGAGGTCCAACCCAGTACTAGACAGATGGGCCCTAATAAAGTAAGTGTAGAAATATGCTAAACGACTATGTTGGAGTGGGTGTAAACAAGTTTTGGCTTTAGAATTCCAAGTGTAGAATATCCAATTTCAAGGTTTATTGAAAGATGTTTAAACTGATGACATTTCTTAGCACTCCCGAAGATGACAACGTTGGGAAAGAAGTCTCCTTCAACAAACCTGGAACGCTGGAGACATTCCGGCTTGAAAAGTTCAAACGCCACTCAGAGGTTAGTCTCAGTCATCACGGATTGTCTCAATCAAAATCAGATTTTCTTAGTATGAACTAGACCGGGCGATCTAGTACCTTAGGGACACAATACGATTGATGTGATGGCCAATGGCTATGAAGCATAAACCAGTGAACTGACCTGGTTCCAATCACCTTTGCTTCAACCGGAAGTCACAGTTTGGAAAAAAAAAACATTTTTTAGGTTCCAGAGAGAACGCAACCTTTCAGGTGCTGAAACTTTTCTTTTTTATTGGCTTGATTTCAATCTGGTCCCAAATTAGATTCTGTAACCAGATCTGGAGCAGAGCTCTGCAGTTCCTGAGAAACGCCTTCTGAAACACACAAAACGTGGCAAAAGGAAAAAAACCCCAATGCTCAAAATAGTTCAAACGATTGTCCTTCTTTAAAAGACAAATAAGGTTAGGCAACACCTCCAGTTGGGTTATTTTTTGTATGAATCTGACATGGGTCCAAACGTCTGGCCACTGGCTGCTGTCCACAAATGGATCTACAGAGGAAATGTTTAAGCAATTAGTTGGAGTTTAGGGTTGGAAAGAAAAAAAATATTATTTCCTGGAGTTTTTTTTAACTCCTTATTTTACTGACGAGGAAAATCTGTGGATCTTTTCCCCTTCTCACTTGCTCTCCCATGTTCCCCTGGCCCGGTATAACATTTCCACTTGAAACCGTCTGATTCCACACTCTGATTGAAATGTTATTGTCAGCCGTCCCAGACACACACCATTACGGCGGCGGCCCTCTGTGCGTGCGTCTGACCGGGCCGTCAATCAGTGCGTAGAGCAGGTTTCCGTTTTTACAGCCCTGCTATAATCTGCAACTTTTCTTACGGGCCCACGAAGACCACTGTTGACTTTGGGCCCGGCTGCAGCCAGAGCAGCGAGATCAAGCTGTTCTTTCAGAGCACAGAGAGGAGTGGAAGGCGAGAGATGGTGATTCATTAGTGCTTGACACATTCATTCGTTAGAATGACTTTGTAGTCTATCAGAGCCTAAAAGTCTCACTCCAACCGCGATCTGTTGTAAAAGTTTTTCTAGTCCCCTTGTTTTTGCCCAAAAATCCAAAAACCTGTTGTTTCCTAGAACATATTTTCTGCAGAGCGGCAGTAGTTCATTAGAAATCACCTCTGAGTTATAGGAAGGACTGTAAACCCCGTCACCCTTTCCTGTCACCCATAACTGAGAGCTCTTTGTTTACAGCTCACAACGCCAACATTAAACCTAAACACACATCAGGCATTAGACATGACTTCAGCAACACCTGACCAGCAGAGTTCTCTTTTTCTACTGTTTACTAGCGCATGTGCGCCACCTACAGTTTGGTGCGAAATGTTAAAGCGGTGCAAATCTTACTTCAGGCTTTTTTTTCACAACTCTATTCTGATATATGTAAGATTTGCACACAAATATTAATTTCTCCTCCATGATCAGTTTTCAAATGGTTGGCACTCCCGTGAAAATAAAGGGACACCATCCATTAGTCACTATCAAATCCGAGTCCCTGATTGGTCAAATTTCGACATGGTTTGGCGTTTAATGTTTTAGTGAACGTGGAGGCCAAACTTGATAGTAGAAACTTGCATAACTAAAGAGAGCTTTAAACGCAGAAGTCCGAAACACCCATTTATGTAAATAACTTAATTGGAAGTTGCTACTTCCAATTAGGGCAATGTGATCTTAGCTTATAGCTACGCTATGCTAACGAAGCAAGGTTAAAGCTGTACAGTTTTGAACCACATACAGTGTAGGGTTGGGGAATACATAGATTTTATCGATACATTTGAAATAGTTTTTTGTTGAAAAATCATGATTAAAAAAAAAAAAATACCCAGCATCCTCCTTTCTTGGACTTTCATTGTTCGTTTCTTGCTATATGTATATGTAGCAAGAAATGCTACGCTAGCGGAAAGGAGCTTGTTCCAAAAATAGGAACAGTTTCTTCCATTGGAAAGAACGCGTTTGGTTTTCTGACTTCAGACTTGAAGCAACAAACAACTGTTTAACAATAGCCATTTCCACTCTAAACCAAGCAGACTAAACTAAACTAGGCATCCCTGCTCTGAGACCTTCCTTCTCGGTAAGTAAAAATAAAAAAAAAATAAAAAGAATGTCCACATAAAGGAGTTGTGTGCTTATCTAACTCTACAACTACATGTTTGAATTGTGATGGGCTTCATCCAGATGGAACTGGGAGACAAGTGGGGGCTTAAGTCGAGCCAGAGGCGAGGTCCACGGCCAAGGACAGAACATCAGACGAACCACCTGAAATCTGAACCTTTCCCCTCCCCCAGAGGGGAGTGGGAAGGAGGAACAACACATGAATCACACCACACCAAACAGAGGTGCTAAAATAAAATTTGACTTTATTAAATGTATTCTTTCTGTTGTAATTTTTGTTAAAGAAAGTAAAAGGAGGGAGAAAAATGGATACAAATCGTAAATTTAATTTGGCGGGAAACCTTTTATTCTTTGTCCATCCCTATCAGCTCAGACGAGGAAATCAAAAACGTTCATGGATTTAGTTGTCTGCAAGTGGATGGATCGGAATGAGCGGGGGAGCTTGTGGCCCCGCCTAGCGTATTTTCGACACTTTTTTCAAACGTATTTTTTCATCTGCTCCCGAATGACAGCTATTTGAATAAAGAAATACTCTGAAATCCAATTTTTAGGTCAATTTCCTTTATATATGTCCTCAATCATAAGAGAAATGACACAAAAACGTGTTAATTTTCATCTTTAAAGAAACAACAAATGCATCTTTGAAAAGGCTTTTTTTTTTTATACCCAGCGGAGCAGTTTTCATTCATATTTCCTGGCCTTTTATTCCCTCCCAGTCATATGGACTTCATCCAAATAAACAGTTAAACTCCAGGAAGGCTTTGAAAAATCCAGTTGTGAACTGAACATGAGGTATTCCGTTTCACTGAGGTCCTTAACAGCGTGTAATGCAATAAGGACTGATAAAATTTGCAGCGTTATGATCTAATATACTGAGTTATGTTTGAACTCAACAGGACGACATGATTTAGGGTGTTGAAAACATTCACAAAAGTCCTTGCTATTTTCAGTTGACTGCGTGGACGGCATGTTTTTTATGTGCGGTTTGCGCACCGGGAAAATGTATTCAATAAGCTAAGCTTCTACCCTGTGGTACACCAGCTGCTGTTTAGAATCAATTTGTTTCGAGAAACGTCCAGAGCTGAGCCCAGAGTGACATACTTCCTCTGTATTTTTAATTTTTTGGGTTAAGTGGCGTGCGGTGGAGCAGACGAGATGGGCCGCGCTCCTCGTGGGTTTTTGTCGGGACCTTGTGGATGACAAAAGAATATATGACTTGGCTCTGCGCGGGAATTCTGGGAAAGTTGTGGAATTTTGGACGCCTTGACAGAACACAGGCTGCCTGCTCTGGGTTTATTCCCCAAATGGGCAGGAGGAGGAGTCCTAAGTCTTCTGCGGTGTGCATCCGTGTTTCTTGCAGGCCCCCCTCCACCAGGAGCTGACCCAGAACAATGACAGGCTTTGCCGTGCAGCAGGAAGCTTCAGCCAGGGCCAACATCGGACAGTTACTGGTATCTGTTAGCAGATCACTTTATTAGTTAGTATAAATATAAAGGTTTCACCTCTGGCCAGACATCTCACGCCTATAAACTATAAAGCTCTTTGGAGGACAAAATTTGGCATCCTTATGTGTAACTTCAACTTCTGAATCTATTAAAGAGCCTCCTAAAGGACTTAGTCATTTTATGGAAGTTAGTAGCTAAATAAAAAGACAAATAAATTGACTGATTTTGAGGAAATATGTGCCAAAACACATTCTTCCTAGTAAGTAATCAGATATTGATATTTGGTTGATCGCCTCACTTTTTGGGTGTCCCCAAGTTGTTTTTAGATGTACTGGCTGTTCCCATTAAAGGGGCCATACCAATAAACCTTTGAGAGTAAACTATATCCATATATTGATCAAATAGTACATGGGTGTCAAACTCAATCCTACAAGGGGCCAAAATCCAAAACACGCCCAAACAGGATAAACATTTATTGAAAACTCTAAAACTATCTTTAAAACTGTAACTTTTTAACATCATATGAACTAGATATATAGCATTACCTGTAATAATGTTAGTGTGAATGCTCTAAGATGAATGATGCTAGTGCTGATAGATGAAAATGTTGAAATTGATAGCTAAAAACGTTGAAGCTGATAGCTGAAATCACTGAAGTTAAAAGCTGAAAACATTGAAGCTGAAGTCGTTGAAGCTAATAGCTGAAAACGCTGAAGGTGATAGCCAGCTAAAATATTAGCTAAGTGCCAAATTAGCCTAAAAAACTGAAAAAAACATACATTAGCATTAACAGCTAGCATAATACTAAAGCATTAGCTAAACTCCAAATAAGCTTAAAAAATTTAAAAAGAGGAAGATGCTGAAATTGATAGCTAAAAACGCTGAAGCTAATAGCCAACTAAAATATCAGTTAAATCCTAAATTAGCCTGAAATAATTTTAAAAAGAAAACCTAAGTTAGCAAAACAGCTAGCATGTAGCTGAAAAAACAGCTAAACTTTAAAATAAAAAAAATGAAAAAAATATAAATTAGTCAAAACAGCTAGCATGTAGCTTGAATATTAGCTAAACTCCAAAACAGCCTAAAAAATCTAAGAAAATGTCAAAATAGTCCAAAAAGCTAGAAGAATGCCAATTTTTTATTATTGAAAACTGTAACTTTTTAACATAATTATGAATAATAAAAAGGCAGAAATATTATTTAAGAATAAATCAACTTAAACCTTAAATAATTTTCAATATTTTACTCTCCATAAAAATCTATTTTGTCAAAATTATACAAGTTAGAAATGAGCGCAACATAACATCAGACCATTAATAACAATAAAATAAAATGATCCAGAGGGCCAGATAGAATTACTTGGAGGGCCGGGTCCGGCCCCCGGGCCTTGACTTTGACACATGTGATATATTACCTTCGAAAAACTAAAAAACAAATTATGAAATATGATTTTTGTGGACCGTTTTAATACCTGGAAGTAAAACAACTTGATCTCAGAGACACCACCTTTCGCCCCTCGTCGGTCCCGTCATCCTTGAGCCTGTCGATAGACCGCCACACTATTTTACAGTTATAATATAAGACTGTCTATACGTGAGGTGCAACGTGTGTGGAAGTTGTAGCGTCAGCCTGTATGTTATATGCTTATGGTATACTGCATGATTTACTTAGGGGTCTGGGCTCTTCATCCGGTTTGATCATCATCGGTTTGTTGCCCTGAAGTCAAACTACATGTCAGGTTCACTAGTCTTTTCCATGCCTCTTCCCAAAACATATCATTCACATTTAAGACAGTCTCCGGTTCTTCAACCCTTCCTTCCAAAGCTCACTGGAAACCACGAAACGAGATACAGGTTTTAGACTTGTATTAACTTGTCATTACAAGTCTTAAGTTTAATTATTTAAGCTCAGTCTTGATTTGTCTCATGTTACTTTTGACTTTGTTCAGGGTATCCGGATAAGCTTAGACAGTAACTGAAGTTCACGAGCATTCATGTGATCTCCTCCCGAGTGTTTTGTGACGTGGACTCGTCTTTGAGGACCAAAAGGTTCTCATTCAAACCCTAAAATTTTGACTGCATTGCCTCAAAACGTTTGTCTACCCTTGTGTTTGGACTTACATGAACAACACAAACTGAAACTGAAATTCCTCTTGCATTAGAAATCAAATATATAATTTTATTACTCAAAATCGCCTTTCTAAAATCTGCTTAAACTCCTCCAAATACTTGGAAGGGAGACGCTTTCCACAACTTCGTTATTTCCTTAATTTATTTGCCTTTACATGCGATGGAGAGTAAAAAATAAACCTCCACCATGTCATGTGCACAACCCTAAAGCCAACCACAGGATTAAATAGCACCCATATGTCCCCACGTCAGAAAGAAATTAGTAAAAACCAACCAGTTGCATGTTTAAACCTCATTCTCGGATTTTCTCCAAAGGGGTACGCTCCTGCCATTTAATGCCGTCTGCAGACTAAAGCCACCCCGAGATGAAAGTGGGATCACATCCACCTGAGCAACAAATGATCTTTCCCTTTGGGCTAAAAGCTTACTTTGTGGTCTTCCTTTTTCCCTTGCTGCCTGCTCCCCTCATCCATCCACCACAGCGTCAGAGAGAAAAACCAACCACATGTTTCAAGGAGGAATCTGAAACGGGCAGCATCCCAGACCAAAGCACCTCCAGCTCCGCTGCCCCCTGGCATCACTTAGCTCTACCCTGTCATTTAGCGCGGGGATGGATGATTTGTGCTGAAGCAGAGCCTCCTCATTGGAGCGGGCCGGGTGGGGAGGGGGCAGAGGAATGATGTCATGTCAGGTCGCGGCTGGAAGTGGATCGAGACCTGCGGTGCGGGGATTGTTGTTGTCTTTGGGCCTCGCTGCAGGAAAAGACAAAGTGTGTGTCTGTTCAAATGGAGTCAGAATGATGAACTGCACTCTGCGCAATTTAGCTTGTGTGCGTTTGATATTTATCTGGATGAGTGACTACGGTGTTTTTTTGTTTCGTACTGCGGCTGCACGAAACCTATAGCGTACGTGTGGGTTTGCTAGTCTGTATGTGGTTGGAAAAGTATAGGCCGTTTTATGTTGCACTCGGTCTTTGTTTTAGTTTTTCTTTAGTGGGCGGATGGTTAAATGAATCACTTGGACATAGGCTGATGTATCAAAGCGGTTTTACTCTGAGGTGGGGGAGAAAAGAGGAAGAGGAGGGAGAACTTGTACTTGTGGCTTTTCAAAGCCTAATGTTCTTTCAGACTGGGATGATCATCTCGCTCTTGGTACTGAGATGAAGACATATCTGAAATACCACTGAGAGCACAGTATGAAACGAATAAATCAATACCATGAATATTTTGTCAATTTCAGCCAGGATACGGTCCTGATTGTATCCTGTGGTGAGCTACTTTAACATATTCTTTTCTGCGGTTAGTCTCGGATTCCAAACTTACTCAAAATGACATTTTACCAGTCAAAAAAGTATGTACAGGTTCAGGGTTTTTACAGCTGACCTACATGCCTATATACCAAGAATGTTTTCTCTTTGTTTATACCAGTTTCACTTTCTTGTTCAGTGTATCCAAAATTATAATCACATCATGAGTATTTGGGATTCTTCACTTAACTTATAACGCGTGTCAAAGTCAAGCCCCGGGGGCCGGATCCGGCCCTCCAGATCATTTTATTTCATTATTATGAATGGCCTGATGTTGTCTTATGCTTATTTTTAACTTGTATAGTTTGGACAAAATATATGTTTATAGAAAGTAAAATATTAAAATTCATTTAAGGTTGAAGTTGATTTATTCTGGAATAATACTACTGTGTTTTTTTTTATTTTTCATTATTATGTTAAAAAGCTACAGTTTAAAAGTTTCAAAAATCGGCATTCTGATAACTTTTTATACTATTTTGGCATTTACTAATATTTTTTTGGCTGTTTTGGAGTTTAGCTAATATTTCAGCGACATCCTAGCTGTTTTGGCTAATTTAGGCTTTTTTCATTTTGGAGTTCAACTATTTTTTCAGTTTTGGCTCAGTTTTTTAGGCTATTTTAAAGTTTAGCAATTTTTTCGGCAAAATACTAGCTGTTATCGTTAATTTAGGATTTTTTTACGTCTTTTTGGGGTTAGGCTAATATTTACATGCTAGCTGACCGTAGCCATTTGTAAAGATGGTTGCCATTTGTAAAGACGGTAGCAATTAGTAAATTCGGTAGCCATTTGTAAAGACGGTAGCCATTTGTAAAGACGGTAGCCATTTGTAA
>NC_050529.1:16377073-16383663 GCF_002922805.2 Oryzias melastigma | reverse complement strand
ATATTTCAGCTACATCCTAGTTGTTTTGGCTAATTTAGGCTTTTTTCATTTTGGAGTTCAACTATTTTTTCAGTTTTGGTTCAGTTTTTTAGGCTATTTTAAAGTTTAGCAATTTTTTCGGCAAAATACTAGCTGTTATCGTTAATTTAGGATTTTTTTACGCCTTTTTTGGGTTAGGCTAATATTTACATGCTAGCTGACAGTAGCCATTTGTAAAGACGGTAGCCAATTGTAAAGATGGTAGCCATTTGTAAAGATGGTTGCCTTGTGTAAATACTGTAGCCATTTGTAAAGACGGTAGCAATTTGTATATTTGGTAGCAATTTGCTAAGACAGAAGCCATTTGAAAATAACAGCAATTTCTAAAGATGGCGGCCATTTGTAAAGACGGTAGCCATTTGTAAAATTGATAGCCAATTGTAAAGATGGTAGTCATTTGTAAAGACGGTAGCCATTTGTAAAGACTGTAGACATTTGTAAAGATGGTAGCAATTTGTAAAGACGGTAACTATTTGTAAAGATGGTTGCCTTGTGTAAATACTGTAGACATTTGTAAAGACAGTAGCAATTTGTATATTTGGTAGCAATTCGCTAAGACAGAAGCCATCTGAAAATAACAGCAATTTCTAAAGATGGCGGCCATTTGTAAAGATGGTAGCCATTTGTAAAATTGATAGCCAATTGTAAAGATGGTAGTCATTTGTAAAGACGGTAGCCAATTGTAAAGATGGTAGCGATTTGTAAAGATGGTAGCCATTTGTAAAGACGGTAGCAATTTGTAAAGACGGTAGCCAATTGTAAAGACAGTAGTCATTTGTAAAGACTGTAGACATTTGTAAAGATGGTAGCAATTTGTAAAGATGGTAGCAATTTGTAAAGACGGTAACTATTTGTAAAGACAGTAGCCAATTGTAAAGACGGTAGTCATTTGTAAAGATTGTAGACATTTGTAAAGACTGTAGACATTTGTAAAGATAGAAGTCATCTGAAAATACGGCAGCAATTTGTAAAGACGGTAACCATCTCAAAATATGACAGCAGTTTGTAAAGCTAGCAGCCAATTGTAAAGACAGCAGCCATATACTTAATTGTTACAAAAACATTAAATGTCTATTTTCCTAGATACTCACAGATTGCCTCTGTCTGAGTGTATGGTATTTTTGCTTTTTTGTATTGTTGAGCTAAAAGACTTGTAACTTGCCTAGTTGGTCTTTTTTAAGGCAACATTCTTGGGTCAAAGTGCACAAGAAGGGAAGTAACTTCTATTTAAGTCATGCTTAGCAATGACATGGTGAATTTTCAACCTATATCCCCATTAATGCATTCCTTGCGCATTCCTTCCTAGCCTAAAACGCTCACACTTCTCTTATTAACACATGCAAATCAACTGAAATCTACAAAGAAACTGAGTTTTCTCTGTTATTTTACTATGTTATGCTAGATTTCCCTTATTTATTGTCATTTTTTCATCATATCTGCCTCTAATAATATCAAGATGGAAGGGAACTGATAGGAGCTGAGCTCCAATAACACAGATTGTGTTCTCTGGGGGTGATTGTGCAGCATTTTTGAGGATAGAGGCGTCTGCCTAAGTAAACTCAGGCCTACATTGTGGAGCTGCTCTCTGGAACGTGGTGGTGTAACCCGAGTGTAAGTTTGGGAATAGCCCTGGGGAATAGGCTCAATTTTCCAAAAGCCTTTATCTCCTGCGATATGTAGTGTGATTTGAGGAGAGTGTGTCCATGAGTGTGTGTGTAACTGGAGGGGGGCTCACAGGACGGCTAAGTCAGGAAAACAAGTCTCAGGAAACCTTATACCTCACTCGGGCAACAAAACAGACGTTCTTTCTTTGCTGCTGTCTGTCTGACTCTGTTTTCTGCCTGCCTGTCTTGCTGCATTGCCCCTGCTTTGTCTGCCATTTTACAAACTACCGAAAACAGTGGTGAGGACAATCAAGAGCAGAGCAGCAACAAAAGAAAACACTGATACTCTTGGTATGTGTTAGGAATTGGTGACCTATTTTTATAGATTACATTGTTTTGTCTAAAAAGAGTTAAAGCAGCTTAGTCATAAATTTATAGCAGTCAAAAAAAACAAGTTACAGTATTTTCCGCACTATAAGGCACACTTAAAAGCTTTAATTTAATTCAAAAACTACATTGATTCATATGGATTCAATATGGTTGTGTTCTAGAAGTGATTTTTTTGTCACTTTGTCAAAATATATTCAGTTTTTATGAGTTCCAAACTAGTTTGAGTGTTACTGTGAATATGCTAACATGTAGCAGTGTTGAACTGTGTTTTTTTAGGTGTTAGTAGTTAGCATAGTCACAGTAAGGATCGTTATAGCAGTATCAGTCTGTGTTTTTAGAGTGGCAAACAAGGTTGGAAGTTACAGGTATTGTAAATATGCTAACCATGTCTAGCGGTTCTAACGTGGCTAATATGTAGCAGTGTTGGACTTTTTTTTTAACATGTTACTAACAAAGTTAAGAGTTAGCATAATCACTGTAAGGTTTGTTTTAGTGGTAACAGTCTGTGTTTTAGAGTCACAAGCAAGATTGGGAGTTTTAGGTACTGTGAATATGCTAACGAGGATAATGCTTCTAACGTGGCTAACGTGTAGTAACGCTTAAAACGTGTAGTATCGGACTGTGTTTTTTACGTGTTACTTACAAGATTCGGAGTTAGTGTAATCACAATAAGGTTTGTAGTAGCAACATCAGTCTGTTTTTTAAGTGTTGCAAACAAGGTCGGTAGCTAGAGATATTGTGAATATGCTAGCCTTCTAACATGGCTAACGGTAACATGTCTAACTAATTTTTTTAAATTCTTTTTACATTTAACTAACAAAGTTAGTAGATAGAATTGTCACAGTAAGGTTTGTTTTAGCAATTCCAGTCTTGTTTTTACGTGTTACAAACAAGGTTGGGAGTTACAGGTAGTGTGAATACGCTAACGTAGCTAATGCTTCTTACGTGTCTAGTGTGTAGCGGGATTAGACCTTGTTTTTTTAAATGTTACCAACAAGGTTGGGAGTTAGCATAGTCACAGTAAAGTTTGTTTTACTGAAATCAGACTATTTTTTACGTGTTTCAAACACTTTTGGTAATTATAGGTATTGTGAAAACGCTAGCATGTCTAACGCTTTTAACGTGGCTAACGTGTAGCGTGTTACAAAGAAGCTCCACTGTTACTGTGAGCACAGTGAATAAAGTCTGACTAACTTTTCACTAACTCCTAATGCACCTTATAGTTTGGTGCGTATTATACATGAAAAAAGTAAAAAAAAATAAACCATTCATTGACCGTTTAGTTCATAATCTGCTGCGCCCTATAATATGGTAAAAATGAAGTACATAGGAATTACCCAGCAATATTTAATTATATTACTTATACTGCTCAATCTTAAATGAGTCTTGTAAAAAAATTATAATAATTCAACATAAGTTGAATTACCTGCTTGATAATTTTCCAATAATAAAGCTAATTACAGATGCATCTTAACAATCAATGTAAATGCATTGAAACATAGTTAATAGATATGTTTTAAGGTTTAAGCAGAAACTGAAATGTACTGTGCCTGATTTTTTTATTATTTTTTTTATTTGACATTATCAGTGTAGCTGACAGAATACTTTACTTCCCCTACTTTATGGTCATGAATATAAAAAAGGCTTCACATGATAAAGTGAATGAAATAGTCTTTCCTCTGATGAATTTCTGGACTCACTCTACGCGGTGAGATAAAAAAGTCAGTGAGGGTGAGAAGTAGAGCAAATTTTCCTCAATCTTTGAAGCATTCTGTGAAGATTATCTGACCATTTGGTCAGGAGGACTTCCAAAGTCCCATCAGACTTGCTGGAGGAATTGATTCGTAGAGGTTTGGGATTGGAATGGAATTCTTTCTGAAAAACTGGGTAAGACGGTAGAGAGAGTAGACTGGATGGATGAATGGGAAGTTGGATGGATTAACAGCAGATAGACTGATTAGATTAAGGAATGGTGAAACTGGAAATTAATAGATGGATGAATAGACTAATGGGCAGATGTACAAAAGTAATCACATGGATGGTTGGATGGATGGACAGAAATAAAAATAAGTAGCCAAATGAATGAATGAATGGATGAAAAATCAACAAAAGTAGATTTAATCACACTAACATAATTTTCTCTTTACAATATTTCTGTTTCCTGGTTGTGTTCCTCTCCCCAACCAACATTTAAGCTTCTTTAACTTATCCCTTTTCCACCGTCCCTCAAGTACTTGTAAATGTCCGTCACCCCTCTCATGTTTCCAAAGCTTGTTCATTTCTTCATCTTTTCTCTCCAATCCCTTCCTCCCTTTCTTTTTTTTAAACTTTTTCCATATCTTTTAGACCGTCCCTCCACCACAAACACCCACAGCTCATAAAACACATCTTTCCATTCGCTCTGCACCATATTTTTTCCCTCCGACATCTCGGTTTCCGACAACTATCAGCCTATGTTTCCTTTCTCCCCACCGAGCACACACACCTTATCAGTTTGTCCTCTTTTTGCCCGGCACAGCTCTTTTCCCGGAGAATTTCCCTGTCAGAGCTTCACCCTCCGTGTCCTGCTCGGAGTGCCTCTGAGGGGCAGAGAGTGGTCATGTCGCCTGAAGGCATCAGCAGAGCGGGGCACACGGCCTCACGCTGACTGCCTGTCTGACTGGCACAGAACCATGTCTTTTGGGAAAACTCACTTTTTTTATTTTAGATCTCTGGACTGCTGCCCAGATGAACCATTATAAACAAAAGGCACACATATCAACATGCAGAAGGATGAGCTGCATGGCCAACAGAAGAATCCGTCATACACACGACAGAATTTAGGAATTTTTATTGAAAACACACGAGGACTTTGCAGAAATTACCTTGTCCAAGTTGAAAAGTTAATCAATGAGTTGAAATATGATGGTTATATTGGGGATTAAAAAGCCTAATTCATTTGATATTAATTTAAGCAAGATAGCTACTGCAGATCAAACAGGAGAAGAGATCTTACAGAGCAGTTTTCTTAAAAATGATGCTTAAGCAGAAGGAAGTGCTTCAGTCGAATAAGTAAATCGACTGCAACAAGGCAGTAAATATGTGAAACCCATTTTTTACTATCAGTTTTAGCCTCCATTTTGACTCGTGCTATTATGAATAAAAAAAAAAAATGTAAAAATTGTAAATTTGAATAAAACAAACTAAAGCTATAGGGTGCACAGCATTATGGGGCATACGGCTAATGAATAGTCAAGTTTTGATATATATCATATAGCTGCACTAAACTATAAGGAGCATGAAACGAGACACAAGAGTTTGTCATTCAGTCAGACTTTATTATCTGCGTTCACAGTAACTCTAGAACTAATTTGTAACATGCTACACATTAGCTACATTAGAAGCATTAGCCATGTTAGCATATTCACAATATCTTGTATGGAAAACATAAAAAAACAGACTGATACCATAAAAAAATAGTTTACTGGATGTCACTACGCTAACCCCTACATTCTTGTTAGCAAGGCATGAAACAAAACACAGTCCGAGACTGCTAAACGTTAGCCGCGTTAGCATATTCACAAGACCTGTAACTCCCAACATTGTTTGTAATACATAAAAACCACACTCATACAGCTAGAATAAAGACTTACTTTGCTAACTCCCAATATTATTAGTAATGCATACAAAAAACACAGTCCGAGACGGCTACACGTTAGCCGTGTTAGCATATTTACAACACCTGTGACTCCCAACCTCATTTGTGACACGTAAGAAACTAGCATGACACAGCAAAAAAAAAGTACTGTGACTGCGTTAACCCCCAACCATGCTAGTAATAACATTAAAAAAAGGGTCCGACAACATGTTTGTTGCGTTAGTGTTTTTATACCGAATACCGCACCGGATAATAAACAGAACGGTCAATGAATGGTCCATTTATAGACTTGTTTCATATACTGTATAAGGCACCAATATTTAAGGTGCCATAAGAGTCAATGATGAGTCAGGAAAGACTTTAAAAACTGATTTTATAGTAACTCTAGAACGTGTTTGTTACACGCTACATGTTAACCACATTAAATGCGCAAGATAAGTTAGCGTTTTCACAATAACTGTAACTACCAATATTCTTAGCAACACGCTAAAAACAGACTGATATCGCTAAATAAACCTTACTGTGACTATGCTAACTCCCAGCCTAGTTAGTAACACAAAAAAACACATTCTAACACCGCTAATCGTTAGTCACGTTAGAAGCATTAGCATATTCACAATATCTCTAACTCCCTACCACTATTTACAATAATACCCAACCTTGTTTGCAAGTCTTTAAAAAGCAGACTGATACTGCAAAACAAATATTTCTGACTATGTTAACTCCCAACCTTGGCATAAGAATGTAAAAAAAAACAGTCTGACACCTCTACACCTTAATCACAATCACACTCAACCTTGTTTGCAACTCGTAAATAAAGAATAGCATTTTGACAAAACGTTGTGTACTTCTCTAACTATCATCGGCATCAGGAAACACAACCAGAATGAATCTACATGGCGCTCTGGATACAAGCTGCA
>NC_050529.1:16371913-16377047 GCF_002922805.2 Oryzias melastigma | reverse complement strand
AGAAGTTCACTTTATAATACACAAAATACAGTAGTAGTAAAGTGAATATATAGAAAAACATGGATTGTAGCCTTTATATTTAACATGTAGTTTCACATTTTAAACACTGGCTGAGAGAATGTGCAGCTTTAAGGATTTCCAGTTCATTGATCAACAAACTCTGACATGTTCCAGTATTGATCCCAGAAGTCTATCATGAGGGATGCAGGGCGGAGTGTTGGAGGGCAAACAAGCAAGATGTGTGAGTAAGCAGGAGAACCGATCGATGACACAGATGATCAGAGGAAGAACCCCAACAGGTTTGCTCATTATTGGGGCAGAACCATCCAACAACAAGAAACTCTAATATTGTTATTGCATGGTGTGGGATAGTGGTTACCACCCTTGATTTACAGGAGTAGGCCCTGGTTCACTTCGCATCTTCGTCCTTCCGGTGTGGATTTTGCCAGTTCTCCCCTGTGCTTGTACGGGTTTTCTCCGGACACTCGTAGGTTTATTGATGACTCTAAATTGTCCATAGGTGTCATTTTGTGTAACCCAGCAACTTGACTTGGATAGGCTCCAGCAACCCAAAAGTCTCAAAAGGGATTGCTCAGGTTTCAAAGTGAGTGGAGGAGTTATGGTATGTTCCTAGGGTCAGTTATTTTCAAATCAGTCCTAATTTCCTGACATTTGTTTCTTTGGACAAAAATACTCCATGTATATATATATATATAAAATATAAAATGTATGTGTGTGTATATGTATATGTATGTATGTGTGTGTATATATATATATATATATATATATATATATATATATATATATATATATATATATATATATACATATATATATATACTGTATATGTATATATCTGATTGTATTTCTATTTGTATATGTATGTGTATATATGTCTATATATATATAAGGCCCTGCGACAAACTGGCGACCTGTCCAGGGTAAACCCCGCCTTCGCCCATCAGTAGCCGGGTTAGGCTCCGGCACCACCGCGACCCTGAAAGGGACAAAGCGGACATGAAAATGAATGAATGAATGAATGAATGAATGATTATATATATATATGTGTGTGTATGTGTATGTGTATATATGTATATGTATGTGTATTTATATATATATATATATATATATATGTGTATGTATGTATCTATGTGTGTATAGTGAAAAAAAAAACTAAAGATATATTTATAAAACACTTAAGATATTATGAAAAAGTTTTTAAAAATATTTGTAAATTAAGTTAAGCTAAATGTGACAGCTAAAGCTGGTCCAAATCAACATGTAAAAAAAAAATTCATGGTGTATGAGTCATTATTTCACAATGGTGGCCACAAATTCTGCGTGTTATGACTATTTATTTTTGTACTGTTATGAGCCCACATCCCAATAAGTCTCCGTCCCCGAGCGTTAGTTGACGTTTTTCTCTTTCTCCATAATCGAGCCTGACGTATTGTGAAGTGATGCTTTCAGCACGCCATTTCACAAATACATCAGATCACATGTTTCTAATGGCTTTAAAATGCAGCAGTGTGGATTTTTTCCCTCCTTTCAGCGTAAAGCTAATGAACTGTTAAAGCAATGTCTTCCAGTTGGAGTAGCAGCTTTATTAGTCCTCTGGCACCCGCTGCACAGCCGTGTCCCTTTTTTCCGTGTCACGGTCAGCATGCGTGTGGCTGCTGGCCTCCGCCGTGCCATGTCTGCTCCCAGAGCGCTTCCAGCCAGGACTTAAAAATGTCTGCTGTGGTTTTTGGTCCTGCTTTCTCTCCCTCTTTGTTTGACTTTTTTTCTCTTTCTTTTTTCCCCCCTGAACTCTAATAGTTTCCCCTCGTATTAACTCTTTGCTCACATCTGGGGCTTCATTCATTGAAAGGTGGACGGATGGACCGAGGGCTTGTCCCAGATCCTTTCCCCAGATGCGAGTCGAGGCCGGCGTCAGGCGGCTCGCTTGCTCCCTGACACTTGGATGCCAGCTCAGCTGTGGTTTTGTCCTGTGAGCTCATCCCACTTGAAGGAAAAACAACAGTGACTTCACCATCTCGTCTCCCCTTCAGTGAGGAGTCCGAGGTACAGCCCGTCGAGCCCGGAGCGACGGGCCGAAGAGGAGGAGGAAAATGGGTTTTGTTTTGAAGGAGATCCTGGACTGAACGTGGGCACACACTAACTGTCAGTGTGTTGACTTTGTGCTTCCCCGCCTTGCTTTTCCTTCGTCAGCTGACGTGGCAGCTGTTGTTCACGCCAGGGGCTGCCGTTGATCCTTTGACCTGTCACCAATGACCTCTCATGCAGCAACCCCCCCTGATTTAACGGCCCCAAACCACATTCACACCACCTGATCACGAGAAGTCAGAGCGCATAATGAAGGACAAATGCAGCAGCTCAGACAATCATTTAAAATGAAACAAAATGACATTTTAAAGAGTGAATTCTAAAAAAATGTAAACAGTGTCATAACATATAACAAATGAAGCACTTCCTGGGTAATTCTACATCCAGGATTATTTAAAAATGTGCTAAAATGAATGCACCGTATTTTCTGTAATGTAAGTCTGTAATGTTTAGATTTATTTGCAACTGGTAAGAAAATAGATTGCACCTCTTAAAATCACTTTGACATCGGTAGGCTCAACCAATGCCCCAAAAAAACAAAAAATAAGCTTTTAAGGGAGCCTCATATTGCAGAAAATACGGTAAGAGTGAACCAAATGGGGAAAAAAACCTGATCATTATTGAAAATTTTACTTAAACAGACCTTTGACATGCATATTTAAGTTCCTTTAAAAATGACATTCAAGTGCAATTCACCTAATGCCCACAAGGGGCTGGTTTCATGACCATTTTTACTAGAAAATTGTCGTCCATTTGAATGGATCATAATACAGAACAAAACATTTTAAAACTTCATGACAAGATTTCACATTACAGTATTTTTAAAACCACAAGGACCAAAAGATTACAGGGCTCATTAAGATAAACTAAACTGCCCGGTTTTGTTATGAGAGTACCCAGAATGCCAAGAGGTACAAGTGACTAGGTGATTGGTCAAAGTGGGTTGATGGGGAGATTTTTCTTGTGAATTGCGATCATGTTTTATCTAGATTAACCCTTTAACACCAAAGACGACTAAATGTTCTTTGACATACTGTAACTCTTTAATCGTTTACGGGAATCAGTTGATTTAGCGTTAATATAAGGACGCATAGCTGTTTTTATCTGCTTTGGAATCCACTTATTGCGTTGATTGCGTAAATGGTTGAAGAGTTATGGTAGTCAAAAGAATGTGAACACTGAGGCTAAAACTACAAAGTTAAAAGGTGAAGTAGCCTTTGCATAGAGAGCAACACAACAAACTTTATTGACAATAATGCATAAAATGCAAAACAAAACAGGCCCTTTTTTAGTTGTTTCACTACAATACCCATAATGCTCCAACAAACTATTAAGCGGAGTGGCAATTTAGCTTACTAAAGCTGTACGAAAATGAGAGTTTTGAGCGCATGTACAGCATAAAATGAACACAACCAGAATTCATACAGTTGACGCTTTAAATAGTCCAAAAGAACAGTCCTAAAATTTGTATATCTTTTCATTTGACTGTAAATGTTTGATTGACGATTGTCATCAAGTCCAAAGCCTCATACCTTACTGGGTGAATTCGTGAAAGTTCATTGTCCTAAGTGAAAACTTTGTTCCATTCCTGAAGAACGTTTTCATCCAGACCCTTCACTAAGGTGGAAAGATCAAACCTTAAAAGCTTCTCTAAGACGTCCTTTTGGTCTGAATTGTCAGCCTGACGGTCACAACCTCATTAACCTTAAGAGCGCTTTTGTCGCCCTCTCCTCCCTCTGATGTCATGTTCGCTGATGGAGGCTCAGGAGGGGAGACTTTTGGGGTTGGGGGGGCTGTAGGTTAGTGTGTGTGTTGGTAAAAGGGGGCACGAGAGGGGAATCCTATTTGTTTGTTTTGCCCTCCAGACGTGTTCGGGAGCAGATTAAAGGATTTAGCGTGGCAGGGGGGTGGCCCGGGTGGGACTTAAACTCCTCGCCCATCTACATGTACGGACAACGAACACACACTGGGAGGAAGTCAAACCGATTGAGAAGTTTAGCGTAGACAATAGAGCATTTTTTGATGGGGCAAAGAAAATTGAGAAATTGTATTAAGAAAATAATAGTCGTCCCAAGTTCCTGGTACGATACTTCTTAGCACCTTCCTCAAAGCTGTCTGATCTCTAATATCAGTGCTAATCCCAAATTAGAGGCCCAACAGAATTAGGGGATCCCAGGGCGTGAAGCTTTCTGGCAATCGCACGCAAAGAGAACATAAGCATCCCTATTGTAACTACACATGTACACAAGAATTCCCCTAAAGTGTTCAGTTTAGCAACATTTCACACCTTACATATTATTCCAGTATAATCCACTGAAAAAGTCAAATATTGAATCAACCAAAAGTCTACTTTTTTACATTTTTTTTTGTGCTTTCATCAAATTAAAATTTTGGGTTGATGGTTTAATCAACTCAAAAATGTTGCTAATATTTTTAAATGTAACAAATTACAAGTTAAATGATCCCATGTTTCATTTATTACAGTGTATATAATATAATTTCAGATTTTCATGCAAAGTGTTTTTTTTCTAGATGATCATTTTTGTAAAGACGCAAAGTGATAGCTGTTTTTAAATTGTAACTGAACCCTAAATCAACTTTTTTTGACTGTTCTATAAATGGGTCTTTAAAAGTACTGTCTGTTTGTCATTGCCAAATTTTTCTCAAATTAAAATAAACTCTTGAAAATATAATCAAAAATCGTCATAAACATAAAATAACTAGGGGCAAAACAGAGTAAAACAGCCTGACAGCAAAACCCTCACTTAAACCTCAATCCGCCCAGACAGGCAAAGGGAATGATATCCACTGTTCGGCCTACGACCTACTGTGTGTTTTGGATTTTGGCCCCCAGTGCGTAAATGAGGAGTTATGGGATGTCAAAGAGCATGTGGAAAGGCGAAATTTCCATTGCTAAATTGTTGTGGATACAGCGTTACCTTAGGAAAAAGGTTTTTGTGGAGAGTTCTTGGTTAAATCTTTTGTAAAAAATTAGTATTTGATACAACAAAAGTTGCGACAGGTTTTT
>NC_050529.1:16316903-16371556 GCF_002922805.2 Oryzias melastigma | reverse complement strand
ACATAAAATAACTAGGGGCAAAACAGAGTAAAACAGCCTGACAGCAAAACCCTCACTGAAACCTCAATCCGCCCAGACAGGCAAAGGGAATGATATCCCCTGTTCTGCCTACGACCTACTGTGTGTTTTGGATTTTGGCCCCCAGTGCGTAAATGAGGAGTTATGGGATGTCAAAGAGCGTGTGGAAAGGCGAAATTTCCATTGCTAAATTGTTGTGGATACAGCGTTACCTTAGGAAATAGGTTTTTGTAGAGAGTTCTTGGTTAAATCTTTTGTAAAAAATTAGTATTTGATACAACAAAAGTTGCGACAGGTTTTTTTGTTGGGTTGTGCTGCGTCACTCCTTTTCCTCGGTGATGAGCGCGGTCACCTCTCACCCAGCGGCAGCCCGCCACACGCGCCTGTCACAGTGTTTGTAGTTTTAGTGGGGTTAAGAGGAAGGAGGTGAGGTTGAAAGAGGTGATGGGGGGAGGGGGGCAAATGAACGCCAAGCTCAAATCTAACCGCAGGTCGGCCAGAATGAGCTCGAAGGCGTGGAGGGTGGAAGGGGGGGGGTCGTCGTGGTGTGGCTCTTTTGTAATGTACATCAAGTTCACCAAGGGCCTTTTCATCTGACAGGCCATTGTTGAGGAGGGCTCGCCGCCATCCCACTCCCCTCTTAACGCCACCCACCCAACACGGGAGCAGGTTGGCTTGCAATTGTTTTATGGAAATGCACGCGGGCCTGGCCGGGTGTCTGTCAGGCGAGGACGGGAAGGAGGGAGGAGGCGGGGGAGGGATTTTGTTTCAGTGTGTGTGTGTGTGTGGGTGGGTCGGTGGGGGTGGATGTGACGCCGACCCCAGCGAACGTCCCTGACCCTGAGCAGATGGCGAGGCAGGGTCTCTCCACTGAGCCAGAATTAATAGCGTGTGCCATGTCACATTGTCTGAGACAGGCCTGACCAACCCCCCCACCCTTATTCACCCCGCCCTCTCCGTCTTTCCTCACCTTCCCTCCATCCCGCAAATGCTCCTCTCTTCCTATCCCTACTTTTCAACCTTCTTTTCCCTCTTCTTTTGGGGTCTTTATTTATTCCATCGTCCCTCTGACACTCCCTAAAAAAACAGATTTGGTCTTCGGCTTCCCCGCCGGGCGCTTTCACTGCTCAGTGCTTCACCTCTTTCATTTGTTCACGTGCGCCTCATTCATCTCGGCGTTTAACAGCCACTCATTCACAGGTCGGCCCGCTCGCAGAGGCTTTATCGGGGGAGGACAATTAAGGCACCTGCATTTCTAAAGCTCCCCCACTGAATGCCCGCTCCTGCACTCGCCTGTTTCCCGCTACACTGTTGAGCCGCTCACTGTATCACCGGATCGCCCTTTGTCGTAGATGCAGACAGATGAGTATGTCTTAAGCACCTATAGTAAATCTTTTTTTTTTTTAAATAGTGTAAAATGTTCGCTTTGTGGGGGCCAGTTCTAAACGACAATCAAGGAACAACATTCGCACCGACACGTTTTTTAATCCCAATTCACACTAATGAAAAATAAACCAACTTTACTTTAGAAATAATACTACTTCCTGTCTGAATCTTTCTGTTTTTTAACATGGGTCCACTTTCACTCACTTTACCAGAACTTTCTCTATATCAGGGTTCTCAAACTCAATTTACCTTGGGGTCACAGAAGGCAGTCTGGGCGAATGAGAATCAATTTGTGCCAAAAATATGCTTTCTATATCTTTGGTCCATTGTCTATGTCTACTGAACAACTTTATTGAAAATGTGTTCATGTCTATGCATTACTAAGCCATATCTTCTGTGTGTCCTATGAAACGAGAGGAGCTAACGACGCTAGAAAATGTTGAAAAAAGCTTAATAGTTACGTTTTTTTTCCTCTCATTTTAAGCTTGAATTAGAGTTTTTGTTACAATTCTGGACACCTTCGATGTTAAGGTAAGTTGGATATTTCCGCTTCTGGATGACAATGTCAGGCGCCATCTTGTCTTCAACCTGGTCCCACTCTAAAATGATGGGGGGAAAAGGGGCGTGGTCTTCCGATTCAACACATAACATTAAAACCTTTAGCTTAACAATAGCCATCCTTCAAATGTTATTTCCATATGTCTGTGGCTCAGTTTGAACATTAACCCGAGAGAGGAAAAATAAAACTGGAGGATCTTTTTATTAATGTCTTGATGAAAATAACAATAAACATCATAAGCCTATGGAGCTGGAGCTTTCGCGCCCGCTATGACAGCGTTACTCTTTGTTGTCCGGGTAGCTAACCGCTCCACTGCCCCGGGACTGGCAACCTTGCTAACTCTGCTAGATCCTGGGCACTCAGTAGCTTTGCTGGAACCCCGGTAGCGGAGCTCGCTATGCGGTCCCCCGGAGCAGCTAGCTAGCTCGGGGGACCATGAGATCTGTGACAGACAACCCGGCAACCCAGCGGGTTAAGAAAATGGATGGAAGTTCAGGACAAAAATCCCTGCATTTGGCGGCCATATTGAATGTATTTTTCTACCCTTTGATTGAGTCACTAAAAACATCACATGCCCAAACCTCAGTCCCTGGTTGGTTGATGTGCCATGTCAACCTTGCTACCCCCAACTCCCAAATTGCGGCACAAGACCTCAGATGACATCTGTATATTGACTTAGTATTGAAAATGTACTCAAATCGCGTCTGTTGTGAATGAAGCATAACACCAGAACACGGTTGTTGCATTAGCGTATTCACATTATCTGTAACTTTTAACCTTATTTACAACGCATAAAAAAACTGACTGATCCTACCGAAAACAAACATTTTTATGACTTCACTAACTCCCAACCTTGTTAGTAAGACGTAAATAAAACAGTCCGACACCGCTACATATTAGCGTATTTACAATTACACCCAACCATGCGCGTGTGCCTCTCAAAACTGCTTTAACATCAGTAAGCACAACCAAAATGAATCCATATATAAGGCGCTCTGGATTATGTGCGCAGTTGTTTTTTGTTTTTTTTAAAAAAGGCTTTTAATTGTGCTTTATAGTGCAAAAAATGCGGTTGCTGAAGTGTATTTGGGCAACACTGCCCCCAAATGAGTAGTTGCTGTAACTGCGCTCAAGTGTGACAGAAAGCTAAACTACCATAGTCTTACCAACTATAAAATTGTCCATAGTTTGCCAGAATAGTCCTTTTAGCACCGCGCACAGCTGCAGGTTTTAACCCGAAACCTTAGTGTTGGCAGTGGCTGCTGAGTTATATAACTTGGGGACCCAAACTGCAGCGATCAGCTCAAACCACACGTAGAGCAAAGCCTTGTGTTTTTCCGAGTGCCGTCATGCCGTGCCGTTCGCCGGGTGCGGATGTCCACTATCTGGTCTGTGGGAGTGGAAACATCGCAAACACATGCAGGGCCTTTCCTCTCTCCTCTCTCCTGGAGCAGCAGGGCGGCTGCCAGGAATGGGACACGGGGTCAGGGGTACGTTCACCCCCTTCTGTCGTGGCCCCACCACCTCCCAAATCCTAATCACCGGTCCTCTTCCTGCGCCAACCCCCGCCTCTTGTCTCTATCAGCCCACAGACAGATAGCCGGCGAAGAGGATTGGGGAGGGCGGAGGGGGGTGCAAAGGGTCACGGCCTTAGCAATGCTTGGCCAGAGCGTGTTTGCATGCTCCGTGTGTGGGCGTTTCTTTATCAGTTCTTTTTTTTAAAAGAGAAAATGTGTTTTTTTCCTGAATTTTTGCTTACGAGCCAGTGGACACAAAATAGTTTTTGGCGTGTGGAGGTTACTGTGTGCTCTTGCGGAGACTGAGAGTGTGGGCGTCAGAGAGGCAAAGGTCAAGGTTTGAGAGGTTCACTTGGCTGAGGTTTGTTCCCAAAAAAAAAAAAAACAACAAAAAAAACTCCCCCCAGCAGCCAAATATGTTGCGGTTAACAAAGTGAGGCAATCTATCTAAACATAATCCCCTAAACAACTGCAATAACAGCCTACGTTCTCTAAGAAGTTGCATAAATATACAATATATCATGTTAACAAGTTCAGGAGTGCAGGGGGGGAGCTGAAAATGGTCAGATTTTTGGTTTATTATTCAGTTTTTGTTAAAGTTAGTGGCTTATAAAAAAATTAAAAAAGGATTCTGAGAAGATAAATACCTGCCCATCAATTTTTCAAAAACATTTTGCTGCCTAATGCAGTCCATCACTCACGGATGTCTAAAAAAAATCAACATCCTGCTCTGTAATCTTATCAGGTTGCTTGTGCTATGAGCCTTCACCACACTTTGGCCTCAGAAGTCTTAACTGACACGCTGGGCGAGCCAAACTAAACCAGTTGTGCTCTTAGTTTACCGAATGTGCATATCCCCGGAGGGTTCGCATCAAGCGGAGAGCTTTACTTTTGTTGGAAGGTTCTATTGTTATGACATTTCTGACCCTTTTTCCTGATTAGTCTATTCAGGATCTAAATTCTGGAAACTTTTTTAAATTTTCATCTCATGTAAAACCGTCGATGAAAATCCTGGGCTAGACGACCGCAACGGCGAAAAGCTTTCGTCCGCATCATCAAACTGCTTTGAGGCCATTTTTGCCCCATTTTCTAACACGTTCCAGGGGAAACGTGTGACAGTGATGTGCGTCCAAGGAAATGATTCAGATCCATCGCATTTGAGTCACCAAAGAAAGTGCAAGGAGAGAGGAAACTTCACATCACAGCGATCATGTGAGAATGTGTCACTTTTTAAAATGTAAAACTACTGATGATTAAAATCGTTACAACACCAAAGACACCATCCTTTACTCTTTAAAGTGTCAAAAAAGGCATTTCCTCACAATTAACCTTTTCTACAAAACCCCTATTTATCACTGATCATTCTTTTGATGAAATGTTGTATTGTGAGGAATTAATCCAAACAAAGTGGGATATTTTTGTTGTTTTTATGCAGTTTGTGGATTTTCAGTTCATTTTCCAAACTCACTTAATCCATTTAGGTCACAGCGTTGCTGGAGCCTGTCCCTTTTTAAAGGTGGCAAACAAGAACATACAGTACATACACAATAATTCAAATTTAATTGAATTATTGTGTCTTAATTTAATTGTACAAAAGCAGAAGGTTTGTCACAAAATATAAACAATAGCTGATTACTAAACTAAACAAACTAAATTAAATTGGTTATCCCTGTTCTTAGACCATCATTCCCAGTAAGGAAAAAAAAGAAGAAACCTTAGGGATGTCCACATGAAGGAGAGATCCTCTCCCTAGATGGAGAGGTGATTTTCCAGGACTATTAAAGAAGAACTAGCATATCTAACTTTACAGCTAGGTATTTGAAGAGTTCAGTCAGATAGGACTGAGGGACAGGTGGGGGCGAGGTCCACTGCCAAGACGAGTCAGAGGCGAGGTCCACGGCCAAGACGAGTCAGAGGCGAGGTCCACTGCCAAGACGAGTCAGAGGCGAGGTCCACGGCCAAGAACAGGAGCACGGACGATCCACCTGGAATTTGAGATCTCGCACTCCCCCGGAGGGAAATGGGGAAGAGGAACAACACGTGAATCACACTGCACCAAACAGAAGGGGCCAACTAACATTTCATAAAAAGTAATGTTTCATAAAAGCTTTTATTGATGATGTCTTGACTCAAAATCTGGGGGGCAGGTTTTTGTCTTTGATCAATCAATCAGCCTACAGTATGAAACATGTTTGGTTTTGAACCATGCAGGACCTTCTTGCTGTTGGGCAAGAATGCTAACCACTACTATACCACAGTGTGGTCTGTTTGTATTTTTTTATGCAATAAAGTTTTGATTCAAAAGAAAACCAGTGATTTGTCAAATGCATGTATTTCATTTAACAGGAGGGAAGCAGTATGAACATGAGTAAACTATGAGTCATTAAAAAGTGAGCCTCCACCTGCTGCTGGGATTTGTGAACTATCATCAGGTTGAAGCAGCATGTTCAGGTCACAAATCAAAACTTGAAGGACATTCATGATATCTAGGCTGACATTGTATGAATAGAAACCTGAAAACATTTTTTGGGGTTTCGATATTGAAATTTGTTTTGATGTGATGGGATTTCAAGCCATTGTGGATTTTTTATAGGTCACATCAGGCAAGAGATGGGAACTTGGACCTGAGACTCGGCCTAGTCTAAATTACTGTCTTTTTTTCGCGCTATAGGGCACACCCTCAACGAATAGTCTTGTTACAAAATTATATCATATATAAAAATAAGGCGTAATAAGTGAGACAAAAGAGTCATAAATAAGTTTGTTGGTCAGTCAGACTTTATTACCTGTATTCTAGAACTTGTTTGTAACACGTTAAACATAAATCATGTTAGCAGTGTTAGCAATCATAGCCTCCTTATAACTCTTAACTTTGTTTTTCAACACTTAAAGTAACAGACTGATCCTGATAAAACATACGTTAAGCCTTAAGAGGCTAATTTTCTTTGTTATATTAGGCTATGTACATAAAACTGAATTGAATACATTACAGTGACTACGCTAACTCACAATCTTTTTAGTAACATGTGACTAACAAGTTCAACACTGCTACACATTATCCACGTAAGATCTGTTAGCATTCACAGTAGCCTACCCGTAACTCAACTTTGTTTTTCAACACCTTAAATAACTGAAAAATACTGCTAAACATATGTTACAGTGACTACGCTAACTCCGAATATTATTAGTAATACGTAAAAAAAGAAAAACAGTTGGACACCAATACACATCAGCTGTTTTAGAAGTGTTAGCATTAACAATTGCCTACCTTTAACTTCAAATGTTATTTTTTAACACGTAAAATAACAAATACTGATAAAGCTTACGTTACTATGACCACGCTAAACTCCAAATCTTGTTAATACATAAAAAAACACAATTCGACACCACAACACGTTAGCCGTGTTAGCCTGTATGGAAAAAAATTAAGACTTTCGAGTGCTTCTACTGCCTCTAGTGGAATGATAATGCATTACACGGCATGGAGCAAGTTATATACGACGAGTTTTTCAGGAAAGTTTGGATCATGCTAATCAGATAGGGGGCTCTAAAATCTTATTATCAAATATAATACCAATGATGATGTAAGAGGTGTTCACTGAGTAGAAGTAACCCTGACGTGATGTCAGTTCCTGCAGGTATACCGTTACTCTTTAGCTCTGAAGTGTAGATGAATAACTCAGGCCTGGAGAGGGAATTAACTTTTAATTGGAAAAACATCTGAAGTTGACTTGAAAAGGGATTTGATTTCTGAACATCTGTACGATCTGACATCGTTTCTTGCAGACATAAAACTTGATTGTTGGCAGAAAACATGACTATACTTTTTAATCCAACTACAAGCTGTTTCAAATCCTTCATGTAACCTTTGACAGGTAGGTGCAGACCTCAAAATGTCAAAATTCTTTCTTAAATGACCAGACTTTTGGTTTCTTTTTTCTGTTCTAGATTAAAAAATTTAAAAGTACTCCATTCTGAAAAACTTGAACTACTTTTAAAAGTTTAGAATCTTGAGGAATCTTTGGACTCCAGAGACAATCGGCTGAAACGTTTTACTCAACTTTCTTGCTCAAAATGACATTTTGTTTGATTTAAAAAAATCTTATTATGCTGTAATGCATTTGCCATGTTTTCGGAGATCTGCTTCTTCAATTAAATCGGGGTACATTGAAGAAGAAGAAGACAACAAGAAACAAAGCCAAGTCAGGCCGGAGCAGGGATCGTATAACTTTATATGAAAACTCCTCTCTCTGGTGTAAACAAGAATGAAATCTGCAGCTCCTCGCCAGATATGAAACCGGCTGCTGAGGAGACGTCTTGCTTTTTGCTTCTCTGAAGGTTTGTCGTTTCTGCAGATGACCGTTTGGATCTCTGCGACAGTTTTATTCAGCTCCTTTACTGTGAAATAAAAGTCTAACAATGGCACGATCATAAAAGCTGTGATTACCCACAAGCCTTGGTTTCTAATGCTCCAGAGCCGCCACTGCTGCCCGTAAGTCCTTGAGATGTGCACTTCTCACTCCACATGCTTTTGGCAGCAGCTTGAACTCACCATGAACCAGTGAAGACCAGGAAAGGGGAAACGTCTCTTTCCTCTTGCCTTCGATTCGCCTCTCTTTCAAAAGAGTGCTCTTGCGAAACCGGTGGATTCAGCTCCCCTGACAGTCTGCAAACTTATCACCCTGCCTTTTTTTTTCCGTGAGAGCAGTACAGCTTCGTGATGTCTTTGGGGCCTTATTGTCACGACAGCCGTGTGATAAAAGCAGAAGGTTTTGAACAGGAGGGCTAGAGGGAACACAGGCGTCTACCCCTTCCACCTCCAACTCCACCGTCCACTTCATTTGTCAAGCTGTCTGCTCTCGTTCCCTCCTGGGTGTTCCCCAGTGGCAGACGCCAAGCGGCTGGATAGACAGGGACGCCCTGATCTCGCTCATGCTTAATTGTACCCCAATCACACACCAACATTTGTTGACTGCTTTGCAAGCCCAGATTTAGCCAGCCCCATTATGAGGTGCAAGAAGAATGTCAGGTGGTTGGCAAGTCTGTCTATTTGTGCATTTATATTAAGTTTTTTTTTGTCTTTTAATTTATTTTTATATAATTGTTTATGCTAATTTGGTATTAGCATTTATTTCTCATTTTATTCAATTGGCATCTACTGAGGTTTTTAAAACTAAATTGGAGTTTATTTAATATTTTGGCCATACGCTAGCTGTTTGGCAAAATTAGATATTCTTTCTGTTTTTATGCCAATTTTTTATTCAACCATTGTATTTGTATTAAGCTAGCTCACTTAGATAATTCGGGCATTTCTTCAATTACGTAAGATATCTTGGCACTTTGACTTATTTTTAGGCTAATTGCTTTAGTATTTTAAGCTAACATTTTGAGCTATTTTTTTGCATTTTTGCTTCAACAACTTTAGCATCAATAAAAGTGCTTTGGCCTTTTAAGCTGTCAGCTTTAGCAATTTCAGATATCAGCTTCAGCTATTTTAGCAACCATCTTTAGCATTTTCAGCAATATCAGTTATTTATTTAACATTTTTGCTTGTGCAAACTTCCGCTTCTTCAACTACTTTAGCTTTAATAAAATTGCTTCAGCATTTTAATCTATCAGCTTTAGTGTTTTCAGCTGCAGCTTCAGAGTTTTCAGCCATCAGCTTTTTCATTTTCAGCTATCAGCTGTAGCGTTTTCAGCTACCTTATCTTTTTCAGCATTCAGCTTAAGTGTTTTGAGCCATCAGATTCATCATTTTCAGCTAACAGCTTTTAGCATTTTCAGCTATCAGCGTTAGTGTTTACAACTATCAGTTACATTGTTTTCAGCTATCAGCTTTCGCGTTTTTAGCTATCGGCTTCAGCCTTTTCAGCTATCATATTGTTTTCAACTATTAACATCAGCATTTTGAGCTATTGAATATTTTTGCTGTAACAAACTTCAACTTCTGCAACCATTTAGCATTACTAAAAGTGCTTCAGCATTTTTAGCTATCAGCTTACGCGTTTTTGCTATCAGCTGTAGCGTTTTCAGCTACCTTATCTTTTTCAGCATTCAGCTTAAGCGTTTTGAGCCATCAGATTCATAATTTTCAGCTAACAGCTTTTAGCATTTTCAGCTATCCGCTTTAGTGTTTACAGCTATCAGTTACATTGTTTTCAGCTATCAGCTTTAGCGTTTTAAGCTATCAGCTTCAGCCTTTTCCGCTATCATATTATTTTCAAATATAAACATCAGCATTTGAAGCTATTGAATATTTTTGCTGCAACAAACTTCCACTTCTGCAACCATTTAGCATTAAAAAAAAGTGCTTCAGCATTTTAAGCTATCAGCTTAAGCGTTTTTGCTATCAGGTGTAGCGTTTTCAGCTACCTTATCTTTTTCAGCATTCAGCTTAAGTGTTTTGAGCCATCAGATTCATCATTTTCAGCTAACAGCTTTTAGCGTTTTCAGCTATCAGCTTTAGTGTTTACAGCTATCAGTTACATTGTTTTCAGCTATCAGCTTTAGCGTTTTAAGCTATCAGCTTCAGCCTTTTCCGCTATCATATTATTTTATACTATAAACTTCAGCATTTTAAGCTATTGAATATTTTTGCTGTAACAAACATCAATTTCTGCAACCATTTAGAATTAACAAAAAGGCTTCAGTATTTTAAGCTATCAGCTTCAGTGTTTTCAGCTATCACCTCCGACATCTTCTACGGCCACATTCAGCTTACAACATTCCCACTTGCATTATCACTGGTAATGCGCCATTTCATGTTTTTTTTATTTTTTTTTATTTTATTGTCCTTTTGTTTGTTTTTGGTGATTTATTTTGAATTTTTATGGGCCATCATGTTTGGGGGGGACAGTAATGGCTTTTGGGGGGGCCTTGCTCCACCCCTTGCTCATGTCTATTTCCGGCCTAGCTTTCTTGACTAAACGAGTTTGTTTGCAGCTGTAAATAGACAGCCTCCGCACTTTTCCTTCCTGTTTTTGTCTGGTGTCGAGGTCCCCTCCTCTTCTGTCACGTCCACATTCATCAGCTCGCCCGTCCCCGCACTTGACCCCGACCGTCTGGGCCCACCTGTCTGGCTCTCACTGCTCTTTTGCAGAGCAAGAATTTCATCATCCTTCTCCCGCTGGATCAAATGACTTCCAGTCCAGAGAGCTGGCAATCACGAAACTCCAACTTGCACTTCCCCTTAATTGGTTTGACCTCTCGCTATAGTTTTGTTTTCACTCGGCGGTTCTAGCGGCACGGCAGCTTAGCAGGATAAGCTGGATGTGAAAATTGCCCGGCCTGCAGAACAAAAAAAATTCCTCCTAATAGAAGGATAATTCACTCCTGATAGGCACATCGTGTTCTTTTCATCCAAACAGACAGATGGGATGGGATGCTCATAAAGGGCATCTCCTCAGGAGAACCAGGATTCTTCTTTCTGTCTCAATATTCCGTTGATTCAGAGCCACAAGCTTAACCAGTCAAGTGAGGGAATTTATAGACCGGAGGCTTATGGCTTTAGATTGCTGCCGTTGGCTCTGCCTTTGTGAAAATAAATGGTTTGTGCTCCTAATGATGGGGAGTGGAAATGAGACGATGAAGAAAATTGACCAAAAGAAAGGAGATGAAATAGATAAAAAGCCCAACTTCAATCATGTTTGAGTGTTGTTTTATTTACACCTGCTGTGTTTCGCCAGGACTTTAAGATGCAAACTCCCGTTTTTTAAGTTCCTCTGAAAAACAGTGGCGTTCGTGTGGCTGCAACCTCTTTTCTCCGCCGCGTTCAGCTGTAAAACATTTGAGGGGGGAAAATTTATGCTTCCCTATTCGGCTCGGAGAGTAACTGGAGGTTCTCCACCGACTATAAAAAAAGAAGGGGAAAGGAAAAGCGGTTGAGGGCAGGATGAGGTCCTCGTCTCTGGCTCTTCAGGCCACGGGCCAGGCACGCTCTCTGCCTCCCTTTTTCCCCTCATCATCTGGCAGCACAGAGAAGCTCCATAAAGTGAGTTGCGCCTCTGAAAATGTAAAAAAAGAAATTGTACATCGATGTGCTGTAGATGATTTTAAGCTGTAGTTCCACAAAGACAAAGCTGTATTTTAGGGATTTTCTCAAATACTTTTAGGGGAGTGTCGCAAAAAGAAAAATACTTTTACCAAGCTTGTAGTTCTTGTATTATTTCCATATTTTAATATTAGGATTATGAAGAGTGTTCTGGGAGCATAGTCATTTTTTGGGATTAAAAAATATCAAAGCCAATTTGACCCAAATTCAAACCAAATTATAGAATTCCAACAAGACTCAATTTGCGGAGCCAGTTAGGTTGATATCAAAAAGTGTCAAATTTGCAATGAATGTAACTCAAGATTCCCTCTTTATGCCTTTGAGAGAAATTCAAAATGGCGGCCATTTTAAAATATAGCCGTCATCACTACCCCATCTGTAAAGGCTATCCAATTCACCAATGCATGTGAAAATAATGTCTCGTCTGCTAGAGCATGAAAGTATCAGATGTTAATAGTAATAACCTCTTCAAATGTTTACAACAATGAAAATGTTTATTCTATTATAACGTTTATTTCAATGTTGACAAAAAAAAAAAAAAAACTAAAGGAAAGGAAAAAGAAATGTTAAAGATCAGGATGGTCAAATCCTGCCAATAACTACAAGTGGACTATATGATGAAAATCCAGAATGGCAGCCATTTTAAAAGATGGCGGTCGTCGCTACCCGATATGTAACTGCTACCCTATATGTCCACACATGCGAATAGTGTGTCTCTTCCACTAAAAGATTTTAATAAGAGTATCATTGAATCATAATAACAGTAATATTTTTTTAATGTTTATAATAATGAAAATGTTTATTCAAATTTAGACAAAAAAAAATTTAAAAAAAAAGTTAAAGATCAAGACTGTCTAAACTGCAGCGGACCCCAAGTGGACAACAGGAGAAAACCCCCAAATGGCGGCCATTTTTAAAGATGGATTTCAATGGAAAGATTTACATTTTTTTCATAAGATAGACACCTTAACGTGAAACGACGTGTTGAGGGACAAGAAGAGCAACTTTTGTGCAAAACCAAACCTGATACGCCACCATCTTTACAAGGTGCAGCCATTTGATCCGGGGGAGCGATAAAGAAAGCTGCGTATGAAGCTTTATTTCTCCAAAGACGAAATCTGAAAACACAGCCATGACCTTTGTGACCTTCGTAAATCATATAAAGCATAAACTTCCCTCATTTTTAATTTTTTTTTAAAATAATGTCATAGCAGTGATTTTTACTAGCTATTGAAATACTATTTTCCACATGTTTGTTCAGTTAAAAAGCCACTTTATACAAAACGCACAAGAACATATCACACACATGGCATCTAACAAGCAAAAGCTCTGACTTCAGTGTGGTCTGAGAGGCCTTCATTTTGTCCCTCTTTGAAGTTAGGGGGAAAAAAAACCCTCCCAGCAGTCACTTGTCAGGTGAACAAAGATCCCAAACACATTCAAATGAAGACTGAAGGACCTACATGAAGGTTTATGGCGTTCCGGCCCCTCCCAGATCAACAAGACTGACCTGACCTGTTTGTAGTTGGGATGATATAACACAAACTTTTGGAATGCGCTGTTGCTGGGGGGAGGCCGAGGCAGACGCACAGAGGGAAGGCCGGGGACGCCTGTGCCACACTTGCAAGCATAATCATTATATATAATAGGCTCCCTTGTACTTTTGACTTGGGTTCGGTGTGCAGGGCGGTCATGGGACTCCCCAATGTGATGGCAGTTCGCTAATCTGCCCTGTATGGCCCGCTCACGTGCGTTCACGCCATTGTTTCCACATTTGAAATAAGCAGCGCGGCTGGAGGGATTGGTAAGTTTGTGGCGTAAAATTCCTCCAATGGTTCCGTCTCTTCTTTGAGGTGGATCCTGGTTAAGAAGCTCCTCACCATTCGTGCAAGTTTTTGTACTTTGAGCTTGTCAAACAAATGTTGAAAAAATTAAAGCAAAACAACAGAACAATTCAGAAAAAGTACAATTAGTTGTAATGATTTATTTAAGTTAAGCACTAAAAGGGGAATTACTTGTGCCTGGGTAATTTTTTTAAACAAAAAATGTACTTTTACTCAGTTTTATCAGCATGTAGTAATTTCATTTTTGTCTTGAATTTATTCAACACATTGACAAAGGTTGCCAATTTAATCACATTTGTTATGAACACACAGAAATATTGATGTTATAAACTTTGGATAATTTTGTTTGATTTTTTTTAGAAAGCGAAATTTTATCCTCTTCTTTCAAAATGTGATTTTACTATTTAGAATTACATGTTTTAGATCTAGTATTATTTTGACAACCAAAGAGGATGGGTTATTATGGAACCCTAGAAAAGAAATTAAAAAGAAGTCACTCAAATTAAAATGTGACCATAAATGAGCATTTTCTGTGGACAAATTAGAATTCTTTTCCACAGATATTTGTATTTTAAAGGGGGAAAATAATCGCTTTGTGCATAGAATTCAGTATATGTAGCATTTTGTGGGGTCCAATTAGTATTTTCTGCATAGAAATTAAAATTTTTATGTGACAAATTAGCATTTTGTGTGCTGAAGTTAGTATTTTATGGGGACAGAATTGTACTTTGTGCACAGAAATTGGTATTTTGTGGCCACAAAATGCTAACTTTTGGAAACGGAATACTAATAAATTAAAAAAAAAACATAATTTGTGGCCAGAGATTAGCAGTACTAATTGTTAAAGCAAAAATCTAATTTGTGCGCATAAAATGCTAATTAGTAGTCACCATCCATCCATCTTCTTGACCGCTTTGTCCCTTTCGGGGTCGCGGGGGTGCCGGAGCCTATCCCGGCTACTGATGGGCGAAGGCGGGGTACACCCTGGACAGGTCGCCAGTCTGTCGCAGGGCCTCAATCACACACCCATTCACTCTCACATTCACACCTAGGGGCAATTTAGAGTCACCAATTAACCTATGAAGCATGTTTTTGGACGGTGGGAGGAAGCCGGAGTCCCCGGTGAAAACCCACGCATGCACGGGGAGAACATGCAAACTCCACACAGAAAGGTCCCAGCCGGGATTTGAACCGGGGCCTTCTCGCTGTGAGGCAAGAGCGCTAACCACTGCGCCACCGTGCAGCCCTATTAGTAGTCACAAAATGCAAAATTTTATGCACAAAATGTCAATAAAAGGCTAATTAGTGGCCCCTAAATTATTATTTGAAGCAACTTTTTTAATTGCCATGTCTGAAATAAGCAATAGATTTTGGCAGACAAAATAATACCAGAACATTAAAAATACTAAATTATAGCCACAAGATGCTAATTTGTGCTCACAAAATGTTTATTTGTGGCCACAAATATTACTTGAGGGGGAAAAGATTATTGATGTTTCTTTTTTAATGTCATATCCAGGGCTCTGTGACAAAATATAACAAGTGCTGAACGTTTTGGTAATTTATTTGTTGATTTTATTTTATTAAAAGTGTTCTATAGTTCAAGTTTGAACTTTAGTTGGTAAGATAACATATTTTTAAATATTTATTTCCTATGACTTGCTGTACTTGAACGTAAATTAATATATAATAGGTTTTTGAAGTCGATTAAAACCTTCACCAGAAGACAGGATGCATATAAAAACATGTGTTTGAGCCTGGGAAATATAGGCTTCCTTCGCCACAAGTGGTTTTCCCCCCTTAAACCAATCGGTGCTGTAATTTATTACCCGGTAAACACGTGGGAATTGTATTCCAGCACCACAAGATAAACAACGACCCAACTCCCAGCAACAGTCTCGCGAGAAGGGAGGCGTCCTCTGTGCTCGCCTATTATGAGAGTTTTCCAAGTCTCGCGATGCCTTCGAAGTTTCCCACGCCTGTTGTTGTGGCGTCTGCCCTTTTCGCTTACTCTCTCACCGTGTGTTGCTGTTATCCGCCGCCTCCCCCTTTTCTCTGTCTTCCTCGCCCACCCCCTTTCTCTCCGTCTCCATCGTCCCTGCACCTCCAGTCGGCTTCTGTTGTCTCGGCAGATTGTAGTGCGGTCGGAGCGAAAGGATATCGCGAGTATTGGAGTTTTGGTGAGAGTTTGTGGAAGATGGCGCCTGTTGTGACAGGGTGAGTCTGAGGTTCAGGGGACGCGGTGGGAAGCGGAGTTTGAAAAAAATACAAGTAATTTACGTGAAATAGCTGACTTATACACCACATGTTGTTAGCGAGTGTGTAGTAAATTGCTCTGCCCGCGAGCTCGCAGGGAGAGCAGCAGCTTCTTTTTTCATAGAGCGCTCGCGCGCGAGTGTTTTTTCCTCTCTTTGACCAGTTCTCGTTAGTTGCCTTAGCGGACTGTTGCTGCAGTGTTTGCTGAGCTAGCCCCGGCTAAAAGCTTTTACTTCACACCCGGTGGTCTTTTCTCCCAGACAACGACAAACTGTTAGCTGGTTGGCTAGCCTCCGAGGCAGACAACCAATGGGACACGTTTAAAAAAATAAATAAATTCCCTCTAGAGTGACATTTTGTTAAATGCTTTAGTTGTTTGGGAGTGCTCGTAGGATTCCTAGAGCTGCAGTCGTGCTGGAAACGTGCTCAGCGGCGAGCCGGGCAGCACGTTTTACGGACCGAATTCGGGACTTCGCCTAGCTGTCCGATAATGGATGTACGCTAGCGCTGTTCCACTGAAACACGTTGCTGCTTTGTGACCTGCATATCTTCTTTGCAGAGGATCTAAAAGATATAGCCACACACTCATATTATTTTTACTCCTACAATGATCATTCACTATAAATAATGAAACCTTAAAGAAACAGTCGTGTAGCAATTCTGCTAGTTTAAAAATTGGTACTACTCACGACGTAAACAGTCATCTTAATCTTGAGAAAACTTTGCTTTTTTGCCTTTGATTTTGCCCTACCATACCAAAATGCACAGCGTCCATAGATGCATTCAATCGCATGCTTTTTTTCTTTCTTTCCCTTTTTTTAAACAGAATTTGTTTGTTTGATTATGTTTATTATGTAGGTATATTTTCATCCTTTGTAACAAAGTAATTATTATTTTTTGGCAACTATGACTTTAATCTACAGTAGTATAGTAGGTGGATTATATATTAAATTCAACTGCATATATTCTTTTTACAAGTGCTTATTATTGACATATTATGATGTAGGTCATAAATTGAACTTCATATTTGTTGCAAAGTCAACCACATTGCTGTTATTGTGTGTGTTTGTGTGTGCCTGTTCAGCAGTAATCCTCAGACAGCTCAAGGGGTGACAGACATTTGCAGGGCTTGTTCGGAGGTGTGTGTATGGGGGGGCTGTTGCTGGGCATGTTCGGTTTGGGGTAGCAGTCCTGAAGTGATTTCAGTTGGGGATAGTGTTGGAGGGGGAAGGGGGTGTGGAGGGGGTCAGGGTTTTGGGAGGGAGGGACAAGCTAGAGGGCAGGAGGGTCAGGTCTGGGTGGCTGGCCACCTGTCCAGATGATATCTCCAGATTTGTGTTTTTCCTGCAGAGGGAGGGGTGCAAGAGTAAAATGGTGACTCTTGTGTGGACGGTTTACTAAAAATGGAATTAGTAATTAGTATTATTGGCAGCAGAGGATCCTGAATTTGGTGGATAGTCTTCATAGATTTTGTGTTTGTTTCTAGCTTTGCGCACTTCATGACAGGAATCGATCTATTGTTTGTTGACTTTTAAGCTACAGGCCTGCATTTGTTTTTAAAATAAAGAATATCCAAGGCCACTCCCCTACACGATGGTAATTCATTTCCGCCATTGCAAGGACACTAGCAATGAACTGTTTAGCCAAATTTGCATTGCTTTGACATTATGCACCAAGCCTCTTCCAACTGTAGATGGTGGACATGTGCTATTAAACAATAGAAAAGGAAGTAGCCCCTCCCTGCTTGTCCAGTGTGAACACCATGAGCAAAACGCACGTTCAAGATTGAACATTTGGCACTTTCTTGAATGCACATCATATGCTTTGTGTGTAAGTTACTACAAGAGCGCAACACTTCCATACACATTTGTTCTTCATTGATTTGCTTGTTGAGTCAATTGGAAAATCTAGAGAAAACACACATGCTTTCCCACAGAATTTATGATTTAGGTGTCATAGCATTTTTAGTTGTTTTCAACGTTTTTGTTCATATAAACCACGGGTGTCAAACTCAATCGCACAAGGAGCCAAAATCCAAAACACACCTTAGCTCGCGGGTCAAACAGGATAAACATTTATTGAACACACTAAAACTATATTTTTTAAACTTTAAAAATGTAGCTTTCTAATATTACAATAAATAAAAACAGGTAGGAATATTATCCCAGAATAACTCAACTTAAACCTTAAATAACTCACTATTTTACTCTCCGTAAAATATATTTTGTCAAAATTATACATGTTAGAAATAAGTGCAAGATAACATCAGGCCATTAATAACAATAAAACAAAATGATCTGGAGGGCCGGTTCTGGCCCGCGGGCCTTGACTTTGACACGTGATATAAACCATTGATCGTATATAAGAACTGGACTGCTTCCTGACCATTTCTGACTCCAACATGGCGCGGTCCTTATCGTGATAAACATAGCGATTCAGTTGACTTAATAGCATTGTAACCTGAAGTCAGTGGTATAAGCTAAAGTCCATTCAATTTTTTAAACTAAATAACACACTTTTACATACCGTAGCTCTTTTACCATTAAGACAATACACTTGAATCAACTGATTCTTTTTAAATCGACTCTAGTCTGAAAAAAGAAACTTTTTTTCAAGACAGAACCTGCTGATTTATGTTGATTGTGTAAACACGTCACTACTTTAAAGTGTTGCATACCAGTACAAGGCTGCTTTTCTCCGCTTCACAATCCGCTGGAATTACGCTAAAGTTACAGTAGTCGATAGAATCTCAATACTGGAGCTAAAGCGCTGGTGTTCAAAGGTTTAACAAGTAGAATATTAGCCTACGTTGTAGTATTATAATCTTGAAAAAGATCTCTAATGTTGGATAGAAGTTTATAATTACATCAAATGAGCTGTAAACAAACAACTGACAAATGTTATTTTACTAGTTGATTATTTCTTCCTATATAATGTGTAATCTAAGTATCTCACTCAAAGAAGTTTGAAGCTAATTCAATCCGAGTTGATGCAAATCAGTCCGCACAGACTCCGTGATCTTCTTCTTCCCTGTCCATAAAGAGGAAATGAAGAAAACAAAAATGGAGGTCAACTAATAACTAGTTTCATTTTCCCGGTGTTTGGAGAAATTGTAGCTGAAAGAGCCAGCACTGTTCACCTGAGATGATAAAAGCATGAATCACTTATTTCAGTGCTGCTCAGCCATTGCTGAGCCCTGGGGAACAGAATTCCATTTAGCTCAGCCCTCCCTGTCCTCTTGCCAAAAACCAGAAGGGGTGGGTGTTAGTCTTTCAGGCTAAAAGCCGAGCATCAGAGGTCTGGTGTAATGATAAGGCTCGGCTTTTCTTTTGGGACTCAAACTCGTGTTCTTGTGTGCGCTAGCCTGAGCGTGTGGTTTGGGGTCTGAGGCCGTGCCGGTTCGATCGGGCGAGTGCACGCGATGAATCGAGCGTTTCAAGGTAAAAGTTGATCTGTGTGGTTTTGTGCACACGCGCGGTGGTTCCCCAGGGTCCTCTCCTCTTTCCTGCTTTTTTTTTTTAAAGGAGATATCTAGAGAGAGCAGCAGATGTCCAAGCCTGACCTTTATGGTGGCAAAGGCTCAGATCGGAGTTAAAAGGCTCCCCCGTTCTTCAAAGCATCAGTCCCACGTCCGCCTTCCAGCATACACACACACACCCCCTCACGATCTGCCGCCTAAGGCTCAGCGCGGGTGGATAGGTTAATGACTAAGATGATGCCAGCTGCCTGATGGTGGATCACCTCAGCTGCAGCCTTCCCTCCAGTCAGAGCTGTGAAAATCTTCAAAGTGTCTGGCACTTTGGGGACCACAAGCTCCATAAAAGTCTCTGGTAAATCAAATGTGCCATAACCGGTCAACTTTAGGGGAGATTTATTTTCCCGACACAATATCCCCATTGTTTTAGGAGTCCACACACATCGATTAATTCCAGTAATTAAAATAGCGCCCGGAGCCAAGAGTTTGGGTGTCAAATTCAACTTGTTTAGTCAAGTGAAGATGAGCCTGTTTCAGCACCACACGCCCATGTTGACTCTGCGTCTCTGTTCTCTTGTTGCTCTGTTACGGCTGCTTGTCTCAGACTCTAGGAAAATGACTGCAGGAGACACCCCCAGTGGGTAGAAACGCACATTTATGCGTAATTTCTTTTGGATCTCTGCCAGTTTGGCACTCCACGTTCCTGGTGCTCAGCCACCTCGCTGCTTTAGTGTGCACACAAATGAATATACGAACACAGGACAGCTTGTTCCTGTACTTTTACTTCTCTTTGACATTAGGAATCATCAGAACTGCTTTGATCAGCCCTTTAGAAAGTCTAAAAGAAGTGACGAAAACACCAGAGATTCTAAATCAAAATATTGAATAGATTGAACATCGATCTAGAGCTCAGCTTTTACTTTGCCTCTTGCACGGGAAAAACTGAATCTTTGGGTAAATATTCAGTGTGAATACACCCAAGTGGACTTTGGTCCAGGACCAGGACCCTAAACAGTGGGTCTCTGACCCGTCTTTCAAGGTGATCTCGGTTTGTTTCCGATTAGACTGAGCTCCGGTTCACTCTGAGTTTTCGCAGTCTGAATAGGCTCCATGCTAGGAGCGGAACAACTGAAGCAAAGTGGCCACCGTTGCTGGATATTACAGGATGTATTCCGAGTCGCGGGGTAGCAATGAGACACAGGAACTCATTGAAATTTGGTCAGATGAATACAGGTTAATAAATGTCCTTGAGAAAAAAAAGTTGAGTGTGCTGTCTTATAGGGTCCAGATGACCCCAGTTTTAATGCAAACATGCCTAAGAAAACATAAGGGTTACCTGGAGACATATTGCTTCTTAAACTGTTTTCCGACAACCGTATCTGTCATAAACACTTATCAGTAGTTGAATCGTATCTTAGTCGCTGTCTCCTCAGTAAACACCTTGCAGCATGCCTCCACCGTATCGAAGTAGCAAGTATACCTGACGTTGATGCAGATGTTCGAAATTAGTCAGCAAAATATAAAGGTTAAATTAGGGAACTATCCCGACAAGGATTGTAAAGTGTTAGACTTCTATTATTCTTCCTCTTGTTGCTTTGCCCCGCCCTCGCAAATCCCGTCCAATCACTGAAGAGATTTTTAGTCAGTGGTTTAGTTTACAAGGTTTCGTTCGGAGTTCGGTTGAGAGGCGGTCAGAATATAGACGAAGCGCAAGGTTCATCCAGACCAGTGGTCTTTTCCAGTCTCCATACACCCTTAAGAATTTAAAAAGACCCTTTCTACGAGAAAATAAAGTTGTTTTTTTCTGTCTTGCAAGATAAATAATCGTATTAAGAAAGTTTTTTCACAGCAAAATAATCTTATATTAAGAAACCATGTCTTGGTATCTTGAATTTGTTTCTTAAAATAAGTATTCTTGGGTTTTTTACCATATTAGCAGATTTTTTTTGCCTATTTAAAAAAAAATCTGCCAATGGGGTCAGAATTTTTGACTTATTTCTACAGCTTCGAGCTTCACATGTTGGGCATGTGACGTGGGTTCAAGAACCCCCTTAATGTGGGTTATTTAACACTGGTATAGCCCATGGTGTTCATACTGGACAAGCAGGGAGGGGCTTATTTTTCTTTTTCTACTGTTTACTAGGTCTACAGTTAGAAGAGGCTAAGTGTGAAATGTCAAAGCAGTCCAAATCTCATGAATCTTACTCTAGACTTTTTCTTTCACAGCTCTGTTACAATATATAAAAGACTTTGTGCCATAGAAGTCAAGCCTGGAACACACCGCAATTATTGTTTTCCCCTTCATGATCAATTTTTAAATGCTTCTGTGAACTAAAACGGCTACTATAGATAAATTACTGCCAAATCCGAGTCCTTGATTGGCCAAAGTTCCACTTGGTTTATTTTCAGCATGCTTACAGTAGCTGCATTTTTTTGTACGTAGAGCCCGAAAATTGTTTTAAAAAGTTGCATAGCTCTGCGAAAATGCATTAGTTTTTCATTTTGGAAGCCCATGGAACCTGCATTTATGCGTGTTTGCATAGACTTTGGTGTGAATGTAGCTTGAGGACCCTGTTTTTGCAGGAGTTAGCATAGTCACGGTAACTTTTGTTTTAGGTGTATTTGTTTTTTTTTTTATGTATTGGAAACGCGGTGAGAAGTTACAGGTATTGTAAATACTCCAATGGGGCTAATGCTTTTAACTTGTAGCTTGTTACAAACAAGTTCGGGGATTATTATTAATGTTGTTGAAAACGTCTGACAGAGTTATCTCTGATTCGTCTCTTGTAAATGCCAGTGTGGAAAATAGCACTTGAAGGCCTAAAAAAAGTGACAAAAACATTGGGGATACTAAATATTGAACAAACTGAACAAAGATCTGGGGCTTTATTTTTCGCTTTTTGCAGACTTAAGACTTGTATTGTCGACCGCCTCTTTGTCTGTCTTGAATTCACTTCCCTCTTCCAAGAGACTTCCCTTATTAATTGCCTCAGAATGTGCTTGTCCTTGCCCCCGATGCTTTTCTGTTGATAGCGATCACGGCTTCGCCGAGAGATTTGTGGTTTGCACCGCGTCAGCTCTTTCAGCCTCCTCTGTCTCTCCACATGCAGGATGTTTCATTCAGAAAACACTCAGGCTGCTTCCCCGGTCTGACTCCCGTCTGCTTTCACTTGGCTTCAATGAGCAAAGCTTTCTCCGGCGTACTTCCTATGTTGGAGCAGCTGACGCTAAGCGGAAAAAACACTGACACTTTTCTGTCACCAAAAGAGGAAGGGGTGTGTAATTAAAATTCTCTTGTCCAAATCGTACTGAAAGTTGGAATTTTTATTCAAAAAATTCCTCTCCACTCATCACATTTCTACTTGATGTTTAGTGTAACTGTTACTAGTTTACAGTCAACTTCGCAGTTATGCATGCTCTAGCAAAGTTTAACGTAGTTATTTTGTTAAAAAAACTCTTGGAAGACTATGTGCAAGAGGCATTGCTATAAAAAATAAATATCTAACTTCTAATTTACATACCAAAAAAAACTGCCTGCTAGCTTTTAAATAGCTTTACAATTGTTTTAATGGACTTTATTGGATTTTTTATATTTATTTTTTGCTGGATTATGATGTCTCTTGTTTTTGTTTTATTGAAGTTCTTTGGCTGTAACAAAGTTTCCTTATTTTGACCAAAAACCTACTATTGCATTTCTGAATGTGAAGCAAACATGGAATTTCCAAACGTTCCTCAAATAACAAACACTAAAGGCTGATCATGGATGCACACAATTTCCAGTTGATTCTCATGTTAAGTAGTCCAACTTTATATCAACAAATACAATTTGATTTTAATACTTTGTTGATCTTTGTTGCTTTACTTTAATGATATAATAGCTGTGGAATGGGTCAATTTGTATTTATTTTAATTTCTGAATCAAATGTTTTAATTAATGTTCAGAGGGATTTTTTAATTGTTTGAAAAACTGACTTTTTCTCACCCAATTGGGCAGATTAAACTATATTTTGTCTTTTTAACACTAAATCTTTAGCTCCAGTGTTGTGCATTCTTTCAACTACTGTAACTTTTCAACTGTTTTACGCAATTAACATAATTCCAATAGATTCTGTCGCGGAGAAAAGCAGCTTTTAGCAATACATTAGTAATGTATATATGTTTTGAAGATTTTGATATCATTCTGATACAGTTTACAGTTTTAGTACTGAAAAATGTATTAGTGAAATTATGAGATTGTTATTACCATACAGTGTTACATAGATTCTCAATGGGATTTTATGAGCGCAGCCCTAACAGGATTATTTACTAACTAAAAGTGAGCACAGATTGATAAGAGCTAGTAATTATAACTCGTCCTCCTGAAAGGGGAAACATTTCCTACATTAAATTAAGCTAAATGCAATGAAGAAAACTTTGATTTTATGACATTTTGTATTCACCACTTCCTCCTTTTTTCTCCTTTAGAATCAGCTTGATCCTCATTAAAAAAAAACTATAAATAGAATTAAAAACCTGGGCAGACAACCGCTTGTAAAATTTGTGCTTTTGAGGGATTTCTAATCTATAAAGTTGCTCTATGACACTTAGCTAGTGGAATGAGGCCGTTGATAACTACACTAGAACTGGTTTGTCCTTATGGAGGACGGTTCCAGCCTTGTGTAACACCCCCGTGAGAGGGGAAAACCCCTGACGACACCACCTCTCATAGCTGTAAGCAACGGCCAGGGTTAGCTCTCTAGATAAGAGGGGAGTGGCGAATTGTAAGCTACGCTGTAGTAAACTTCCCACATGCAAACATTGTTTTAGCTGCAGGGCTTTAAGTCACATCGTATAGGGTCTGCTAATAACCTACAACTCCTGCCTGAGTAAATGAGGGTAAAACCATTCATCTTTGCAATTAAAACTATTGATTTTCCCTGCAGAAAACATTTAGGGTCCGTTTACACCAAAGTTTCTTTTAAGGATGCTTAAGCATAATGTGTTCAAATTTAAATGTCGTACTTCAGCACATGATGTCTGCTGGCCAAAGAAATTATGGCAGCCATGGAAGGATTCAGTCAGCTTTATCCTCACTCGGCAGCAGGAGCAACAGGAGGTTATCAAGTGTCACGAAAATCGTGAAGGAAAGCAACCGAGGCAGAGCGGCTGCCAGGAAAGGCGAACTGCTATCTCCGAATATTTCTTTGCATTGTTGTTTAACTAACCCTGGTGGAGACTTGGAGAAGAATCCGCCTGATGGCATTCCTGTGGCCGCTGACGTCATGAGGTTTTGGCCTTTGCCTAGAATCACAATGAAGTAATGGACACTTGTGTCGTTTTGTAAAGCTGTCTATTGATTGTGGTTTTGGAAACAATGCTTCCTTTTCTTGAAGAGAGGGTTGTTTATTTAAACTGTGGTTGATCGTATTGCAGCTGTAACTGTGTTTTGATGTCCTTTGCTGTTTCCAACATTTTTTGATGTGCTGCTGAAGAATGTGTGTGAGGTTTTTCATGAGCTCATGGAAGGATACTAACTCAGCTTTTTGTCTGGATTATTTTACCTTCAAGAGTCACTAGAGAACACTGTCATTAAAAAAAAAACTTCAATTTTTTTTCTTGAAGTGTAATTCAGTATTTTAAAATATATATTTCAGCATGTTTGTTATTTAATTTAAAAATGAAAACTATATATGCAATTGATTCATTATACTTGCAGGGATATATTTGAAGTGATTGTTCATTTCAATAAAAAAAAACAATAAGAAACTGAAAGTTAAGTTTGGAAATAGTCTGACTTTGTAACTAATTCAATTCAATTCAATTCAATTTTATTTATACATTCCAGTATCACAAAGAAACAGTTGCCTCATTGGGCTTCATGTCAGTAAGTTTACAGATGCAAAAGGTTGCAAAAACAGACTAAATAAAACTGGTTATCTCTGCCCTTAGACCCGCCCTGCTGGTAAAAACTCCTAAAAAAAATCTGATTCAGGACAAAAGAAAGAACTTTAGGGATGCCCATATGAGGGAGAGATCCTACCCCAGGACAGTAGAGCGGTTTTCCAGGACTGTTAAAGAAAAATTTGCTTATCTATCTCTACAACTACGTATTTGATTAAAATTCATTCATATAGGGCTGAGGGACGAGTGGTGATGAAGTCCATAGTCAAGACAAAGCAGAAGTGCAGTCCACGGCCAGGATCAGGAGGACAGACGACCCAGCAGGACACATTCTCACTCAGAGAGAGGGGATGGTGTCGGGGGCGTGGTCCACGACCAAGAGTGGAAGCGTGGGCGGTCCACCTGGGATCTGAAATCTCTCCCGGTTCCCAGAGGAGAGTAGGAAAGAAGAACAACATGTGAATCGAACTGCACCAAACAAAAGCACGGAGAACTAAATACAATCAATAATAAAGAATAGAAGAGAGGAGAAGTAAATGAGAATAGAGAACAGAACCCCAGAGCTGATGTGGATAATAACCATGATAGAAAATCTAAAAATTAAATTTAAATGATTACTAGCAAGCCTGACAGAATGCCTGTCCAAAGAGGAATGTTTTAAGGCTAGTTTTGAAGTTAGAAACTGCTGGCCTGTCTGACATGAGCTGGGAGCTTATTCCATAGAACAGGGGCTTGGTGGCTGAATGTTCTACCTCCAACTGTACTTTTAGAAATTCTAGGAACGACAAGCAGTCCTGCATTTTGTGAGTGAAGTGTTCTGATTGGTTGGTAAGGAACTATGAGATCTTTACTATAGCATGGGGCTACACCATTCAGAGCCTTATAGGTTAACAGGAGGATTTTGAACTTGATCCTGGATTCAACTGGCAGCCAGCGGAGAGAAGCTAACACAGGAGTGATGTGTTCTCTTCTACTAGTTCCTGCTAACAATCGTGCTGCTGCATTCTGAACAAGCTAAAAAACGTTCTAAAGAACTTTTAGGGCACGCTGTTAGTAAAGAGTTCCAGTAATCCAGTCGAGACGTAACGAATGCATGGATGAGTTTTTCAGCATCACATTCACAGTCACAGATTTGTTCAGTTTGTCGACTTAAGTTGTCAGGTTCTTTACAATAAGCCACATCTAAACCAGAGACTATGTCAGAAGTGTCTTGCCAAATCTAAAGGTGTATTAAGACTCAGTTGGCCTAGACAGAGTCCATTTAATTTGGTCCGGATCGAGTCCCTAACCTTTCATTTGGTCTACATTCAGACTGTTGTCTACTGGACATTTCTGTTACAAACTCACCCTTGTAAACAAAACCATGTCACTAAAGATATCTTCAGTCTTTGGCTAAGAATTATGGAAGTCCTATGGTTTGCCATCCCTGTCGGGATAGTTTGCTTATTCAATTTTTATATTTCATTGACCAATTTTGAATGTCAGGTACAATGCCACTTTAGCATGCTGCAAGGCGGTTGAGGAAGCATCTGGTATGAAGTTATGCTAATAAGTATACAGATTGTCAGGCAAACAGTGTGAGGAGGAATGTGTTTCTCGTTAAAAGTTATTTCAATGAGCCTGCATTCATCCGACCACATTTCAGGTTGTTGTGTCTAGTCTTTGCTGCACATTTGTTCGATGCTCTGAGTTTGCATCCCATAATGCCCGGCTGCGGTAGTCGTTTTGGTTCAGTTGTTCCACTTACAGTACAGAGCCCATTCAAACTGCAGCGACTCGGAGTGAACTGGAGGTTAGTCCCATTGGAAAGAAACTGAGACCACCTCAAATGATTGTTCAGAGAGCGGTTCCTGGTCTTGGACTATGGTCCACTTGGGTGTATTCAGACCTAAAATTTGTTCTGGATTATTGGGGGAACTGAATTCTGTGTCAAATGTGTCCAGTCTGAATACACCTCAGAACATTAAAGGGACTGGTGCCAAGTGATCCAAAATCATCTTTTCAAAAATGTGTACTTACATTTTTTTTGTAGGAATCAATTTTTCAAAGTCTGTTGTGTAGTTTTCCCTCTCTTTATGTTGGGCAGCTCAATTCCATAAATCAATTTGAAATAAATTTGATGTAATTTGTTAAATTTTCTTCAAATTTCTGTTTTAAATCTTTTTTTGCCTATCAATTAAGATGCATTTGTGTGTTAAATATCATTTTCAACGGGGAACTAGTATTTTTTTTTATTAGGTTTACTTTTAAACTTTATATTCATACTCCTGCAGCGTGCTTTAAAGAGGAAGAAGTTCCAGGAACATTCCTGTCATGACAAGAAGTCAGAAACCAGACAGCCAGCAGCTTCAAACTGACAAACCTGTTGTTAAACTGTGCATATACACACCAGCGTGCTGCACTAGTAACATTTGGATCATTTTGCTGAAGATCATCTCAGCATGTGGGCTAAAGGTCACATCCCTCTCTCAGCTCTCTGGTTCTGCCAGGAATTCTTTTTCCCTTTCTTTTTTTCCCCCATAGCAGTCAGTGCTTTCGGTGGTTTGAGGCCATAAATGGGTAAACTAGTGGTTAGTTAGCCAAGAAACTGCATGACTTTGAACATCCAAGAGATAGAAATGAGCGTGAACAATCAGTTATCATAGTGGCTATAAATTTTTCTCAGTGAATTATGAATGAATGAGTTTAATCGCCAAGGTCCAGGTTTCTAAAAGCATGAAAATTATTTTTTTTATTGATTTCTGCTATATATTGAACTAACTCCTGTTTATGTGTTAGTTTCTGTGATTTACAAACTTCAACTTGTTAAGAAAATGTTTAGTCTAAACTTAAACATTCAGATAAACGATGTGGTGCTCACATCAGACTAAATAGGTAAGAAATAATTCTCCGCAAAAAAATAAACTGCTACCTGATTCTTTAAACTTTGAGGAAAACAATTTTTTTCAAGAGTGAATAGGTCAGTCATTGTTGTGTTATTGTTTTATCGCGTCAAAAATATTTGTCCGTCTCTCTTTATATAAACTTAAGTTACACATGTTTTACAACTGAAAGAATTTTGTCACCAGACATTTTGAAGCTCGAACTGCTTTTACTTTTCTGAGAGGGCTTCACATAACGTTAAGGAGATGTTTGACTATTACTCTAGAAGCACATCTGTAAGGTCAGAGACTGATGTTGGACCAGAGTTTTTTAGCTTTGTTTCCACCGAGCGGTCCAGTCTGGTATTTTGAGTGTTTCCATTGTAAAGTGGACCCATTAAACCGTACCAGACCACTCGGGGGAAACAAGGCTTCAGAGTCCAAAGTATCGGATGCATTTTATTGTATGTGATAATGTATGGCATAGATGCAGCTTCTTGACCATGAAACCATTCCCTGAAGCCTTTGTTCGACTGATCATCTCCATTGTCTTCAATATTTAAAACAAGCCACCCACACCCAAACTAAAAGTGGGACCGAATATTCTTTACGCATTGTTCACAATCTAACCTGAAGAAGTTCAGAGGTGTATAGTGATTGACCTCGACTCACTTTGCACCTCAACTTTTCCTGGCTCTGTCACTTTCCATGGTCTACCACTTTGTGGCAGAGTTGCTATTGCTCTGAATCACCTTTACTTTACTAAAGCTCCACTGACAGTTGACTTGACAGAACCGATGGAGGCATCCTATCGCAGTATCAAACTCCATCTCTTCATACGTAGTTTACAGAAACGGTCTATATTCCTAAACATACACAGTTTGATACGCCTGTGGTCATGGAGGGGAATAAACACAGAATAGAATAGTGCACAGCTCTGATCTGCGCATGTGTTCATTAAAGCTTTGAAGTCAGTCATCGGGATCCCCTGTCTCAGATCCATGACCTTCTCCGATCGTGAGGACCCACTTAGCCCCACTGTGAGGGCAGCTGTAGTTTGCGGGGATGAAGACTGCTCACAATACTTCCCCTGGGCTCCTTCTCATTCCAGCAATGAGTCATCAACTCAGAGGAGTTGGGGGAGGAGGTGGGGGCAGAGAGGAGCAGGACAGGGTGGTTCATTCAGGGTTCAAACCTCCCTTGCGTTGTCCTCTCTCATCTCTCTTCCACACAAGTATTTTATCCCCCTGAATAGTAAATTGTATCCACTCTACTGGGCTGTTCAACAACTATAAAAACCCATGATAATATTTTGACTATTAATGCTTGTTTTGCTAAACACATTTAGTGTGTAAATGTGTCTTGGTTTGAGTAGTGTTAACAAATTTACGAGACAGGAGTCCTTTTGTAAGTTTTTATTGTGCTAATTTGTTCACACTACTTATTTGGCCCCGGGTACTCTGGTTTGTTTAAAAGTGTTGCTAAATGCTCCTTATTATTGAGTTTTTATTTGTTTGCCCACAATTCTGTGCATACAACCCCCTTTAGTTTGGATTGTCATGACTGCACATTTAAATGTATCTACAGGTCATGTGATGCAAGTCCTAAAATGCGCTTGAATACTCTTACACACGTCTTTAGCTTATGGTGTTTACACTGGACAGCTGCTACTTGATACTAGCCCATGTACTCACAGTTGGAGGACGCTTGGTGCAAATCTTTTTTCAGGCTTTTTCCTTCCCAACACTATTCAGATATAAGAAAGACTTGGTGTCATATAGTTCAAACCTGGTACAAACCACATTCATTGGTCAAAACTGGTTTAACTTTTAATCCACATTCAATGGCCGTGTGTTTTGTATATAGAAAACAGACTTGCACAGCATTGCACAAATGCAAGAGTTTTCAAAGCAGAAACCCGAAACATGCATGTACATGTGCTTACATATGCCTAATTTCCAGTCCGGTCCAGACTGGTTTAGAATGGTCTGGCCAATTCAAGAGAGCATTTCCATTGAGTGTTAAACTATCAACGCGCTTGCGGGGTGTAGACTAATGACGTATCTTTGCATCAAAACGGTGCGACTACAGTGGTTTTCTGTATTCGCGGATTCGGCGTGTCTCCTGTCCCTAACCCCCGCGAATAAGAGGGGAATACTGAATGCAAAGAATGTAATATACTTTGCAAGAAGATTGCGGGAGGTGAAGAAGAATACAGCCAAAAAGAGGGCAAAACTCTTAGCTTAGATCTTGGGTCGGGAAAAGTGCTGTTCAGACGCTTGCTATTGTTGTAACATCTTTCCACCAATCAATGGATTTCATCATGTGACGAAAATAGCTCCACTCTAACTGGTCCGTCCTATTATTTTTTTCATGGACCTACAACAAACGGTGCACCAAAAATTGTATGGTCCGGCCTAATGGGTCCATTTTATAATGGATACACTCAAAATGTCGTACCCAGTTCTGTCTGGACCGCCAAGTGGAAACGAGGCAATAGATTGGAAGTGGTCGCTTGAACGTGCGTTTCTGAGCAGGGTGTAGCAGTAGCAAAAGAGGATGTGAGTCTTTAGGTCAGGTTTCTCAAACTGAATTTACCTTGGGGCCAGTGAAGACAGAGTCTGGGTGACCCTGGGCCCTATGGGGTACCATTTGTGCCAGAAATATGTTTTTGTGTCCACTGTCTATATATTTGGTGCTATGTCTATGTCTTCAGAACAAGTTTATTAAACATTTGATCATGTCTATGTACTACTAAGCAATATTTCTTGCGTGTCCTGTAGAACGACAGGAGCTAACAAGGCTAGCAACTGTTGCTAAGGACTTTTCTGATGACCAGATCCAACGACAACAGCAAATGCAAAGTTTTAAGCTAAGTAAATACAAAGCTGTCATCAAAGAAGCAGAAGAAATTGCTTAGTAGACATTGAACTTTCATATTAAAGCGGGTGCTACAAATGGCCACCAGATTGAGACCCCTACTTTATGTTAATGCGACATGGTGGTGACAATGTTTTACCTATAAGTCCAAAATGAAAAGATTTTGTCGAGAGGGTTATTGCACAGACTGGTAGGGACACTGTAAGATGAAAGTTGCAGAGATTAGCTGCACATTACAAGCTAGCTCCACACTCCTTTATTTTTTTGAAGTCATTCGTGTCTGATTCATTTTTACTGAAGCGTAGAATCGCTGAACAAGTGAGTGTGTGCCTCGAAGGTGACTAGGATTCTCCTGGATGGAGAAAGTCTGCCCTGAGTGCTCCGTATGCAGCGTTAATGCTGGAGAGTGCGGTCAAGAAGGATAGAGGTGGAGGGGAAAAAAAAAAGAAAAGTAAAGAGGGAGAAAAACAAGCTTTTTTTTGGCTTCCCTCCCTCTGTCATTAAGCTCTCCCATGTCAAAAGACAGATGGAGCTGCTGTTGCTGGTGTATGTGTGCATGCGAGCTTTTTCAAGTGCAGGCCGATGTGACCCACCCCACTCTCCACACACACACACACACACACATGCTGCCTTTCATTCTGTCCTCAGCGGGGTGTCTCGGGGCAGCTCCCAGACCTCTGCCATCTGCAGTCACTCAGCCTCGAGGGTCAGACGGATCATCAGCCGGATCGAAGCGTTCTCCACTCTGCCTTGTGTCTGCTCATGCGACATGAAGCTCGGCCATTTCCGTTCTGATCACACACCTCTTTTCCTTTTTATGTCCTTATGTTAACAAGCTTTGCTTCTGTACAATAACAGTTTAAATTCTCACTCCGATCATCTTGTGATTTATTGTTAAAGCGTTACCAGGTCACAGACCCTCTTGGTTAGCTAATAGCTGTCCCGTCTTAAAATGGACCGATGTGTTTTTATAAAAAAAAATTTTTTTTTTTTTTCAGGGCTGATACAGAATGTTGCCAGTCAAAAAGATCAGTAACCTAAATTTGAAGCAGATATTGATTTACATCCAAATACTCAGAATGGGGAGGACAAACATTCTTTTTTTGACGCACTATTAAGTGTTATTGGAAGGTTATTTGTTTAGAGGTTGTTTACTGGTTATTACCACATTAACAGTGACAGGCCTAGCTGCTAGTAACATGACATGGAGAGGACTGAGATGTTTATTGCAATTTTAGGAGAGTTTTCTGTTTACTTGCCTTTGACACATCCGTACACCTACCAGAGCTTCTCTACATGAGAAAACTTCTCTGCCATGTTTGAGAAGTCCTTCAAATTGTTTCGTCTTCTGACTGACTCTGCCGCTTACCCATGCATGGTTTGCATAACCAAACACGGAGCCATGGTTGCATCTGAGCCAAAATCACCTGTTCAAAATTGATCCGTTGGTTAAATAAAAAGGTGGACTCCGATGTACATCAAACTAATAAATAGATGGCAATAATCAGCCTGGCCAATAATTGGTCGACCCTTTGTCGACCCAGAACAAACGGTACATGCTGGTTCTGATCTACACTGTTATAAAAGTCTTCTTTTATGACCTCCATGTGAAAGTCTTTTCTTAAGTAGTTTCATATACAGTCAATGTATGGAAGACACGGATGATTTTAAGAGATCAGGTTTATTTATTTTGAAAAGCTCTGCAAAAGCATTGGTAAGCACGTCTCCAAGTCTTAGTTCATGAGATTCCCCTAGTGCGATGATGTTTACCATCTACTGAATGACGGCCGCTTTCAGCAGTACTTCCATCTCTCTTTGACCCAGTTTGTTGACTTCCTGTCTCACATTAGTTTGAGGAGGAAAACATAAGAATGTACTAAGACAATAATAAAGTTCAGGAGGATAACGATCAGATTCTCTTTCATGCTGGTTTTGGGCTCCACCCATGTAATCAACACATGAAGGCCAAAGCTGAGTACCTGATTGGTTGACGGATGTGAATTCTTCGCCAAAGTTCAGATATTTGAACTAGTGTGCTACTTGTCAGAATTTTTGCGTATCCCGTTGTTGTGCTGCTGTCACACCACTGTATCGGACCTTACGCTCAAATCTATGTCGAGTTAACAATGAAACAGGGCGCCCATACCACGCCAATTATATTCGGTATGAACGCAGCTTGAAAGGTTTGCTACATTATTTTGTCTTTTAAAGTCTATTCTATTGTTTTTAGGTATAGTAAGACAACATTTATTCAACTGAATTTGTCACTGTTTGTGACATTTGTAGTCAGCCTGCCCTTGTCACTCCTCTGTGTTGGCAGGAGAGCTGGCACATGGCAGACAGCGGTGCCAAGCACAGAGCAGCCTCTGATCCCAGCCTTAGTTGCTGCCTGCGAGACTTTTGGACAAAATTTCTACACACTTCATCGTCTTCACCTCCAACACTCATTAAAAGTAACCCTAGAACACGAGTTATGTTTGGCTGCCTTATCTGCAATCCTTTCTTATCTGTAATAAATATCTAATTAAAAGCTGTGTTTGGATCTGTGTGTGATAGACCACACACAGCAAAGTTTAGAGCTGTATGGGGTAAAAAAAAAAAAAAAAACAAGGCTGATGTAAAGCTTCGTGTTGGGGCTCTGACATCAGTATGCAGGTATTTTTCAATAGGCTGCCTGGATTAGTGCTGGCAGCGGGCTTGCATTTCAGAATTTCATTGACACGCACATTCACTGGCTTGGTGAGACTTGTTACTTCCACCCATTTTTTTCCCCCTCTGTTGGGTCTTGAAAGTTTGGAAACGATGAAATGTTTAAAAAAAAAAAAAGAAGACTAAGTCTGCGCCTCAGCCTGCATTCGTCTTGGCTTATTTCTGCTCCCAAAACTCTTGTGTATTGCTGTCTGTGTTGCTTGTTTGGGAGTTTATAATTGTGAATGAACACTCATAAGAAATTCCTGTTCTCCTATCTAGGGTGAAATATTTTTTTTCCCGACTGTTCTCCACAAGTTTCTTACTTTCATAAGACCAGTATTCAGATATGTGGTGTCACAGTAATTGCTCGCGGCGCTGAAATTCACTGGAAGCTGCAAGGGAAGACTGCTGTTGATAATGAAGTGGACGGCCAGTCAGTGAAGCCGTGATATCTGTTATCAGCCCCAAGGCGGGGAAACCAGACTCTCTTTTTATGGCCATAATCCCACACCCCGATCCCCATCTTTCCTTCACAAGTCTTATTGTGTGCACTGTCGCTGTGAAGATATTAATGAGAATCTACACAAGCTGAGGATTTGGTTTCATACTCACAGCAGACAATTTATTGACTTTGGGTTCCAATTTTTGGAGGAAGCTGGTAATTTTAGGGTAGTTTCTAAGAATTTCAAATGACAGAAAGCACACAGAGCAATTTTTATTCATCACAAACTTTTATTTTCATAAATGAATAAAAGTATGTTTCTTTCACTTAGATTGGATTAAGGGTATCAAACTCATTTTGGTTCATGTGCCACATTCAACCCGTCTGGACCAGTAACATAATAGCAAAATAACTTATGGTCAGCTTGTTATCTGTAACATAATAATAAGTGATTAGGGTACTAGGTTTATTGAGGTTTTGTTTGCAACTGAGAGAAAAACAAAACAAAAGCAAAGCACATACACTCACAGAGGCCAATGGATTTTAAGTATTTGAAATTTCAAATCATGCCAATCTTGGTTTTTCTTTGCTCCCCCTAGTGGTGGCATTACACATTTCGGTCATTTCTTAAAAGAACCATAACTCGTGACAGGAATGTGCTAGAAACTTGGTTTTTTAAATATATTTTTGTCTTTACAATGGGGCAAGATGAAATCATTTGGGGGGCTGTATTCTGCCTTTGGACCTTATGCTTGACAACCCTGGATTAGATTAAAATAAAGTGTGAGCTGAAGATAAAAGGTTGTAAAAAGCTGATAGACAGAAATGCCATTGTTTATAGAAACAACCTAAAATTCTACAAATGAGTTTTTCAATTTTACTTTGATAACAGTTGTATTTTTAGTGTAAATGTAACCCTTGCTCTAGCATAGGTATGTTGACGTTGGGAGTGGGGTCATCTGGACCCCACAAGAAAAGATTTCTGATTTTCACTGGTGCCTGTGGCAGACATGAAATCTTGTCCTCCTTTATCCACATTTGTCATGGGATGGATAACGCATCAATGTAAGACTGGGGTCATCTGGACCCCATAAGATAGCACAAGGGTTACGAAGAATCGTGGATCCCAAGATGTATGTCAGTTCACATTGTGATTATCATGTGTAACTCCTGTTACTTTCACTCTGGTTTCAAAGACTGTACATCAGAACACAGATTGGTCAACGCCTTTTTACTGCTGCAGCTGGCAGTTCTTGCAGTATTAAGACAAATGACTGTCAGCTTTTGAGTCTTTATGCGCTAAAGCCGAGTGTATGGATATGACTGTCTGTCATGTGTTGGTGTGTCTGACTGTACATTCTACTACTGAGAAAATTAACTCTATTTTAAATTCACACAACACAAAACAGAAAAAAAATGGTTTAAGAAGGGTTTTAAAAAGGCTAATCTGGACTTGATTAATTGAGAAATAAGGCAGCCTCTTGGATTAGAAATAAAATGTCTTACTATAACTTTAACAATAATGTCCAGATGACCCTTGGAATGAACAAGAATCTTCACAGATTTGCATTGTTTTGAAAATCACTTATATAGGTTGATAATTTGGTAAATAACTTGTTGTTGGAAAGTATTTCAAATAATTAAAAGTAATTATTAATGCAAAGTAAATATTTTTTTTCCTCTCCTTGACTTTTATGTTTGGTGTTTATATAGTAGTTTACTTCACTACTTTTGTGACATTTACAAGCTGAAGATGTTAGGCGTCTCATAATCTAAATTTGAAAAGAAGAACCGTTAGAAAGTATGCAGTTTGCATATATAATCAAGCTGCTGCATTCTCGCCTATGGGGCCCTCTATCACTGTATGTTAGAGGGCCCCATAGGCTGCACCCCAACCTTTGACCCAACCATGAATCATGATGTCTTATGTCTATGCGTTGGTTTAATCCTGTGGGGAGAACAAGCTCTGTGAAAGGCTGTAACTCTAAACACAACATGGATGCTGTTGGTCTTAAAAACTGACAGAAGTCTTTCGTATTTATAGTTGTGGATGAAACTTTTGACATTAAACTGTTTTTTTTTCTGCAGTATCTCTTAAAAATAGTTGTAAATATAAAAGTATTTGGTGAACTTGATTTTTATCTCCTTTTAGCTGCATTGGAAAAGTACAGAAAAGGTTTTAAAAATAGGCTTTTAAATCCATGGGTGAAACATGTTATTTCAACCACATAATGCTTACTTGTGACTACTTCCAGGTACTGGCAAAAAACAAGTCACACATGAAGCCAGTTTGTATGTATAAAAGTTGGCTTTTGTGTTGTGTACGTTTGTTTGTGTCACAACAAGCATAAAGAAAAGGAGCCAAGAATTGACTAAAGGTTTCAGCAAATTATGGAAAATATGAAGAATCTTAGGGTTACAAGACTCTTGTTGAGCATTTTGTAGCTTGTTTGTCCACTCTGCGTTATATAATTAGGAAGTTTATTACCCATGGAGCGGTAGCCTCTGCTTGGAAGTGGACAGAAAAGAAAAACTACATTTTAGTTTTAGGTTTAAAGAGGTAATTACTTTTTTATATATGTTCTCTTTCCATGGGTGTTTGACCTGGAACATACCAAAGAATACCAAGCTGTGGTTAGAGTTACAGGCCTGAAGAGTCCTGAACCGGACAGTAACCCGTTCAGATCCGAATTCCTCTAAACTTGTATAAAGAGAGCTCAACAGTGCTGATATGAGACGAAATCCAAATTTCTGTTAAACAGTGTAAGAAGCTTGTTTCTTCCAAAGTACTCAACCAACTGTTATCCATTTACTGATTTGGAATTTAGAAAAATGTTAGTTTTCTCAGCTATTTTTTATTTATCCATTCCTTAAAAAGGACATAAATATAGCAAAATCATTCATAGTTGTATTTTCTCAAGATTATTTAGGTGTACAAAGACATTTGTGCATGATTGACTGTTTTGAAATTACTTTAAAAGGGTGTCAATAACTTTGTAAAAGTACACCTGTGCCGTGATCTGGATTTGACCAGCATGTCCTAATGTTTGGAATACTTTGTAGGGGGTAATAGTATAAATTACTTTTTTTCTTAATAGACTCATGCTTTTTGTACCACTGGATGTGAAGTCACAAATCATCAGCATGTACATTGTGCGTTGCTTAACTTTGAACACATCATCTCATACTATGAAGTTCTTCTGATTGAACTGGACCATATTGGACTGGTATCTACTGAACCTTTCACAACACCTTGTAGAATATCACTCTTTTTCTCATTGATTACTTGCTCTTTGCTTTACACTAAGACAAAGTGGATCCAAATATAAGAGATTGACTCTAAAATCTGTGTTTTATAATTTTCTTGCCACTTTTGTCCTGATATAAAGAGGTGCAACTTGATTTGGAAATGCACTAATTAGATTTATGAAGTAATTAACATTTTTACTCAGTGATAACTTGGTACAGTTGATTTTCCGGTTCTTTAAAAAGAATTATGATGGCTATGTCTGAAACTTTCTCTTGTTTGTCTTAGCTGAAAGTAAAAATAAAACTTTTAAAGCAGATGATAAAAAGACAAATGAAAAAACATGAATTGAAATACAATTATTTCACAAAGATTGTTCAATCACAATGCATTGTTGTCTATATTCCCCACTCTATTAAGCATCAGTGCACACTGGTTTTTTGCAGAGACTTCTTGGAAATTTCTAGAGCACCCGATTGTTGAATTGTAGATTCGGACGCCTTTACAAATTGGCAAACGTACTGTATTGTGCACTAAGTACTGAAGGAATTCGGACATAATCGATGAGGTATATAGTAATGCTGCATCTAGAATTTCTAAACAAACCCATCACTTTCAGATGAAGTATAATCATAAACAAATCAGGGTATTTTTTTAATGTTTTAGTGAACTTTTAATGTGTTGATGGATGTTTGTGTCTGACCGTCACCCACACAGCCATGAAACACGTTAGCGCATCACAGAAAAATGGGTGGTCGAGAATCATGCAAAGTAACTCCTTCCCTTCTCTTCATCTAATATGAATCTTTCCATCAAAGATTGATGTAGGAACCCCTAAAGCACAATCTGCAGTTCTTTCTCCTTTACCAATGTTTTTTTTTCTTTTGAAGTAATTGCATATCTGAGAACTCTGACTCATTTTAGCAGACAAATGAATGACACATTCTGGTTTACAGTGAAGGAGTTCATCGCTAAGTGGTGAAAAAAGTTTAGTTTTATGAATATCTGTGGAAGTCTCTTGTGCAGCAATGCTAAATAACCCTTTGACTGAATATATTTAAGAGTTTGATTGATATGTACTGTGTTGCCTGATGAGTGGAGAGGCTTTTTTTAATGGTGAACTCTCTTCGCCATTTTTCCTAAGCGATGCTTCTATAATGTTGTAGTCACAGATGTTGAGGAAACTACAGATTTTTTTCAAACCATAATAAGCCCCTGATTATGAGGCACATAGATTGGTATGACTACACTACCCAAAATGCCTAGAGGGGGCAAGAGGCAGGCGATTGGTTAGAGGAGTTGATGGGACGGGAGAGACCAAATTAAAAGAGAAGTCCAGCTTTTCGTAGTTTACTAAAGTCGTACAAAAAACATTTTGACAGATTACCAAGCACCACGGAAAATCAGTTCAGAGGTCAATAAACACAACCAGAATCCATAAAGAAGTTGATTTTTGAGACACAGAAAGGATTTTAATTGCACCTTAAGGTAAAAAAAATACAACACCCTAAAAGACAATCAAAGAAACAGAAAACTTCTCCAATAAAGACTTTTTTTTAAGGTGAAAAACTTAAAAGTTTAAAACAGATTCTATGATAAACCAGTTGCTTGAAATATCCGTAGAAACAGGAAAAAAGATTTACTAATTGAAAGTACAAACCTTAGTTTGTTTATCACAGAGTTAAGAATTTTGGAAGGTCTAGTTTGCAGTGCTGCACCTCTTCTGCCTTATATAGCTTTAAATCTGCTTTAGGCAAAGACATAAAAGTTTTCAAAAACCTGTTCTGACAAGTCTTTTTTTCACATTCAATGACCACATTTTAAAACATATATATATATATCAATTAGTTGTGCTCAGCCTCCTGTTTACCATTAGCACACCTGTAAAGACGTCTGCTGATCTCCAAAGGTGACAGCTTGTGTTTTATTGTAAGCCATGTGTGGACAGAGGGAAGCGGGCGTCCTGTGCGCCTTACCACCTCCTTTTATTTTGCCTCAAGCTCCAGTCCTCCCCATCAGGTTCTAGTCTGAGCATTTGTGAAGTAGTGGAGAAATGTACTTCCAGTTTAATCTGACTGAGGGTGGGATCTTTGAAGAAGGTAAAAATAAATGGTGACTTTGCGTTGATCCCACAAAGCAATTTGCACTTATTCTTGAAAAGCACCTAGATGGTTAGTTGAGGTGGAAGCAGTCGCTGCAGACTTTAAAGTTCCACTCCAACAATATTTTTTTTCTATCGTAAAATCGTTCCCAGTAATCCTTTAATTTGTGATAAATTTTTTTTTAGCCAAAATCAAAAAGCCTATATTGGTTTTTAAGACATATTTTATGCACGCGGCAGTACCCTATTAGAAATAAAATTCTGTGTTGTGGGCGGGACTGTTGGCGCAGAGCAACCCCGCCTCCTCCCTGTCGCTGAGAGCTCTGGTTGCGCTCATGTGCAAGCTAATAGCCTCAAGCTATCATTAGCGACGCAAAAATAACGACGAGCATTATTAGATCAATCCAGTTGTACGGTTTTGGGCCAGAATCGCAATTCACTACATAATGAATGCTAAACGCTCATCACGTCACGCACACCTAATCATGAGTGGGCCAGACTTTAGGACGCTCATATCAGTAACTTCTTCATTAGTCTGAGCTTTTTCTAGCATCCGGTTTTCATCTGGTCTTGATTTTTTTTTTTTTCTTTTAAACTTGTCCTGTCCAACAGCTGAGCGGTTTTCATCTGGTCTTGATTTGAATTAAGTAATACTCAAATGTTATTTTAATCGTAAATAATTTTATACAGGCCCTCTATTATGAAAACAAAATAAAGACAAATTTCAGTGGAGTGAGTCTTTAAAGTGTTTGAACATGTTCTTGTACCATTTTTCTCATGATGGAGGACATACAGTATATATAAAGAAAATTAAGTTCAAAATTGCATTTTGAAGAATTTCTAGCTCCAATATTTTTCTTCCTTTTTGTCACACCGTTAGGTTGTAGGTGTGAGGGACTTTAAGATAGCAGGAGAATGTGTAAACATAGAGCTCTCAGCAATGGGAGGGAAAGAGGAGGCGGGGTTGCTCCACGTCAACAATTCTGTCCACAACTTGGAGATGAATTTCTGATGACATAATGCTCCTGTGCAGAAACTGTCCTAGAAAATGACAGTTTTTATAAAATTTTGGCTAAAAATAACATAATAATGATTAAAAGACCTCTGGGAACGCTTTCACAATAGATCAAAATATAATTGGACTGGGACTAAAAAGAAACCCGACAAAAATCACACAGGCGAACTGAATAAGCCGTCTCTGCTGGTTGTATAAATTGCAATAATTAATTTCCAGTCGATTGGCGGTAGATAATTTGGTAAAAATTTTCTCTTGTTTTGGAAAAACTAACATTGTGACATTTTTAATCAAATGAGAGATTAACGCTAAATTGCTAAATTATTTTATTGTTTGAATCAATAGTCGTAAGTGTCAGATGAGCTTAGTGAAAAGCCATTTTCTTTTTGTAAAAAGACAAAAATGTCCTTATTTTTGAACGATTTAATGTGTTTAAAGAGATTCTTGTGAATCATTCATTTGTGTAGTGTTTATAAATAACAAAAAAACAGTCACTTAAACTGATAAATCAAGTTTAAAAGCTTCAAAAGTAAAAAACAGTTAACTCACTTTAAACTTTGAACTAGCTTATGGGTTTCAAATAATTTTTTATATATTCATGTAAAATAGTTGTTATTTATATTTAACTAACCTTTTACTTTCCCACAACGATAGTCAGTCAGTGTTGAACATGGAACCAAGGAGACGTTTACTGGTCTAGGACTTGTTTCACTTCCTGTATTTAGACTGAATTTCAGCACCAATTTGACATTTGGTTTCAGATATCTAGCAAAAACAAAGACTGTGATGCTGTTACCATGTTGGGTGTTAATTATAACTCGAGCTAATGAGAGAGTAGACATCCTCTTTGGTTATAGGAATCATAGAGAGAAGTCTACTGCTGTAAACTGAGAGTATTTGGTCAGATTCCACCACTTTCATCCCTTATTAATGAAAAAAGTAACAATTCAAGCCTACCAATCTTCTTAGAATGGCTGCATTTTTTTAAAGTTTGAATCCCCTCTTTAAGGTCAGATTTCAAACTTGGACTTTGAAGTCTTCATTTAGTTTTTAAGTCATTCGTAGGTAGATTTTCTGGTGTGTTTTGGATCACTGTGAGCTTCGAGACTACAGAGTTTGTGGTTACTTTTATCACAGCAAGTTTTATTGTCTCAAAGCAGCAATAGTGCCCTAAACCATTAAACTTTAAGTTTTACACCACATGTAATGAGATGTACACCATCCTAAAAGTTCAGCCTCTATTCACCTCAATCTAGAAGATATTTATCCCAAGTCTTAGAGATCATCAAGATGTTTTGTGGCAATACTGGGACAAGCCTTTCTGTTTGTTTGCTCATCAGCTTTCAGTAACTTATGATACAATTCACTGCAGTTCTGTGTTATCTTCATGTGTAAACATCAGTTCTTTGTGGTTCTGAAGCTTCAGAGCTATGGAGTTACAACCCTTTTCCCTGGACTCTTGGGATTTCCTCATTAAGAACAAGTAATGAGGTGAGAGGTTAATGGAGATCCGCAATTAATGTCCAAGTCACTCATACGAGAGTTGACCTGTATGTGTAATGCAAGTTTGTGAGTTGTTAGGCTCTGTGGATGGTCATAGACGGGAGCGGACGCTTCCTAAGGGGACCACGGATGTTTCTTGCACTTCCCTTTAGGCTTGTATGGCCACCTCAAAGAACGTCATAAAAAGTGGACGTACTATCGTCATGCGTTGTGAAGTACTCTTAGGGCTAATGTAAGCTGCACTCACGTATGACCTACGATTGGTGTCAATAGCTGCACTTCCATTACACATACGTGCAAAACTTTCTTGGAATTCTAGAAATTTAGAAAAAACACAATTTTGAAATTACACTATTAACATTTAATCATAATTGTGCGAATAAACACAAACCAACTCACATGATAAGTCATTCAAAAATACGGTGACTGATGTGAAAAATACTTAACATCAGAAGCATTTAAATTTCGGCACTAGCGCTCATCAAAGGAGACGTCGGCGTCTTATTTATGCTTATTCGTCAACAGATGAACTTCACTTAAAGGTCTCTTACACAGGATATGGCGGCATATTGGAAAAAAAAATTAAAATGTGTGCTACATGTCTTGTCAACGTAGCTGTTACTTTGCTCTTTCTAGTAGGGCTGCACGATATTAGAACAACAGCTCAGTGGCCTTGTGGTAGAGTGTCCGCCCTGAGATTGGAAGGTCGTGGGTTCAAATCCCGGCCGAGTCATACCAAAGACTTTAAAAATGGGACCCAGTGCCTCCCTGCTTGACACTCAGCATTAAGGAGTTGGACTGGGGGGTTAAACCACCAAATGGTTCCCGAGCGCGGCTGTGTCTGCAGCTCACCGCTCCCCCAGGGGATGGGTCAAATGCGGAGAACAAATTTCACACACTTAGGTGCGTGACAAATAGTGGGACTTTAACTTTAACTTTAACTTGCGATGTGCGATATTAGTGATAAATATTGCAATGACGATAAATGACCATGTAGCAAAACAACTAATAAATCATTCCCATTTCACTGCATCAGTTTAATTTAAATAATTCAACAGAACTTAAATTGTACTCCAAATGACCCACGTCTACATAAAAGGGCCTACTTTCTAGTACTCCCGACAACCTTGTGCTCGCAGCATACCTGTAGAAGAAAATGTGCACGAACATCGACGATGCTGAAGTTAGGAACATTCTACTGTATTTTTCCAGTCCTGTTCAAAGACTGCTGCACCTAGACAGCTCAAACCTGGATTAAATTATGCTTTGATAATAAAGTTTTTGATTTCTGAAAGCCTATTTGATAGACTAGAGTCCAAAAAACGTGATAAAGTCATTCTATTTCACATTTTAACAAATCAAATTAGAAACAACCTGCTAACTGCTGTTAATTGAAGTCCAATCCAGCAGTTTTTAAACCGGTTTAGTTTGAGCGGCGCGAGCCTGAAGTTCGTCTTAACTCCGTGTCTCCTGTGGTCGACTCTAGCCGACTCTCTGCAAGTGCAGCAGTCAGCACGCTTCATCTGGCGTCTCTGCAACACAACCTGTTGTGGCTTCCTGCGCCGGGTCTCTCCCCCTCGGTGTTTGTGTCTGAAGTAACAGATGCGAAACTGACTTTGTGGATGTGAGGAGAAATGCGGACAGTGGTTTTTCACAGAATCGGCTAACCAAAACTCCTGAACAGGTGGCAACCTTGATTTCCCTGCTTCTTCGCACTGCTTCAGACGACAACCCACCTCATTGTTTGCAGCACAGTCATGATAATGCATCCGACTTTGCTATAAACCTTTATGGCTGATTCATGCATGTGTAAATTCAAGGTTTTAATGACCTTAAAGAACAAAGAGTAGGTTTTCTCAATGCATTTTCCCCTCTCCACGTACCTGCTATCAAATGTCATCTCCAATACACTCACTGCTTATTTCCCAGCATCCCCCTGCTGCCTTTCACCTTAAATACCCTTTGACCTCAATCTGCCGTCTCCCTGCAGCGCCTCTTCCTCCATTACTTGCAGTTTTTGAGTCGAGGTTCACAAGTGAGGAAGGGAGAGGCTTTTGTTGAATCCATTAGCTCGCTGAGGCTTCAGCGCTACACTGTGGGAACCTTATTGATCGCTCCCCTTCATAATTATTCCACCTTCAGTCCCTTTTTCAGACTCCAGCACAAATTTCCTTACAATTTTCTCTACTTACAGCTTTTACCTTATATGTTTCCTTCTTTTTGCTTCTATGATTTGCTGTATGCACCTTTTTTTTGTTAGTTTCAACATCATTTACTTGTTTATATTAATGTCATCGATGTTCATTTGGCATAAAGATGGAAGAAAATCTAATCTCTGAGTTATTTCTCAGTTTTTCTCACTGAAAGGTGTTGCAATGTGAAATATAATTCTAAAAAAAGTTTTTTTTAAGAAACTTCCATTTTCAAAGTAATCAAGTATTTTTTTTACTTTTTGTTCATATGTTGCATTGCAAAAAATGGAACTCTATTTGCACCCACTGTAATGATCTCATTGCTCTTTGTTAAATGTAAATATATAAAAAAAAAGAAGCCTTGGAAATATAACTTCAGGCTTTCTCCCAGGGAGACCAACGCCTGCAGAGCCAAGGAGGAGGAGGAGGCTTGATGATGTTGCTGCAGAAAATTTCAGTCTACCACTGCTACTATAGTTATACACAACACATCAAACAGGGTTCCTGCTGGGTCTTAAAAAGCCTTGAATTTGAAAATGTGGAAATACGACCTTAAAAGCATTACATTTTGATATCTTGGTCTTAAAAATGTTGCAGTTTAAAACTTTTTCCGTATTAATTTTCTGGTCTAAAATGTAAAATGTAAAATGTTTTAACACGATTGTGTAAGTAAAGCGCGTTTATCAACATCACGCTGGATGATTTAAAAAAAAAAGACAAAGAAGGAGAGGAAGGGGGCACTGATAGATTTCTGCATACAGAAAATGTAGCGACGGTGACGAGCAGGGCTGAAACTGGTATGGACCGGCGCTGCGTACGGGCAGGACTCTAGATTAACACCCGCCAAATGCGAGTAAAACTTTAATCTAGCGGCTAGAAAAAAGTCACTAGCCACTTTGGCAGGTGAAGCATCGTTCATCCTCAGTTACAGGGAACTCAACCTCACAATCATGACTTTTACGTGTTTACCTTCCCTCCCCATTTGGCTACAACAAACAGCCCAGAGTTAGTTCACAACATTTAATCCTCACATTCGCTGCTGTTGGTGGTTCTCCAGGGACGCTCTGTTTATTCACAGACATATTTCTATGGAAGTTGGAGGCTGGTTCGTTTGTGTTTGATTAGTTTATAACAGGACAAGAAAAAGAAAAAAAACAAACAAACAAAGATTCATAAAGTTTCTGAACAAAATTGTGGTTTATAGTTCAATATAAAACAATAACACAATGGTTAAAGTGAAACATGCAGCAAATAAGTTAACTTTTATTAGTAAAAGTCCTTGAAAAAATAAGATTTCACGGGAGATTGTTCAAGATGAAGATTGCAAGTGAGGATGAAGATGTACAAGCTGAAATTAGAAGAGAGGAATTGAGAAAAGAGGTGCATTTGCTGCATTTATCAAGTTCTTTAGGACAACAATCATAAATATTTGCTTTTGTTTTAAACAAATTGGAATAATTGAACATCTCCAGTTGCAGAATGCATGTACGAATTCATGCATGCTTATAGTCTCATAATCTTATTTGAGCAATCTCAAACTCTGGATTAGCACACTTTGGTCAATACTCTTTTTTTTTAAATGATTACCGATGGTTTTACTGCACCAAAATGTGAGAAATAAAGTAATGAGGGTTTTCTGTAGTCTATTAATTGTAGTTTAAATAATGAAATTTGAACCGTAATTGATGACATTACTCTGTTACTGATGAAGATTTTGTTTTTTCTTCGTTCATTCGTTGGAAAATTAGGCCGAGAAATTGGTCTTAATTTTTCATATGCAAGGTCTTAAAAAAGTCTTAAAAAATCTTAAATTTAACTTGAGGAAATATGTCGGAACCCTGATTAAACAACAGATTCAAGATGCCGCGGAGAAAAACAGCTTCGTGCTACTTAGTAATATGTTGTATATCGGAGCAAATCTAGAAAAAAGCTGCTTTTTCCCGCGTCAGAATTAGCTGATTCATAGTGAACGGTGGAAGATTTATGGCAAGCTAAAAAGCCATTTATTCAGGTGTCACTGAGACATCCCACAAACTAAAACAACCAAAAAAAGACAAAGAAAATGTTTCAAAAAACAAAAGTACATTTCAAAAACCAAAATGAATGGCTCTGTACTGATCACAAAACGTTTTAAAGTTTTTCTTTCGTTTTAGTTGAAGTTTCAGCTCTGTGAACCATTTTAAGGTCCTATACTCCAACTATATTTGATCTGTTTTCAAAGCGCTTAAATTTTTTAATTTCATTATAATTCTGCTGTTTACGGCAAAATCTAAAAACTTGTCATTTTCAGGACATAGTTTCTGCAGAGCGGCAGGAGTTCATTAGAGTTCTGGGCAGGACTGTTGGTGTGAAGTAGCCGCACACTGATATCTCAGTAAATCTTGTTTACTCGCTGTCTCGCTAGCTTACAGCCCCTCACAACCCTAAGCTAACATTAATATCATTTCTATCCAGATGTGCAGTTTAAATCCAGGTTACCAGTACAAAAAGTTAGTCTAGTACCCTGATGCATCTTTTGAAGTTTGTTTTTGATGAAATATCCATCTTCTGTTACTTCTAAACTCCTTGTAGTTCATAAAGGGATGAATTGTCCTTAAAGCAAGTGTTAGACATTAACTAATAGCAGGATAAACAATAAAAAACATTTGAGAAATAAATGTAAAAAAGGGTTTAAAGTAGATTCTTGACTCTTTTCAGTGCAGTCGTGTTTTTGCTTCCTTTTTTTTGTGCTGGTCGCAGGCCGAGGTGTTGCTTTTTTGTGATTATACAAGAAGCACTTAACCACATTTCGTGAAGCTTGGTTAAGTGGTGGAGTGTTGATACAAGAAGTGTGGCAGTTTGTGTTTTGGTGCTTACCACGTGCCTGCAGATTCTTGTTTCTTTTACCTTTATTGGGAAAAAAAAGAACCTTTAGGTGTTGCAAAGGTCACGACCCTTCTCTGTTCATGCGGTGGATGCGCTGGTTTCAGATATAAGCTGTAAGCTTAAAGTTTATGTTATTCTACATCATTTAAAGTGATTATAGGTATTCAGTCACACTTTGTTTTTAATCAGAAGTTTTTTTAGGTTAGTGTTAGTTGCTGCAGAGCTGTTTCCTGTGTGATCTGGATGAGTTGTGGTTCAAATATAAACACCAGGTTCAGTCCGTTAAATACAAAATTTAAAGGTTAACATTTTTTCTCCTTTTGATTTGATCTTCTTTGAAAAATAATGATAAACTCTAGATTTTTCTTTTTTTGTAGTTAATATTTATTAAAAAAACTTTATTTGTTCAGTTGAAAGTACCAATAGTTTCAGTTTTGCAGTAACATGAAATCTTAGATGGTTTTCTGACCTTTTTATTAAGCTGGTGTCACAATAATACTCCAATAATCCAGATAAGAAACGGTTATATTCCCTTTGCAACCTTTAAAGTGGAACATGTACACCTCATAGTTGTGGATCTTGTGTGATATTAGCATTCAGGAATTACGCTTCCACTGAAAACAAGAAGCCTTACTTAGGTGCTAGGCAACAGGTTCGACTGAAGCTAGTTTTGAGTAAGCTTGAGTTCATAGATCTTTGCCACCTCTCTGTGACCTCATTGTGTAAAGGCCAGAGTGCATGCTAGTGTGTTTCCACCCCCCCATCACTCTGCCGGGGTTTGTGATCGGTAACCGACCCACTCATGATTATTTTTTCTCACTTTGTGTCTCTACAGGAAGTTCGGGGAGCGCCCTCAGCCACAGCGCCTAACAAGGTATGTACCCAGTCAGGTTCCTTGAAAGGCCTGTTGTCTTGTCGCGGTGGTTTTGGTTTGTTTGTGAGTAGAAGAGGCCACTCTGAACACTAAAGCTGGTGCTTCAACCTACGATCTCGTCCTGACCTCCAAGTTAACATTTACAGAGAGATTTTCAGTAGCACTGTTTGCGAATGCAAAGGCTTACTTGGAGAAATTTGAAAGCTAAGAAAGACTGCACTAGTGATCCGTCTCCTTTGAACACAAAGCTGATGTAGTGTAGGAGTCTTAAGCCTCAGTCCCAACTGGCCTTATGGGTGGATATGGGTTCTCTGCAGGCAAAAAATGGGCAAACCTGTACGGAGCATGCAGGTGGTCAGCATGAAATGTCAAGGTCGTAGACCGCTATGTGATCCCATAGAGTCAAAATGTTCATGCACATCTTATCTACGGGAATGCTGTGGGCACTAATGCAACACTCATTGGTAAGTGAGGTGAGGCGTAGACAGTACGTATGAATTTTTCATTTACAACCCCCTCAAGAGGTCCGTCAAGTGATAAGTGTCCACACCTTGTGTATAGCCCGTTAGAAATGAGGAAATTAGACAACAGGGCTGGGTTAATAATATCGATTAATTGGTTTGAATCAATTTAAGCTTAATAGATCAATAATCAACTCATAAAAACTATAAATCTATTTAGCACATAAAGCTAAAGTCAGCTAGCTTGATGCTAACGTTTAATGGATTTTCCCATAGGACGGCTAATCTAACGCTCGGTCGACCTAAACTCACAGATATGAATTTTCCAAACTCTTAAGGAAATGTTTTTTAAGTAACCTTTTGGGGTCTAAAACATTTTTTCCTCATACTGTCTTCTTCTTCTGGAATAAATTGTAATGCTGTAGCGTGATCACCACCTAGTGGTCAAACTGAGACGTCCTCCAGGAGAAGCAGAACAATGTTTCCAATGTTAACGATCTGAACATTTGTTAGAACTTCTCCTTTAGAGAATCCATGTAACACTGTATGATATTAACGATCTCATTATGTTACTAATACATTTTGCAGTATGTGAACTGGATCAGATTAATATAAATATATTCAAATCATGTAAATGTTTATAAATGTGTAAACTCAAAATTGAATTGATCTAAGGAATCGAATCGATTCAGGCTCTTGTGAATCGAATCATTTCTGGATATTATAATCGATACCCAGCCCTATTAGATTGTAGTTTGTTTTTTTTATCCTGCAGGCGTCTTTATACCGCCTACATATTACATGTAAAATCAATGCTTGCTGAACATGCGTGGGGTCAGATAGAGGCTAGTACTTCCCAGCGACTAGTGTGGTGTAGTATTATCCGTTTGTCAATCACTGCACAAAACTCAAACATTCCATTTTAATGACATCCCTTGAGCCTAAAGAGAATTCCAACACATCTGTGCTCCCCTTAACTGTGCTCCCTGAGGCATATTTACAGTAAAAGTGGGGTCATCTGGACCCCACAAGATACCACAAGGGCTAAGATGCCACAGACCCCCCACGGGCCCAGACTATCCAAAATCTTGCATCACCTCTAAGGGCCCATGTGACTAAGGCTTTAAGTTGCTTCCTCTCAGCAATCAGACTGCAATTTTGTTGATTTAATTGGATAGTCCCCTTCTCTTGGAGTCTCTAAAAGGCTCATCTGCACACTGGCGCAGCTCCTAGATGTTTTTATAATTTTTCATTTATAATTTATAAAGATGCTCCAGACTCCAGACTGAACCCTGGCTTGATTTTTGATTTTTTTTAGGTATAATTTTGGCCGTATTGCAGCTTTAAAAGGAACTCCACTCATTGAATGATTTACTGGCTTTAGTTTCAGTTGTCCTTTAGTGTAGTAAATTATTTGATATTATTATAAAAACATATATTCTTTAGTCATTTTTTGATGTAATTTACCAGATTCCAAAATGTTGCCATAATAGAGCAGTGCATTCCTGCCATGTCATTTATAGAGGCATGGCCTAGCGTGATGTTGTGAAAGGAGAATATTCCTATTCTCTCTTTTTTTATTCTTATATTTTATAGATTTCATTTAGTTTTCACAAAGAACTTTCACATTATTAAAATTGAAGATGGTAGAAAACAATCTCTGTCAAAACTGTCAGTGGAAGTCACACATCTCTGTTGGAAATGTGGTTAAATGTTGTGGATTACAGTGAGAAGGCAGTTAACTGCAGGTATGCGGTTTCTTAATAGTAAGAATGAAGAAATGAGGTTTAAACATCAATCATTAGGGGACTTTTTTTTACCACAAAGGTGTTGTGGGGAGTTGGATTCTAAATGCTGCTTAAAAATGTTGATTTCAGTAGGTTGATTTTTTTCTCTCTCTCCTGCTTAGTCTTGGTCCTCGAGATCTTAACACCTTATCTGTTTTCCAGCTGTACCTGCATTTGCTGCTGCAGATTGAATCAGGTGTGTTCAGTCAATTAAAACATGGAAACACCTGAGTTAATTAATTAGCAGCAGCAAAGAGGTAAGGGAGCGTTGGAAAACGTTAGGGCTGGGTTGATAAAATCGATTTGAATCAATCTAAGCTTACCAGATCAATAATCATTTCATGAAAATATAATTCAGTCTAGCACATAAAGCTAAAGTCCACTAGCTTGATGCTAACATTTAATGGAATTTTCCATTGGATGGCTAATGCTAACGCTTGGTTGACCTAAACATATATTGCTGATTAAATGAACATCTTTATAAACTCACAGGCATGAATTTGACAAACTCTTTTAAGGAAAAAGTAACCATTTGTGGTCTAAAGCACAGTTTTTTTGCTCATACTTTCTTCTGGAATAATGTGTAAGACTATAGCGTGATCGCCACCTAGTGGCTAAGCTAAAACGCCCTCCAGGAGAAGCAGAACAATGTTTACAATGTTAATGTGTAAACTGTGTAACTCAAAATTGAATTGAATTGAGAGGATAGAAAAAATCTGAATGAAATCAATCCAAGCTTTTGTGAATAGAATAATTTCTGAAAACAGTTTTTCCGGCGCTTTTCCAACCAGGGTTCCTGGTCATCCTCCAGGACAAGGATTGAGCAACTCTGATTCATGACATTTTCAGGACTAATTGCCAATAAAAATCCATCCTACCATTCTTTATTAAAAGTAAAATCCTTTAGTTGTGATTCAAGTGTTCATTTAACCCTTTAACACCAGAGCTTTAGCTCCAGTCTTTGAACGTTCTTCGAACTACCGTTACTCCTCCACCTGTTCCTCAATTAACATAATTCCAATGAATTCTGACACGGAAAAAAGCAACATTGCACTGGAACATTGACTGTATATGAGAACTGGACCGGGTTAACTGCCCAATTTCCACTCCAATGAAGTGAAGTCAATTGAGATGCCAATTTTTCGGTATAGTCATTGCCATGTCGTCCATAAGTAGAGTTTGGTCTGAGTCATTGATTTTATGGCAACACCTCTTGCTAATCTATTTCAATAGTCGTCGACTAATCATGGCAGCCCTACTCCGAAGGGACTGTTTTTTCATCTTTCTTATGCATTTTTTTTCCTTCTGCAACTAATATTCCCGTGTGACCTATACTTCTGAAAATACAGTAATTGTAAAGGATCAAACAACCAATTTGTGTCCTAGAAGTTGGCAAAATAAAAGCAAAAACAAGGAAATCAATAATACCAAAACAATCACCATCGTGAGCGTAAATCTGGTTTCTGTTCTAAAAGAGCTATAAACAGGACAAAGTAACAGTAATTCCTCCCTGGATGTTTATGTGCTGTACCTCTTGATATGGTCTCGTATGATCAACAAAAGGTAAAAGAAAGCATGTGCAATGACTTAGAATGACTCTGCCTTAATCTACTGCAGTTGGATGATGGTCCTGAAGTTTCTTCCTCGCTGAGGAACGTTCATCTTCTCTTCCCTGTTGCATTACGTAACTTTTCTTCTGCTGCTAATAATTATCAGTCCCCTGTAGACTGAAACGGTTCCGGCCATGTTTTCCTAAGCTCATGTTGAAATAGATCTTTGTTTTTTGAGTTATTTTTGGCTAAAGTAGTCGGAAAAGTGACAATGCGGCGCAGAAATGTGGACTCCTGAGATTCAGCACAACCATGGTGAGCTGTTTAGTGAGTTTCTGGGTGTTGTAATTGCTTGTTAACAATTTTGTGTACTTTTTGTGGTTTCAATAAATTGAGATGGTACAGATAGAAAATAAGTTTTACCAAAGCTAGCGATTCTCCACTGATTTGCTGAGATACTATTAAACATATGTGCACAGGTTTGTGTTTTTGTGTGTGTGGCTTTGTGCGCTCTTGTTTGCTGGATTATCAGATTTTTTTTCTTAAGAATCTTGTTTGTCCAAATCTGTTGGCGTTCAGATGGGGAGCAGGTTCTGTGTTAACTAGATCAGCCAAGTAAGGCCGCCGCATCTCCTTGAATACCGTATGTACCTCCAATTCTTTTCTTCTTTTGTGATATTTTTATTGCCAAAACGTCATCACAAATAAATCTTCCACAGATTTATTCTTTTTTGAGCTTTCATTTTTTAGAATTTGTTCCAGAAGAGTTGTCTGTTCATGAGAGTTTATATGAATGTGTTTATTGCGGATTTTTCTATTTGTTTATGACAGTTTGCTAAAGACTTTTTGTAATTTAGGGGTCTAGATATAGCTGGATTTCTACAACATTTTTCATAAGAGAGAAAAAGAATCTGCAAAACTAGTTATTAGTATAGTGTGAGGCCATAAGGTTTTCGGCTTTACAACCTTACCTAAATCTTATTAGTCATTATAAGTCGTATAAGTCATTCTACAACCTCAATTGAACTTTTGGTTCTGTGTAGGCCGGTTTACCACGAGCAGTGGGCAACCCCCTGTTAGTCAACCAATATCAGGAAGTATCCCGATCCCCAGCAGAACTCGATGTCTGAAAGAAGAAAAATATGTTTCTGTATTCGCCACTGAAACTTTAAACTGATTAATTTCTTTGAAACAAGTCGTGAGGTGTAATAGTGCGAGTATCTGTGACGAACTATTGAACTCAAGTTACAAGAGGGGCTACATCTTCTGCCCCGTGGCTGCTGCAAAAAGACAGAAAAAAGACAACGCAGAGCCTGAAGTTATCATTTAGAATCTGCAAGTGCTTTGGGATGTGGGAGGGGTCGACGGCAGCACCCTCTGCTTTTGCAAGAGGGTAAGAAGTGGTTCGAATAGTCGTCCTTGATAGCATCACAGATGAGTGGGTATTTCTAAAAATGTTCTAAAAATATTGGAAAAGTAAAAAAAAAGAAGAACGCATTTAAATGAGAGCCGTCTCACTGTTAAGCAAGGGTGCTAACCACTACACCACAACCCAGAACAACCTGGAAAGCTTCAGAATGAAATGGGGATGCTAGTCTGTTGTGTTGTAGTGATTGTTAGTTGATTGTTCATCCTTGAAAGTTGAGAGATTCAGATTAGTACGCAACGTCACTTTCCACCGTAAAAACGCACAAAACAGTTCATACCTACTGATAAAACAACATTAAACAACAAATTACAGTTTTTTTTTTTTTTTTAATAACCAGTTTCCCATTAACTTTTGCCAATACAGATCTGCTTTAAGATAAATGTGTCAGAATGCGGCTACAGACTTGTGGTGAAAATCTGTCGGTTTGCACCTTACAAAAGACATCTTCCAAACCACAACCTCCTCCACCGTCTTTTCATGGAAGCTAACCTTCAACGCCAACACTTCCTGGTGTCCCGTTTTCCAGGAACTCCAGGCTTATGCATTGGTTTTTTTTTTTTTTAAGAACTGTGTTGAGATCTGAGTTTTTATGAATTGCATTTGTTTGGGGTTGAACGCCATCATTTGATTGGTGAGTTTTTTGGAAACCCTAAAGTAGTATTTTGTCTTTCTTTGACCTCAGTACGGTGTAATCTGTCTGATACGTGTCAGAAAACATCAGCCTACCTCCACAACATTACGCATCGGACACTTTTTGAAGAAAATGCTTTGTCTCTTTGACGCTGCAGACATTTGCTGCCTTTATAGGTCACCAGGTGTAATTCGGATGTTATATTGTGCAGTTATATTGTGGACTAAGCTGCACGTTGTGTGTTTTTATCAGTCTAAGAAGTCCAAAACCAGGGGTGTCACACTCAATCGCACTGGGGGCCAAAATCCAATTCCGGCCCCCGGGCCTTAAATTGACACGTGTCCTAAACAGTTTGGGTTATTGACGATGATACTGATTTGAAACTACTTCTGTAGATATGGTTTGGATCCAGAAAGCTAAAGGCTCAAAGTTATCCGCCTTAGGTTTGCGGAGGCTCCCAAGGGGCTTGTGGAGATCAGGTATCAGAGACGGGGCCACGTGTTTTTCTGCAGGTTTCTGCCAATAGAAACAGATCATAAGAGTTTGAGGCTTATATGAAGAAAAAATATTGATCAAATGTGTTTAACTCCCCCATTATTGAGTATGCAGCATTTTTGTTACACTGATGATTTTTAAGGGTGTAAGAAAATATTGATATAGTGAAATATCGCGATACTTCATTTTGGCGATACTTTTTAAGTTCTCCATAGGCAATAGTTAATTATTAACTATAAATGTAGTTCAGTGGCTTTAAAAATGAACAGTTTTTTAAGTGTGTATTTGCTGTCATGTGTGCGTTCACAGGAGGTCATGTGACAGTCTCTGGTGTAGATGGTGTGACAGATGTTTGGGCAGATGCTCTTCTTTCTGCAGATCGACTGAACCCTACCCCCTGTTCACATGCACAGACACACACAGAATGTATTTGTGCATCTGCATTGATGAATCTCGTTTGTTTCATTTGCTTCAGACTTGTGTTGCACTCGGTAAGCGCAGCGTGCTTCACTTTGTGCGTCTGCCTGCAGCTTTAGCACAGGATGTTGGGTTGTGTGCTGGTCACTGACGCTCTCACTTCTCCTTCCGCCTTTGACTCAGGAAGAGACTCATCTTCATCCTGTGTGTCTACGTTTGTTCTTTTA
>NC_050529.1:16295541-16316896 GCF_002922805.2 Oryzias melastigma | reverse complement strand
AAAAAAAAATAAACTCAAGTTACAATCTTCTGAACTTTTGGAAGACTTGGATACTTGTTTGTTCTCGTCCGCTTTGACACAAACTGCTCGACTCATAGGTCAGTTGACCCGAACAGAAAACAACCCCCCCAAAAAGTTGCCTCTTTTTTGCACATTGTTTCTTTTGCATTCCATGTATGAGTATAGTTATTTTTATTTAAAAAAATAAATAAAAAGTAGAAAAAGAGAGCAAATAAATGGAGCTTCTGAGTTCTAAAGTATTATTGATCATAGGAGCTCGGATGACTCTATGGACGACTTTATTCTCTTACTCAGGTCTTTGAATATGACTTTATAGATAACGGAATAAATCTCTTAGAGAAAGAAAACCTTACCACCGAAAATATGAAGGAAGCTTTCTGCCGCTTTTGCGTTACCTGCTAACGCCTTCATCTACGCCGACCCGGCTCAATATTTATTCATTGTTTTTTTAGCCAACAAAAATGACGGAAAATGTTGACAGTAATTGTTAATCGTGGCCTTTGCTCAGAATGAATCCTCTCCACCAGCGCCTGCTTGCTGCCGGCTGCTCTCGGTACATACATGACTCCGAAACCTTAACCACCAAACGAACCCATAGTGTTTCCTTTTATGACTAAGCAGTCGTCTTTACATAAAGTGGGTGACCTGCCCTTTCAATTTGCAAACCATTAATCAGATCAACTTGATTTAAATCAAAAAATATAACCGTTTTTTGACTGCCTATTTACAGACTCACTCCAATAAAATTGCAATATTTAAAAATGATTTTTAAATGTTTTTGTGACATTTTTCTGATTCTGGAAGACATATATTAAGAAAATTAAGCTTAAAATTGCATCTCTGAGTATTTCTTGTAAATCAAGAAAATCTTGTAAATCAGTAGCAGATGAAAAACAAATATAGTTTGAAAAAGATCATATTTGTGACATAGAAAATATAAAATACAAGCCCCATTCTGATGTATCCACTTGTCGACAAATAGATCCATGAACGTCTCACACAAGATGTTATCACAATGTATGTCTGTACAATGCATGAATAAATAAAGACTGCTTAAATTGTGATTAATGGCTATCTTAAATATCGACATATCTACAAAACTGATGCAGTGTAATTGAAATAATGTATTAGTTGTTTTGCTACAAGGTCACGTATCGCGAGTCATATCGTCATTGCGATATTAATCACTAAAATCGCACATCGCAAGTTTTTCTAATGTCAGGCAGGCCGATCTCCGATGTATCTCACCATTTTTGGTACACTAGTAAGGGGTGTAAGAAAATATCGATTCAGGGAAATATCGCAATACTGAAAATATTGAAAAATATTTTGCTGTGAAAATCGGACAATATTGAGTGTTGGAAAAAATATTTCTTTAAATGCCAAAAGAATGAATTAGCTCGGATAAAAGCAGCTTGTATACGAGAAACAATTGCAGAGATCTTTGTTCTGGTTATGAAATAAAATGTATTTTAAAAATTATATATGTGAAAGATGTTTTAATAGAGATAATTTTTTTCTAAGTCCCAAAAAAAGTTAAATATTGTCTCTTGTACTGTCTTGGGATATATCGTGATACATATTGTGACATGTATATCGCGATACATATACAATTTTCTTGGTGAAATGCAATTTGTGTACAAGATACATTTGCAGAGCAAATTGTTCTCATTGTTCAATGAAATATATTTTAAAATTATACATGTGAAGGGGTGCTGATACTCGGATACTATTTTTCCTAAGTCACAATTAGCAAATAAAATATTGTCCCTGTAACTGTCTTGTAGGGCTGCCACAAACAATTATTTTAATAGTCGACTAATTGGGTCATGTGCAAAGTGGATGTAAAACAGACATCTTAACCATCGTTAGCTTTAAACTTACTAAAAATGAAGACAATTGAAATGATAGTTTTTTAAACTTTTAATGAATCGGGCAGCCTCTGTCTTTCATCAGTTTCTGGTATTAAAACAGGATTAAATCAAATGAGGTCGGCATCTGAAACAAGGAATGATTTTTCATTAACTGACTCAAATTTAGAAAAAAAGTGCATGTTTTGGTGCGGAACGCTCACAATTTTTTTTTAATTTTACTTCACTCGGACTCTATATACTATAAAGTAACGACTAATCGACTATTAAATTAGTCGTCAACTATTTCAATGGTTGATTAGTCGTGGCAGCCCGACTGTCTTGTGATCTATGGTGATATGTATCGTATCGTGAAATGAGAATCACGATACATATCGTATTGCCCGACTTTTGCCAATACACACCCCTAGTAACGTTAGGTTCGGGCTGTGAGGGGCTATAAGCTAGCAGGAGAGTGTAAACAGAGAACTCTCAGCAATGGGGACAGGAGGTAGTGGTTGCTCATCACCAGCAGTCCCGCCCACAACTCAGAGGCTAATTTTCTATTTTTTTTAAATAGTTCAAAGCACGAATTGAGTCCACCAGCATAAAGTCAGTGTTTTACATGGTGGAACAGCTGACAAGTTGTGAACCAGCAACCACATGAGGCCATGTAATTGTAGATCAATCAATCTCTCTGTGATCAGCTCTGGTTTGACTCACCCTGCCGATAAGAAATGAGCTCACATGACCCCGATTTCACACCCACCTCCCAGAATTTGGTTCCATTTCTTTCCCTTTCTGTTTACAGCAGTTTGAGTTCTCCTCTATTGCAGTGAATTTTTTTGTGTTTCAGTTTCACAATAACTGGAGTTTGTAAGGAAATGTGTCACAGCAGAGGCAGCAGTTCTGCTACATTTAGTGTCTTGGATGGAAAATCTGATGTGATTGATACCGATACAGTGTCTGTGCATGAAGTTAGCACATGCCTCGTTGGTGTGTGTGTGTGTCACATCTCTGATGTCACCCTTCCTGGAAGAGCAGCAGGTCGTAGTCGCCATTAGAGGTGTGACATGTGCCCCACAGGCCTCCCGACTTCGTTAAATCTGAGCGGGAGGACGCAGCGTGTTTGCTCTGGTTATAAACTCCAGACGCTAGCTTAGCTGGTGGCTTCAGTTTAAAGCTCCAACAGCTTTTTTTGTCGTTTTATTGGTGTGGAAAACATTTTCTGATCCGTTATAAAATCGATTAGCAGCCCCCCACCCCCTCCACTTCCTCTTCTCTGTGAGGGGGGCCTCTCGCTTTTCATAACAAGGCCCTTGTCCAACCGGAGTGTGTAGTTTTGTGTGTCAAAGTGTGTGTCGAGCGCGAAGTCCTGCGAGCAGCGCGGCGTGTCAGGTGTCTCTGGCATCTGTGCACGAGTGTGACTTTTCTTCTTTGTGCTCGTAAACCTGATCTTTAGCTTTTTTTTTTTTGGCCCAATGGAGCTTCCATACTCCACCCCAACCGAATAATTCTCACTCTCTTGTGTTAGAGACACCCCCCTCCCCCAACACACAAACAATCCTCCTAACATTGACCATCAAGAGTTTTTTTTTTCTTTTAAATCTAACCGATTCTCCATCAATCTTTCCAACTTTCATACATCTCTGCTGTCTTCATGAACTCCCGTGTCTTTCTTTCACAGAGAAGCGATGAGGAATTACCTGAAGGAGCGAGGGGACCAAACTGTCATGATCCTGCATGCAAAAGTTGCACAGAAATCATACGGGAATGAAAAAAGGTACGTTTCTCCCGCTTAAGTGTCTTTATGCCGTCGAGCATCACAGAGGAATCCTCTTTGAGTTGGTCTGCACTCCTGAGGAAGCGTCTGCCACCTTCATCTCCAGCCGATGGATGTGTGAACTCACGCTAAGGAGCATGTGGGGACTCTGAATTTACTCTAAGGGGGTCAATGGGATGAAGAAAACGTTGGAAGTTGTTTCCAAAGACTCACTGAAAAGCTGAGGGATTCTGTCACCTTCTCCGGTCTTAGATGATGGTGTCATATCCCAAAATGCTCCCGCTCTGTGACCTCAATGCAAGCTTTTCAGCAAATTTGCTAGGGATTTGTAATTTTTACACGTCGCTTGGTGGCAGCGGAGGTTTTACGAAAAATTAAAGTTTCATGGCGACCGGACGATTTTTCTCCAAAAGTTGATGTGTCGATGACCGCCTGGGCACATTTTGAGGTCGCGCCGCGGCAGTCCAGGGACAGATGACGCCATGATGAAATCGGGTGACAGCTGTGTGAGCACCAGATGGATCGACTGGCAGCAGCTCTGACCGGACGACCTGTAAATTTCCCCTAATTACACTTTTAATTTTAAGCAACAAAAACAAAATGTCTAAAGTAAATATCATCTTCAAGCTTAAAAATCTGTGAGTCTTTTAGACTGTTTTGTTCTTTGTGATTAAAAGTCAAACCTCACTCTGGTTCATCTTCAGCTAGCTTGTGATTGGACATCGCGACAGACAATTGAGATCGAAACAGGAAGAGAAAATGACAGTTTACCAGTAACCCATGATTTACATGCCGATCCATTTATGTGTTTTGAACCAATATTAATGTACTTTTAGTACTGAATAAAGTCATGATCTTAAATATTGAAGCAGGAAAATAATAAAGCTAAGAGTCTGTAGAAATAGTCACTATACACCAACACAGAGTAGTGGTTTTGAGTGTTAGCTATGCATTTCTTGTACTACAATCTGTTCTTTAATAATAATAATAATAATAATTATGTATAAAAAAATACTTATTTTCACAACAATGCAGTCTTAATACCCATAAACCCTTTCTGGATTTACCCATGAACGAACTTCAGTTTGTATCCATGCGCTCTTATGACACTTTCACACTGCACTGGTTGGTCCAAAACAGAGTTTACTATGCGATTATTATGTGATGCTTTGAGGTCTATTTTCATTCTATACTTTTTTTTTTATTACAGGTTTACACTTTTTCCTAGAAATTTTTACCACAGTGCCGCCATGATAGCCAGCTAAAATATTAGCTAAATGCCAATTTAGCCTAAAAAACAAAACAAAAAATAAAACAACTTAGGTTAGCCAAAACAGCTAGCATGTAGCTGAAAAGATCCCCAAAGTTCAAAATAGCCAGAAAAACTGAAAAATGCCTAAATTAGCCAAAACAGCTAGCATGTCGCTAAAACATTAGCTAAACCTCAAAACAGCCTAAAAATTCTTAGTAAATGCCACAATAGTCCAAAAACTAGCAGAATGTCCATTTTTAAAACCTAAAACAGTAACTTTTTAACATCACTGTGAATGATAAACAGGCAGGAATACTATAAACCTTAAATAACTTTTTATCATTTATTCTTCATAAAAATATATTTTGTCTAAATTATATAAGTTAAAAATAAGCGCAAGATAACATCGGGCCATTAACAATAAAATAAATGATCTGGAGGGCCGGATAGAATTACCCAGAGGGCCGGATCTGGCCCCTGGGCCTTGACTTTGACACATGTGGCTAACACTATCCTTACAAATACATCATGATACACCTACCTCAAGCACAAAAATGGTACGTTCCATTTAAAGGATGTCCCTTAAGGGTTGCCGTACGAGCCTCTGGGGAACTGCGATACACTCGTACAGACGACCCTCTACGGGCCTGAACAACCCCAAAACCCCAGACAGATCCGTGTGAGAACGCTTTCAGGCCTGTTGGAACTCAGTCTGGATTATCCAGGTGTCACGGCGCTCTCAATCTAGGAGAAAAAGAAGAGTAGCTGCACAGAGGGATGTTGGGAAATAGCTGCTTCCTCTGGGAACGCTCTTGTGAAACTGGGAAGAATTTGGGCGCCATGGTTGCAGGGGCGAGAACAGACAGGTCTGCCGTTTCCGGGACAACCCGACCTGGGACTGCCGCTGTGGCCCCACGTGCGGGGTGTTTAATCCCCACTCGTTTTCTTCTCCAATTGTTTCTCTTTCCTCCTTTCTCCACTTCCTGCTCCTTTTATTTTTTTGCGCCTCCTCAGGCCTTCCTCGGAGCCCTCAGTCCCATCAGGCTCTCGCTAACCCGCCGCCACAGACACCTTTAAGGGCACCAACAGCAGACAGATGACTTTGTCAGATAACGCGTCATATTACTGTTGTAAATGCCGCTGTGGGTTTGACTTTTTCCCTTCATGTTTTGATCTCGACCTGCAAACCCAGAGGTCAAGTTTGGTGCATCCCTCACACACTGTTTTTTTTTTTTTTTTGTTGAGTTCTTCTATAGTTCCACGCCAACCCAGGAAACCCCAGAAAGTGGGTGCATGGAGAATGTTAACGCGCGTCTGCGTCTGCTCAGCCGCCTCTCGCTGTCTGCGCTTTTTATAGGAGCTGAAAGCAGACAGACGCCCACAGAGAGACGCTCTGCTGCAGAGAAGCGAGACGCTTTCCAGTACAACACCGACGCACACAAACTCATCGATGCGTCTCAATCAGATCTCTGAGCTCTTGAAATTTCTGGAAATTATAAAGTCAACTCTGAAACGTTTGCATCTGCTGAACTTAGTCTGCAGTCTCAAACTGCAGGCAGTCGATTCTTTTTAACCAGTGGAGGTCATTGGGGACATGCTGCCCCCTAGTGGCTCAAACGAAAATGCACATTTTATATTTTGAGTCTGATGGAATCAGTTATACTTATCTTGAATCTATGAACAAATTATACAATTTCTGTACATTGTAAGTATTTCTACTATTTTTTTTTAAATAAATAAATAAAATAATAGTTAATAATTAAAACAAAAAACTTACAAATCCGTATTCTTGTTTCTTCACTGTCTGGTGATTTATTTTGTGACCCTTTTAGCTGCTAAGATTTAATGCTCTTTCATTCTGAACCTCATTTTCATCCGTAAACATCACAAATACGATCTTTTTCAAACCGCGTCTTTTTCGTCCGCTACCGATTCACAGTGATTTGAATGAAGAAACATTATTATTTAGATTCATTACTGTTGAAAAAGTTTGGGGTCACTTTGAAATGTTGTTTATTTTTTATTTTAACTTTAAACTAACTAGAAATAGACTCAGTATATTATTTTTGTGGTAAATGATTAAAAAAATGACTGTTCTAGCGACAAATGTCTGGTTTTCTGTGCAAATAATTTCATAAATTTAAAAAAAATAGTTCTTTATTGTTTTTTGTATCCATTTATAATTTATTTTTGACTAAAAACAACTTTTTTTATGTAAAAAAATGTTTTTTTAATCACAAAAGGTTAAACCTTTTTCCTGTTTTGGTAAAAACATTCGACTTTAATGGACTTGTGAGTCTCTGTGGAACCTGATGAATGAAAGAGGTTTTCGGTGGTCTCACGGTCTGACCTTTGGCCTCTCAGGTTCTTCTGCCCTCCTCCTTGTGTGTACCTGATGGGCAGCGGCTGGAAGAAAAAGAAGGAGCAGATGGAGCGAGACGGCTGCTCCGACCAGGAGTCGCAGCCCTGCGCCTTCATCGGCATCGGCAACAGCGACCAGGAAATGCAGCAGCTCAACTTAGAGGGAAAGGTATCGCAAACACACAAGACAAGCACACAAAAGTGTTGACGGACAGAAGAACTCCAACGTGTTTCTCTGCTGTCCTCCACGCAGAATTATTGCACAGCCAAAACCTTGTACATATCTGACTCTGACAAGAGAAAGCACTTCATGTTATCCGTCAAGATGTTCTACGGCAACAGTGCGGACATCGGAGTCTTCCTCAGCAAAAGAATCAAAGTCATCTCCAAGCCCTCCAAAAAGAAGCAGTCCCTGAAAAACGCCGACTGTGAGTTACCCTCTGTGTGTGTATTTGTCTTTGTGTGTTTGAGTTGTGAAACTCGGCTGTGTTGGGACTTGTGCGCTCACAGCAGGCGATGGCCGCGGTTCGTTCTCGACCAGAGAGAAATCCATATCCGAGGTGTCTGTTTGGAAAATAGTGTTTTTACATTGTTTTTGTCTGTTGGGTCAGACTTTCACTCTCTTTTCTGGTTTTGACTTCAAAAAACTATTTCTTCAATACTTCTTTGTGTTTTTAGTTTGTTGGATCATATCTGTGGCACGGACACAAAAAATAAGAACAAATGAGTTTTAAATATTGAATGCCATACGGTTCTTTTTGTTAGAAACAGTTTTAAAGCTGCAGAACTATACACATCTATTTTTGTGTGTTTTATGTTTGTAATCTTATAAACATTTATTGTAAAACAACAGAAAATGTTAGTTTGGAGGTCAGTTTTAAGCCATTTTGCTGTAAGTGTTGAAGTTCAGCCACCAGGGGGCGGCGTGGTCCCCCCAGCTCTGTCACCTGTGGCCCTTTCGCTCCGTTTTATGTAACCCGCCGTCTCCTCCACAGTGTGCATCGCGTCGGGGACGAAGGTGGCGCTCTTCAACCGGCTGCGCTCCCAAACAGTCAGCACGCGCTATCTCCACGTGGAGGGCGGCAACTTCCACGCCAGCTCCCAGCAGTGGGGGGCCTTCTACATCCACCTGCGTGAGTCTGAAGGCGTCTTTCATTTGAGAAGGTGGAGACTGATGATGGAAGCTCCTCATCCTCCTCTTGTGTCTGTAGTGGACGATGAAGAGTCAGAAGGAGAAGAGTTCACTGTCAGAGACGGTTACATCCACTACGGTCAGACGGTCAAGCTGGTCTGCTCAGTGACGGGGATGGCTCTGCCCAGACTGGTAAACACGCCTCCAATAATATTAATAATAATGTCTTCATCTTCATCTGCTGTCAGGTTTCATGTTCCAACCAGCCGCTGACCTTTGGTCATTTTTATATTCAGCTTTTGCCCGATTTCACCACAAATCAATTCCGAATCACTGCTCTCCCCACACATGACTGACTTCTTGTTTCCCCTCAGATCATTCGGAAGGTGGACAAGCAGACGGCGCTGCTGGACGCCGACGACCCCGTCTCCCAGCTCCACAAGTGTGCCTTCTACCTGAAGGACACGGAGCGCATGTACCTGTGCCTTTCCCAAGAAAGGATCATCCAGTTTCAAGTGATTTTCCTCCTCCGAGCAGCTTTTTTATTTTAAATATATGAATAGGTTTCCATCTTTTGTTGTCCCTCCTCTTCTTCTCAACAGGCCACTCCATGCCCAAAGGAACCAAACAAGGAGATGATCAACGACGGCGCCTCCTGGACAATCATCAGCACGGACAAGGCCGAATACACCTTCTACGAGGGCATGGGCCCTGTGCACTCGCCTGTCACCCCTGTGCCTGTGGTGGAGAGCTTGCAGGTAAGTCGTAGGAGAAGCTCCGCCCCCCGGCGCCGCTCCGCACGCGCCGCCTCACCTACTTCCTTCTGCTCGCAGCTGAACGGCGGGGGGGATGTCGCCATGCTGGAGCTGACGGGGCAGAACTTCACCCCAAACCTGCGGGTTTGGTTCGGAGATGTGGAGGCGGAGACCATGTACAGGTGGGTCTACGTAGAGGGGATCCCAGGAGGAACGTTCTAGAACAGAGGAATCAAACGTTTGTTGCTGCTGCACCCAAACCAATGAGAACCCACAGGATCCAAAAACTCCTCCTCCTCACTGATTGTGGAGCAGGTTTGCAGGTAGTTTTTGCTGATTTTATAGACAAAAAAAAGCGAGAACCTTCAAGTCAGCAAGAACTAGAAAATGTTCAACCATCCAACAAATGTATAAAAACTTTTCATTAAAAAGCTGATTTCACACCGATTCACTATGGAAGCGTTTGAGACTCACAATTCAAAATAAAAGTCAATACTAGAAATGCTTTTTCATTTTCACAATCTAACTGCATCACTTCTCTCTTAAATAAAATGGAAAAGCAATTCTCCAAACAGCTTTTCCATTTTCTTCATCATCACCCATCATCCTGGGACGTAATAGAAGTGACAAAGCCAATGAAGACTTTTTCGTTTTCACTTGGAAAAACTAGAAAATGGAAACGCAGTTTGGATGATTGATTTTTCATATTTTTAAAGAGACAAGTAATGCAGGTACATTGTGAAAGTGAAAAAGCATTTCTGTCATTTTCAAATTTGATGTTTCTAATGGAATTTTGATACAAATTTACTTGAAAACTTTTTGAAAATAAAAAGTCAAATTCCATTTTCTTTATCATTTTAATGAAGTTACAAGGCTGACGGAAGCAGTTTGGATCAGGTCAGTTCAGACAGGTGTAGGTGTTAGAGCTGGAGGAGCGGGTTCCAGGCGGCGCCCGCTTCTGTGTCTGACCCTCCCCGCCGCCCGTCTCGCCGCTGCAGGTGCGCAGAGAGCATGCTGTGCGTGGTCCCCGACATCTCTGCCTTCCGCGAGGGCTGGCGCTGGGTGCGGCAGCCCGTCCAGGTGCCCGTCACGCTGGTGAGGAACGACGGCATCATCTACTCCACCACGCTGACCTTCACCTACACGCCGGAGCCGGGGCCCCGGCCGCACTGCAGCGCCGCCGGGGCCATCCTGCGGGCCGGGAACTCCAGTCTGCTCAGCAGCAGCGGCGGCGGCCAGGAGGCCGGCGTCTACGGCCCCAACAGCACCTCCGGCGGGGGAGTCACCTCGTCGTCCTCCACCGCCGCCGCCGTGGTATCCTAACGCCCGGCGTTTGCCTTGAGAGCAAATATGCCAGAAAGGCATATAAAGACTAGAGGAAGCAAACTGTCTCACTCTAAAGTGCTGCATTTTTGGAAACCCGGCGGGGGTAAAGGACCATCAGCCAGAGTGGCACCGCCCATCCCCGCCCCCGCTCCGCCCCTCTCTTATGGTTACTTTAAGGACCCGCCCACCGCCGCCTGGTCCTGGTGTTGGGATGGAGTGATGTTCCCGCAGAGCACCAGCACCTTCCTTCAGCTGTGAGAAAACCACAACAACAACACACCCACACCAAAAACACACACCTCCACCCCGCTTTTTACTCTGGAGTTCTCCGGACCCCTTAAAGGAGGCTGGATGTGTTGTTGTTGAAGGAAGCGCAAGGACGCAGAGGGACGCACGAACCGCGACGATAACATAGTTTTTATGGACCAATGATCTTGTATAAGCTTTAGTAAAGGTACATTTTTCTCCATACCTTTTTTATATTAAACATATAGTACACTTTTGTTACCAAATAGTTTCTATTCTTCCTCCGAGCTTGGGTTTCAAGTTTCTTTTGTTGTTTTTTTCTTCTCTCTTTGGTCCAAAATCCCAGCCTGTGTGTTAGCAGTGACCTTAACACGACCGCCTGCTTCTCCTTCTTTGGTTGGACACCTTTCTGAAGGCGGAGGGATTCGCTCTTCTGCTCGGTTTTGCTTTGGGGGTGGGTGGGAAGAACCTCACAGGGCCTATGTTTTTTATCATTGGTTTTTATGAAGTCTTTAAAAAGAAAAAAAGCTTTAAGCAACGCCTCTGCCTTGCCTGCAAGACGTGTGCGCTCCTGGAAAGTATACTCAGCAGTACATCTCTCATGGAGCCAGAGCTACATCTCAACGGAGTATTGGGGCGACCATCGAAATAAAACACACGAGCCAGTTTCAGTCTGTACATTTATGAGGAGAAAGTCTGAGTTTAAGAGAATAGTCGTATTATTATGAGAAAAGTTGGAATTTTACAAGAAAAAAGTCAAAACATTACTTATTTATTTTACAATAATGAAGTCTTAAATTTATGAGAAAAATCATAATTATACAAATTCGAAATTTTACCCAAATAGTCGTACTATTACGACAAAAAAGTCATGATTGAAGTCAGATTATTAAAAGAAAAATATATTTAATTTTTCAATAATAAAGTCACAAATGTACGAGAAAAGTCGTACATTGACGAGAAAAATTTCGCCATTTCATGATAATAAATTCGGACCATTACGAGAAAAAATATGTATTTTTATGATAATAAAATCATAAATTTATGTGAAAAGTCGTAATTTTACCCAAATAGAGTCGCACTAATGTGAGAAAAAAGTCATAGTTTTACAAAGATTAAGTCGGAACATTACACGCAAAAATATGTAATTTTACAATAAAAAAGTCGTAAATTTATACGAAAAGTCGTAATTTTACGAGAACAAAGTCAGAATTTTACCCAAATAGAAATATACTAATTAAAAAAAGTCATCATTTACAAGAATAAAGTCAGAACATTACGAGAAAAAACATGTAATTTTACGATAATAAAGTCGTACATTTATAAAAGAAGTCGTAGTTTTATGAGTTGAGTCATAATATGAGAAAAAAGTCGTAATTTTAGGAGAATGGTCATAATATTACCAGTAAAGGTGATATTTTTCAAGAATAAAGTCAAAATTTTCATGAAAAAGTCTTAATTTTACAAGAATAAAGTTGTAGTTTTACCCAAATAGTCGTATAATTATGAATAAGAAGTTGTAATTTTACTTGACATTTTTTTGTAATACTACGACTTCAGTTTTGTAAGAAATTCGGACTTATTTAATAGTTCATTTAGTTCACTGGTCAAAAACTTCATTTTTGACCAGTTGTGACTTTTTTTTCATGATACTTCAGCTTTACTTTCCTGAAATTAAAAGTTTTAGCTCATAATTTTACGACTTAATTCCTGTAACATTTTGACTTTCTTTTCTCATAACGCCACAACATTATATTAATAAAATACGACTTTTTGCTCTAGTTTTTCGACTCTGTTGTCGTAAAGTTTTGACTTCTTTCTCATAATATTACAACTTTATTCTTGTAAAAATCAAGTTCAAGTTGTAAATAATAATAAAGGTAAGATAATAAAGGCATTACATAAACAAAGTTATAAATTTATAAGCAAAAAAGTGATAATTTTAAGAGAATTGACTCGTGAACATTTTTAATTTGACAAGAATATGGCCAAAAATTCATTTTAAAAGTTGTATTTTAAGAAAATGAAGTAGCACTATAATGAGAAGAGAGTTGTAGTTTTACGACTTAATTTTTGACATAAAACTACGACTTCATTCCTGTAAGTACGACTTATATCATGATTCTATTCTCATAAAATTACGCCTTTTTTTCTTATATTTTGTGACTGTTTTTGTAAAGGTTTGTCATGAAACTTCGACTTTATTCTCATAAAATTATAAAATTATTATAAGAAAAATGTCGTAATTTTACGAGAATTAAGTTGCTAATTCATAAGCATATACGTCGTAATTTTAGAAGAAAAGTGTTGTTATTATGAGGAAAAGGTGTAAATTTACATGCATAAAGTAAAACATTATACAGCTTTACTCACGTAAATTTATCATATTTTTTGCAATGCTACGACTTTATTCTCTTAAAATTACAACTTCTTTCCTTAATTTTTTATTTTTTTATTTTGAGACTTTTTTTCTCATGATACTTCAACTTCATTCTCTTAGAATAGTGAGTTTTTACTACCATATTTTCATTTTTTCCTCAAAATCTTACAATTTTATTCCCATTTTTATGGTGGCCCCAATTCTCCGTTGTCGCATCTGCAGAACTTGTTGGGAAAAAAAGTGACTTTTGTGGTTCCAAACAAAACAAATTTGGGTTTTCCACGTTCAAGCGTAGTCGTTGACTTCAAAAGGATAGCCTTAGTACTGTACGTTCACTGAAACCAGCCACATAGTCTGTCGCTCACTGCTCGCCTAGCAAACCAGTGAAACTCAAACGGTGGCGTCTTCCAGCTCTACTTCCGGTGGCATTTATACCTTTTCTGGAAAAAAGAAAAAAAAAAACCCAGAGAAGAAGATGGAAAGTTTTCAATTCAATGTGGCCTTAAAGATAAATTACACACAAAAAAGTTCTTATCAGCTGTTTACTTGTGCGTAGCACAAAAGCAACGCCTCACTTCCTGTCACAGGAGCTCTGCCGCCTTTGCGCTCATTCGCTGCAGCTTCTCCGAAAGGCTCCCGCAATTGTTTCCATGTTTTCTTTCCTTTTCAAATGTTGGTACAAGTTTTCTCTCTGGAGTCTCCTGTGGTTTCTCGCGTGTTGTGAACTCTTCCTGTCCAACTAGCTGCACTCATACATGGCGACTGCACCCTCCTGTGGAAACAGAAAAGGCCTTCTAAGTGTGTTATTAAAAAAAAAAAAAAAAAGAAAAAAAAAGTGTTTCCGAACAGCAATATTGTACAGGTCATGTCACCTTTTCTTTTTTTAATTTTATTTTTTTTGTTCGCCTGAGCACTCGATCACCAGCCAGCAAATCGTCATGGAAACCAAGTCCGACTTTTTTTTGTCGTCTTCCACTGGGATCCAAAAAATGTCTGCTCGCAGTTGGGGGGTAAACTTTCATTCAAAGGCAATACTTGTACTACAGTAAACCATGCTTTTGAGGCAAAAAAATCTAACTTGAATGTCTGCTTATTAAAGTATTTCACAAATTTTGTTACTTTTGGAAATAGGAACACAAAAGGATTGCGCCCCTCCTATCAAAAAGACAAAGAATGATGTTTTCTCCTGTCCCCTCCCCCCTTTTTAAAAAATGTTATCATCTTCGCCCACCTGTTTGTCATTCATGTTAAATGTTTTATATTGTAATATTGATATTTTTTAAATTATTGGTACAAAGTTTCCCCTTGTTTTATGTGAAAATAGAGAAAAAAACATGAAAAAGATTCTAGCCGCTTCCTTTTTTTATTTTCTTTCAACAGCGGTGGAGGTCTTGAAGGTGTAGCATTAAAAAAAAATCAAAAACATAAAAATAAAAAAACACAGAAGTGGCGCTTGTTGAGCTCTTGTCAGACTGAACCCTTTACGCTGCAGGTCCAAGGCCTTGAAAATAAACTGTAGATTTCTAACATCTCCTTAAAGCAATGCAGCTTTAGCGTGTCATCCACCCGAGAAATGCCTCTTAGGCCATTGACTGTACATGAGAACTGGACTGAGTGGCCCCTCCCTCCTTGTGTTCCAAACAGGAGGTACCCACTGAGCCCAAGAAGCCAAAATCCCATAGACGTCAATTGACGAATAATCGTTCTTGCTCTTTTTTTTTGTGTGTGTATTAGTGAAGTTATAAACTGACCAATCAGACGCCTTCATTAACTCACAGGGAATGATTGACAGATTTCAAACTGTAGGGGTGTGGCTTCCAACAAGCTCACTCCTGATAAATATTGACCCAGACCGACTCAGACCAATCACTGATTACTAGGGCGGTGTATTGGCAAGAGTTTGGCGATACAATACGTATCACGATACATATCGTAATATATCCCAAGAAAGTACCAGGAAATATTTCACTTTTTTTTATTATGACTTAATCTGATATTAATACATTTTTCGCAAAAGTAAAATACAAGTTATTCAATGATCGGAACGTTGAGTACCTCAACTGTATCTCATAACCCAATCAAATTCATGGTGCTTTTATTTTGGTAATTTAAGAAATATTTAAGTGGAAAACAAATGTAAGACCCAATCCGAATTCTTCCCTTTCCCTTTATTTAGCCCTCCAAACGGAGAGTTATGGACGTCACTTTCGTCTATGACGTCACCAATAATCGCTGATCCGCTAGCGTTAGCCCGGAGCTTCCAGCGCTTAAATATACATAACAACAGTAGTTTTATAACTTTAAAAAGGTCATGCTACAACAAAAAGTCATTACTTACATTAAATGTAAACGTCAGTCCCTCAGAGAACACCCACGTGAAGAAGTCGCGGTTTAGCCTCATGTGGGCGGACTTTATATATCCCTCCATTTGGAGGGTCGGATTTAAAAAGAACATTTCCTGGACACACATTTAAACTCCTCCTTCAGGTGTTGGGGGAGATAAATAATTATAAATAAATAATAATTAATTAAATAGTGGCTTTTAAATCGATCAAATAAAGTATCGCGATATTTCACTGAATCGATATTTTCTTACCGTCTGTCGTAGCCGGAAGTTAGCCATTTTTTACGTCACACTCAGTCCAGTTCTCTTATACAGTCAATAGTTTAGGCGTCTGAGTGTGTGTGTGTGCGTGGGGGGGGGGTGAGGTTTGTTTACATGTTGCCTCTAACCACCCCCTCCCCCTCCTCCCCGCTCCGGCTTCCTGTCCTTTCCCGCTAAACGGAGCAGCTTTGTCACATTTGCTGAAACTCTTGACAATCGGAGCTGGTTTACAGTTTATGTTTCTCCTCGTGTGCACAGTTTTAGGGGGTGGGGGGGGTTGAGAGGGTAAATAAAACAAAAAAACAAAAGGTGTGTGGGGGAGGGGCTGTCACATGTTACATGCCTTTTCAAAGTGCACATGGTATTAATACTAACCCGGCAACAGCTTTTATAGAGACGCCATTTCTTTAGCATTTTTTACTCATCTTTTTTTTTTTTTTTTTTTTACATCTCCCAAAAAAAGAAAAAAACAGCTGTTCATGTATGTGTGTGTTTTCATGAGCTCTGAACAATGTATGTATCCAATAATATGCCAAATGTCTTTTATAATGTAGTTTTCATGCACTGCTGAACTAAAACGAGTGAGTGGCAGCTTTAAAAAGACAAAAAAAAGGAGTCGCTCTCAGCCTTACAACTTCTACACATCTTCTCACACATTTCATGCTCGCTCATCACTGTTCTCTTTATATGTAGATTTCCTGTCTTTTTTTTTTTTTTTTTTTTTACAATGCTTAGCTTTACACCTTTTTCGTCCTCTCCTGCCGCCTCCACTCCTCTTTCGTTTCCACTATTTCTAACGTCTCACTGTATCTGTGTATTACTCTAGTAAATGGTAAGCTGAGGTGTCATTGTGGTAGTATACTCAGTGCTCAAAAGGGTTGCTAATAGAAACCTGTGCCGTTTGTAACATTTAGCAATAATGTCAAAACAAAGGGGACGGTTTATTTGTTTGTCTGTTTTTTTTTTTGTTTTTTTATAACATGTTAGTTTGTTTTTGTACATATTGCAGCTCCAGATCATGCTCAAATCTGTATGTCATTAAAATAAGAAGAAAAAAACTTGCAATATTGGCATAAAAATAAGAATTAAAAAAGAAAAAGTGATATAAACGCTCTTGTTGTGTGTGTGTTTTTTTTTATTCTTTACTACAAAGAATTGTGGGAAAGAAAGAAAAACAAATGAATGACCCAGACGTGTCCCCCTGGTTTTAATATATGAAATATATTCTGTTTGGCCTCTGCTGTGGCTGCGGGGGGACGGCGGGCGAGGCCGTGGGCATGACGGAAGCACCACCAGAGTCCCTCCGTCCTTTTAGGTCCATTTTTATGACAGCTGTTGAAAAGGAATGAGTTATTTCGCCCGGGGTCTGCACATTACAAGTCAGTTACATCACTGGAATTATCTTTATACATTCAATTATTTGTCTAAAATGGGCACATTATCACGCAACACGGAACAAAATACATCGTTTTCCATCAAGACTGTCAGAAACTGGAGCAACGGATGTTCATTACGAGGAAAACAAAGCGAAAAAATAAACTGAAATGCTACATCGATGCTGCTATATTTAACAAGAGGAATCTAGAAGGAAGTCAGGCATGAATTCACTCTTTGAAGACTTGGATGCAGGTGTTGAAAGTCCCATAGGTACATGTACACACACACAAGTTCAAGGACAAAACCTGTTTGTACAGGGGATAGTTTTGCTTTGAAGCTCTGACAGTCAGTTGTTTATTAATTTTTTTTTACATATGCAACCTAAATGCAAGTTTTTCAGCAAATTCGATAGGTGGCGGCATTTGTTATTGGGGAGGTAGCAGAACAATTTTTCTCTAAAAGATGGCAGCCAGTCTATAAACGGTGGCCGTCCATATCAGGTCCCGCCGTCCGCCAGGGGCCCACTAGCCTGACGGCGGTTAACAATTTTCAAAAAAATCAAGCGCCCAATTCCGTTTTATCGCATGGCTGTGTTTGTGACCGTAGGACACGTGTCAAAGTCAAGGCCCGGGGGCCGGATCCGGCCCTCCAGATCATATTTTATTGTTATTAATGGCCTGATGTTATCTTGCGCTTATTTCTACCTTGTATAATTTTGACAAAATATATTTTATGGAGAGTAAAATATTGAAACTTATTTAAGATTTAAATGTATTTATTCTGGAATAATATTCCTGCCTGCTTTTATTCATAGTTATGTTAAACAATTACGTTTTTAAAGTTTTAAAAATGTAATTTTAGCGTGTTAAGTAAATGTTTATCTTGTTCGACCCGCGAAATATGGTGTTTTTGATTTTAGTCCCCTCTGTGATTGAATTTGATCCATAAAACAAGCATTATTATTTCTTTTGTAAAGTATTATAGGGTAAAGTACAATTATTTTACAAAAACTTGTAAAAAAAAAAAAAAAAAGTTTTGTAATTGTACTTTTTTGTCAACCTGACTTGTCAAAGCCAATCAGGAGCGGAAAACCAAAAAAAAAGTATATATATATATTTTTTTTTAACAAATACGTATATATATATTTTACAAAAAGTAGTTTGTAAACTTTGAATTTGTCAACTTTATAAGCACTACCAACATTTTTCTTCATAGATTCTGCATTATTTTTAAGCTAATTCCTTTCCCGCTCTTTAGCTTGTTTAGCTAACCATTAAACAAACTAGAGTTTAACCTCTAAGCCTTCATTATTCTTGAGTATACAGACCTCTTCACACAGTTTTTATGTAACAGTATATAAAAAGTACACAAAGCCATGAAAGTGTTGAGTCAGAACGTGTTGTGTTGCGTGCACGTGTTCTTGTAGAGCAAAAGTTTCCTCAATAAACATAGTTATTTACTGTGTCAATACATATTCCTAACCACACAGACCGTCTGTGTAAACGACACGAAGGTTGTGCAGTGAGTATTTGTTCATGATTCATAGTTGCTTACTTGGCAGAATTTGAAGGCTTTTCTGCTAGCTTAGCCGCTTTAGCATTAGTCCTTCCTGTTCCGCAGATGAGACTGAGTACTATATAGTTATATATACAGTACATATATATTTCAACCTCATATTATCAGTACCAGTTTACACTTTTAGCTTTTAAAAAAGTTTTCCTGCTACTTATTAGCTAACCCTTGGCTAACGCTAATACCAAGACAGGTTTTCGCTGCTAGTTGAGTGGATAGTTTGTTGACATTTAGGGCATTAAAGTCTCGATTTGTTCAAGACGAAAGAATACTATTGACTCTTCAAGGAAGAATCTTTCTGATGACAGAAAAGCTACAATTCAGGAATACACATAGCAACTAAGCTAGCTGAAAGATTAAACGGCAAGCTAAATGTCACGTTAGCCTAAAAGTTGAGCTTTAAGCTTCTTCAGTTTTTGTTGCAGTTTCCAAAACATCAGGCGGGATTTTAGCGCCCAACCCAAATAAGAACTTTTGTAAAAAGAGTTTTAAGAAAATTAGATATGAAAAGTTGAGATCTTTTTAACGTTTTGTTGTAAAATATTTTATCTAGCTACACTGCCATTGACTGTATATAAGAACTGGACATAATTACAAAATTATATCAATTTAGTCGTCTATTTTTTTTTTTGTAATATGGACGCCGCCATGTTGGAGCCAGACATCTACAGTAAACAGTGACTGGTCCAAGTCGGTCTGAGTCAACATTTCTATGCCAGCCAATCAGGAGTGAGCTTGTTGAAAGGCCACACCCCTACCGCTTGAAAGCAAATGTTTTGAACTTTCGATGACATCTGATTGGTCAGTTTATTACGTGAATAAATTGCTCTGCAGAAAATGTATAGTGAAAAAAAAATAGGATTAGCAAGAATGTAAAAAACCGAAGCAGATATAGCTTATTATTATAGGATATTAGCTTTTTGGGGGGGCTTCCTGTTTGGAACACGATGGGGGAGGGGTCACTCAGTCCAGTTCTCATCTACAGTCGATGAAAGGAATGTGTAACATTAACTTACTGCTGCACCAGACGTTTGACTTAAGGAAACATCTGCTCTTAAAGCATGTATGTATACGACTTGTCCTCCAGCCGTTAGCGTCTTTACACACATCACGTCACACCACGCTGAAGCAACATATCTGCTCATAAACAGGTCGTATAAGAACTGTCAGGACTTTGAGACACACCACAGACTCCCTTGCTCTTAGTTCAGTACTGCCTACAGTTAGATGGTCATATTAAGTCAGTTCACTCCAGGCTGACTCACGGCTGCCAGTTGTAGGTAAAGCGAGTGCTAGCTCCGCTGGGAGGAGTATGACCATTCTCCTCAGGGGAATTTGGCCCCGGTCTCCATCTGTTTGCTTCCTCCCTAATGGTTCTGCTTCCAGCCGACCTCCCCAAGCTGCTGCTCCGTTCACTTCTCTTCCTGAAGCAGCCGCAGCAGGTGAACGTGGCTAACATGCCCTGGCGGAAGCGCTTGTTCATGAAGCAGTAAATGATTGGGTTGACGCAGGCCGACGTGTAGGACAACAGGTGGATGAAAGAGATGGGCGCCCCCGTCAGGTGGCGTTTGGCCGATTCCTGGTCGAAAGCCTTCCACGCGTTGACCACAAAGATGGGCGTCCAGCAAAGGAAGAAGAGGACGACGATGACCAGGAGCATGCGGATGACACGCTTCTTGGCCATCAGGTTGGATGCGGAGCTGCTGCAGCTCACCCGCCCCACCGCCGGTTTGCCGCTGGAGGTGCCAAAGCTGCCCGAACCCAACGTCAGGCTTTTCCTTTTAGACGGCGGCAAGTAGCAGCCGTCACTGTCTCCTGGCTTAATGCTGCTTTGTCTGTCTGAGAGAGAAAAGGATGTGTGTTACTGTGTATTCACTTACATGGAGCGGTCTCTTGTTATTTTGTGTAAATCAGTAAAAACTGTTTCACTGAGGCGAGCCCTGATAGGATAAGCTGAAAGGTAAACAACAACAACTAACGAGGTTATAAGTTAGGGTAGTCACACAGACATTTATTTTAGCTGAATCAGTTTGTTTTTTATATGTTGAAAACAATGTTGGTAGTTACAGGTAGTTGAGAAAATGCTAAAATGGCTAACATTTCCAGCGGTGCTATTCCAATGTAGCTAATGCTTTGAACGCAACTAACTCTTCCAATGTAGCTAACGTTTCCAACATGGCTATGGCATCTTATGTGGCTAACTCATCCAATGAGGCTAACTCTTTTAATGTGGCTAACTCTTCCGAAATAACTAACACTACCAGCATGGCTTACTCTTTTAATGTGGCTAATTTTCAAACATGGCTAATGCTTTTAACATTGCTAACTTTGCTGACTCTTCTAAGGTGACTAACACTTCCATCATGGCTAATTCTTTTAATGTGGCTAAATATTTTAATGTGACTAACACTTCCAATGTGTCTAATGCCTCCAAGATAGCTCATGCTTCTAACAAAGCTAACTCTTCCAACGTGGCTAACTCTTCAAACATAGCTAACTCTTCCAACATGGCTAACTCTTCAAACATAGTTAACTCTTCCAACGTGGCTAACTCTTCCAAAGTGGCTAATGCTTCCAACGTGGCTAACTCTTCCAACGTGGCTAATGCTTCCAACGTGGCTAACTCTTCCAACGTGGCTAATGCTTCCAACGTGGCTAACTCTTCAAACATGGCTAACTCTTCCAACGTGGCTAA
>NC_050529.1:16289769-16295497 GCF_002922805.2 Oryzias melastigma | reverse complement strand
AGGGTAGTCACACAGACATTTATTTTAGCTGAATCAGTTTGTTTTTTATATGTTGAAAACAATGTTGGTAGTTACAGGTAGTTGAGAATATGCCAACATGGCTAACATTTCCAGCGGTGCTATTCCAATGTAGCTAATGCTTTGAGTGGCTAACTCTTCCAAAATAACTAACACTACCAGCATGGCTAATGCTTCCAACGTGGCTAACTCTTTTAATGTGGATAACTCTTCTTCTGATTCTAATGTTGCTAACTCTTACAACGTGGCTAATGCGTTTAACGTTGCTAACTCTTCTAAGTTTGCTAACTCTTCTAATGTGGCTAACGCTTCCAACATGGCTAACTCTTTTAATGTGGCTAAATATTTTAATGTGGCTAACACTTCCAATATGTCTAATGCTTCCAACATGGCTAACTCTTCAAACATGGCTAACTCTTCAAACATGGCTAACTCTTACAACGTGACTAATGCTTTTAACGTTGCTAACTCTTCTAATGTGGCTAACACTTCCAACATGGCAAACCCTTTCAATGTGGCTAAATATTTTAATGCAGCTAACTCTTCCAATGTGGCTAGTGCTTCCAACGTGGCTAACTCTTTTAATGTGGCTAACTCTTCCAACGTGGCTAACTCTTTTAATGTGGCTAACTCTTCCAACGTGGCTAACTCTTCAAACATGGCTAACTCTTACAACGTGGCTAATGCTTCCAACGTGGCTAACTCTTTTAATGTGGATAACTCTTCTTCTGATTCTAATGTTGCTAACACTTCCAACGTGGCAAACCCTTTCAATGTGGCTAAATATTTTAATGCAGCTAACTCTTCCAAAGTGGCTAACTCTTCCAACTTGGCTAAGTCTTCCAATATTAGTAACGTTTCAAACATGGCTAACTCTCCTACCGTGCTTCCAACGGGGCTAGCGCTTTTAGCATTGCTAAAGTGTAGCTTGTCACAAATAAGTTCTAGAGTTACAGTAAACATGGTTAATAATGTCTGATTGACGTACTTTTCTCTGACTCTTGTCTCTCTTACTGCATTATAGTTCAGTATGCCATGTATAAGACATAAGTTTAAAGCTAGACCATTAAACCAAATACATGCAATAAATGCAATTTTAAGAGTATTTTTCTTTATATGTGTCTTCCACCATCAGAACATGTTAAAAACATAATTTCATTAGAGTGGGTCTTTAATGCAACAACTACAGACAACACTAATCAAATGTACGTATTGGGAGGACAAACATTACTAGTTTGTGGAAAGCTAACCAAGAGATCTGAGCAAAATTACAGACAGTTGTGCCAAATACTAACCAGATATATATAAACATTTGAAGCAAAAAGGACATTTTGTTGTGTTGACCTTAATTTTTCGTACCTCGACTAGATTTCCTTTTGGGCAGCTCATACTTGATTCCCCTGTAGAGCTCCAGGGAGATGAGTCCATAGGCTGTCATCATGATGATGCCGGGGATCAGAAATAGCATCAAGAGCAGAGACACGTACCTACAGAAGGAAATGAACATTTTGTACCATTGAGTCAAAAACATAAGCAAAGAACTCAACAAACAGGCCAAATCTACAGCATGTCCGACCGTTTGCTTTTGACTGAAATCAGTTTGTTGTCAGGAAACTGCTGAACGGACACCTGCAGCACGAGGCTGGGAAAAATCAATAGAGCGGCCACCTGGAGCCCGTTGTTTTTTGCAGCCTGGAAGTCTGAGAAACACGCGAGGTGTGTTCAGCTCACCAGGACTGGAAGCTGATGTTGTTGGGCATCTCCAGGCGGCACATGTTCCCACTGTTGTTCTTGTGGCCGAAGGGTTTCAGGGTGCTGAAAATGGCGTAGGGAAGCATCAGGATGAAGGAAACCACCCAGGTGATGGTGATGACTTTGGCGGCGTGGGATTTGGTCTGCCACACCCTGGACGTCAGGGGGTTGCAGATGGCGCTGTAGCGCTCCAGAGAGATGGCCACCAGGTTGAAGGTGGAAACGCTCACAGCTACACCTGCAGAAAGAAGGAACCGGTCAAACGGGGCTGGTTCACCATCCCAACCTAACGTTACAGCTGAAACAAAAAACCCAATGATAACAGAAAATGAAATAAACGACTAATTTAAGTTTTGTTTTAACGTTTTTTTTTAACATAGAAGTCAAAGGGAATCGGCACATTTCATACTGCCTCCGGTGGTCTTTTGTGGAACTGCAACATTTGGTGCCTCCTGTTTACTTAACCTTTTAACGGCAACTCTTTAAATGTTTACGCAATTAATGTAATTTCAGCTGATTCCGTCACAGAGAAATACAACTTTACGCCATTATGCAACATTTTATATTAGTCAAGTGTTAGCGTAAAGTGCGAAAATAAAAAACAGTTTTTCTCCGCGTCAGAATCAGCTGATTCATGTCGATCATGTAAATAGTCGATGAGTTACGGAATATCAAAGAGACAAAATATCTGCTATTAAAGGGTAAAAAAAATGTTAGAAACAAAAAATGAAATCGGATCCAAATGCAGAACTACGTTAAATTTTAACAATTGTTCTATAGTACTATGCTGGACACTAAAAAGTATTTTAACTTTAGGTGTGACAGATGTTGGCCTAAAACATTTGAAAATACTTAAGTGTTTGAACGAGCAAGTAATTTTTAAAGCAAACCACAGAGTCAGCCTACTGTTTATTTTGGTAATATATTGTCATTGAAGGCTTTTTCTTTAAGGGTAATATTTTTTAAGTTATATTTTTTTATTTCAGTAAACTTTTTGTAATCAAATGCTATCACAATTTCTTAGAATCAAATTTTTACATTTAATTTTTCTTCAATTCAGTAAAATTTTTGTCATCCAATGCTAGCGGTCTTTCATTGCACCAAATTTGAAGTCAAATTATTTTTTTAAATTCAGTAAAATTGTTCTATTTGAATTCTAGCACTCTTAATTACTATCAAATTTGAAGTCGAATGTATTAAAATTTTGTAAAAAAAAAACAAAACAAAAAAAAATTTTTTTTGGAATCTAATTTTTGCTGATTTACATAAACTTTCTGTGATTGAATTTTTGTTTTTGTTTTTAATTGTCAAATTCAACCCTAAATTTTGTTAAAATTAGTAAAAATGTTGTCATGAAATGCTAGCGCTCTTTCTTTGCATCATTTTTTTGTTGATTTCAGTAAACTTTTATAATCAGATTTTTGGGCCTTTTTCTTATTGTCAAATTTTAAGTCAAATATTTGAAATATTTGTTAATTTACATAAACTCTTTCTCATAGAAAGATAACACTGTTTCTTAGTATCAATCTTAATGTCAAATTATTGTTAAATTCAGTGAAATTGTTGTTATTCCACGCTAGAGCTCTTTCTTAGCTTTAAATTTGGTGTTAGATTTGTGTTTATTGCAGTAAATCAAATGCTAGTTCTTTTTTTAGCATCAAATTTAAAGTCAAATTTTAGTTGATTTTGGTTAACTTTTTATCCTTGAATGCTAGTGCTATTTTTTATTTTAAGTCATTTTTTTTATTTCTGTAAACTTTTTGTGATTGAATGCTAGCATTATTTTTGTGCATCAAATTTTAAGTCAAATTTTTGTTGATTTCGGTTAACTTTTTGTCATCGAATATTATCGATGTTTTCTAACGTTATATTTTAAGTCAAAATTTTTTGTTGATTTCAGTCATCTTCTGGTCATCGAATGCTAGCACTTTATTTTAAACATTACATTTAAAGTCAAATTTTGGTTGATTTCAGCTAACTTTTTGTGATCGTACGCTAGCTCTCTTTGTCGTCACTGAATTTTTAATTAAATCTGTTGAATTCCTTAAAAAAATGATTGAAAACCAGTGCTCTTTGTTTAACATTAAAGTTAAACTTGTTGATTTTAATAAAATTATTAATATTCAATGTTAACGCTTTCATTAAATTGCTAGCACTCTTTTGTTGCCTCGCTAACGTTTAGCTAGTTTAGCTAGCTACCTCTAGATTTATCGCTCATCTATTACAGATATACTTGTTGTTGCTTCTACTGTAGAATCTATGAATACATGTAACGTATTACTGAGACAGTGATGCATAAGCCGGTAAACACCCAGAAAAATGAGGCTGTAATCCTTAAAGACTGCGCTCTGAAACGCCTGTACGGCTAAATGCAGCAACAGGAAGTGAGGAGGGAAATTAAAACCGCATTTCCTCTTTCGGGCCCGTAATTGGATCAGAATAAATGGATCGCCTGTAACGATTCCACCTTGTCTAAAGGTCCCGATGGATTCATAATGTGGAGACGAGGAAGAAACAAGTCAATTTATCAGAATCACGGGCAGATTTTTTCCTTTTTCCTGTGGCGGAGTGCGTTGACTCATCTCCTCTGAAGCTGCCTGTATGGAAGATTTCAAACGCCTGAATGAACATTAATGGAACGGTGAGGTAAGGTGACACATCATCATCTTATCACGTGTGATGCTAATTTGAAGAGAAAAAACAAACAGAAAATATTTAAACACCATTTTATCTTTACTAGTGTATTTTTAAAAAAATATTATCAATAGATATTTTAAATCTATGCTTTCTACTTGTTTGTTTTGTAAAAAATTTTAGTAAAATGGTTAAAAAATAAATCCATTCATTTATGTGACTGTCAGCTGACTACATCTCAGGACGGCCCTGCAAACGCAGCAAAACTGACAATTTACCAAGACGAGACATCACTTTAAATTTTCTTAAACAGCATAACAAAACTACTGTGTTCAAGAGATGACGGATTAAAAAAATCCCAGATTTGAAACATTATCCAATAAGGGAGTTATGAGGTTTTTGCAGCCTTTTTAGGTGAAAAAAATCTAGTTTTTCTTTCATGTTGGATTAATTTGAATGCATCAAATCCAGATTAGAAATAAAAAATAATAATAAGCAAGCAAGCCGAAGTTAGACTATGAAATGCACATTACCCCATAAAAGGCAATTAAAATAATTAGATTAGAGGCTAGTTATGTTTTGGATTATTATTATTTTTCTTTAAATATCCCTAATTATAGAAAATAAATATTCATAGATTTACACTTGACAAAATAAATATTTTTTGGTAAAAGATAATTCCTATTCATTTTAAAAGGTCTCAAATTTGTAATTTTAGAGCTTTTATCTGCATATTTTTCATTTGAATTGACATTAACATGAAAAAAGTGAATTTTTAGGTGTGTTTTTAATTATGACTCAATTTGGGTGATCTGTCTAACTGATGTGTCAAAGTCGAGGCCCGGGGGCCGGATCCGGCCCTCCAGATCCTCTTATTTTATTGTTATTAATGGACCGATGTTATCTTGCGCTCATTTCTAACTTGTATAATTTTGACAAAATATATTTTTATGGAAAGTAATAAAATGAAAATGATTTAAGGTTTAAGTTGATTTATTCTGGAATAATATTCCTGCCTTTTTATTATTCATAGTTATGTTAAAAAGTTATGGTTTTAAAGTTTTAAAAATTGTCATTCTGCTAGCTTTTTGGACTATTTTGTCATTTATTAAAAGTTTTTTTAGGCTGTTTTGGAGTTTAGCTAACATTTCAGCTACATGCTAGCTGTTTTGGCTAACAGGCTTTTCAAGTGTTTTTAGGCTGTTTTGGAGTTAGGCTAATATTTACATGCTAGCTGTTTTGGCTAACCAATTTTATTTTAGGGCTAATTTAGCTTTTAGCTAATATTTCAGCTACATGCTAGGTGTTTTGGCTAACTTAGGCT
>NC_050529.1:16287521-16289626 GCF_002922805.2 Oryzias melastigma | reverse complement strand
TGGAGCTTTTAGCTATCAAATTCATTTTAGTAATCAACTTTTTTTCAGCAATCAATTTCCATAGTCCATGTACAGTTTAAAAGTCTAGATTTTTTCCCTCCTTTTCATTGTTTAAAAACAGAATCTGAAGGAGTAATCCTCAAATCCTGCTCTTCTGCAGAAACATGGTGATCTTCGCAGAGGAATATCCCGTTGCATTTCAGCTTAAAGGGTCACTGGAGCATACAACGCAATCGCGGGAAAGCCTGTAATTTCTCTCATCTGTGCGCGCCGAGCTCGTCTCGGGGCGGCTCTGACAGGTAGAATGTAGGGCAGCTAACGCCGCCGCCGACCAGCGCTGTGTTGGAGGTGTCTGTCTTTCTCCGCCGCTGATCTGATCGCATTTGTCAGCTCTCTTGCCTGTTTCCAAATTGAGGTCACACACACAAATAAATAAATAAAAGCGCTGTATCTTTTACCAACGCGGAGCTATTTTCAAAATGTGTTTCTGTGGTGCAGAAAATTGCCGCTCATGCATTCAGCTGGTTCACGACCTCCCGGGAAGCAAAGTTTGGCGTTGAAGTCGACTGACTGCATCGGCGGTTTATGAATCCACAGAACTCAGGAGTTTGTGAACCGCACAAACTAATTCTGTAACAGATTTTAAGAAGACTTAAGCATGTAAACATAAGACACAAAACTGTCAGTTTAAAACATTTTGATGTAAATCACCAACATACTTAAGTGTTATATTGAAGAAATGCACATATATATATAAATATGTTTAGTGATTTATTTTAAATGTATATATTTATCTTTTTTTACTCTATAATTTGTTTATCTGTAAAAAAGTAAAAGAGGAAAAAAATACACAAGTTTTCTTCTTTCTGTTCTCTTGTTTTAAACTTGTGCAAGATCTTTTGTTTTGTTGTTTTGTGAAAATAAAAAGACATTTTTTACCAACAAATTACATTTTATGAGAAGAATAATTATTCTTAGCATAAAAAAATTGCACTTTGTACTTTCAAAATAAGAAGTAACCTTTTGGAGGACATCTTATACAGATTATTTTTTATTTTTTTACTGCTTGTTAGTTAAAGTATGCAAAACAGATTAAAAGAATAAACAATAAAAAAGGTAGAAGTAGATTTATTTCTCAAAGAACAGCTTTTTGCCTAAATGTTGGACAATAATGTAGTTTTTCATAATTAAATCTAATATATTATTGAAAATTTATTTTGCTATATTACTTCTCCCACCTGTTTTTCCTGTAAATTCTTGTATTTTTGTAGACCTTCACTATTGCATCTCTAAATCCTCCTAGGAGCTCTTAAACACCAACAGAGGATTTTTACACATTTTTTAAGAGATTTAAAAAAAACAAACAAATTGTGAGACATCTGTTATAAAAAAAAAGGATTTGTAGCAGCAAGAATAGCAATGGCTAAACTTATATGCGATATAGGAAGTGACTTTTTTGTTGAGGTTTTTCTGATTTTTATCATAAATAGGCAAAATAGACTAAATGTATAAATAAAAAAGGTAAAAGTCAAAGACTTATGGTAATAATTAGCCAGAAAATGGTCATTTTTGTTTCTCAAAACTCCTTTTTGCTCAATTTTCTTGACATAATAGTAGCTTGACAGAAATCAAACTAAAACAATATTTAAAATGTTTATTTTATTTCCAGCAAAACTGCTATTCTTATCAGTTTTTAGGTGAATTTCAGTCTGGAAACAAGGCTTCTTCTGCATCGTTCTCAGCTTTAAACAGCCACTGAGGATCTTTTTTCATTTCATAACAGATTTTTTTCCCCCAAAAAATATTTTTCTGTGAAATATCTGTTAGAAAAAAGTCTATCAGCAAAACACAACTTTTGCTTGTATTTTTTTATTTAAAATATGTTAAATAGGCAAACAAATGTATCAAAAACGTAGAAGTAGATACATTTTGTTTAAAAAAAAATGTATTGTCATTTTTGTATCGATAAAACAGCTTCTTGCTGTTCTTCTAATCAGCTTTTTAGGTAAATGTAGCTCTTTTCTGCATCAGGATGTTAAAGTACTCTTTTAACCACCACAGAGGATTAAAAAAAGAGAGATTTTTCCCTAAAAAAAAAAGGAAAA
>NC_050529.1:16281471-16286433 GCF_002922805.2 Oryzias melastigma | reverse complement strand
AAGTAGAAGTAGATACATTTAGTTTAAAAAATTGTCAAAAATGTGTCATTGTTGTATCGATTAAACAGCTTTTTGCTGTTATTCTAATCAGCTTTTTAGGTGAATTTAGACTTTCCTGCATCAGGATGTTAAAGTACTCTTTTAACCATCACAGAGGATTAAAAAAAGGAAAAATAGTTTTTCTGAGACCTTTATTGAAAAAAATTACTTAGCACCAAAACTGTTAAACGTTAAAAGTAGCTCTTTGCAGGATGTCTCACAATATTAGTTTTTTTATTTTAAATAGTCAAAATAGCCACAAAAAGAGGTAGAAGTAGATAAATTTGGTCAAAATTGATCATTTCTGTCTTTCAAAACCATCTTTTTGCTCACATGTTGGACATTTAAGTAGTTTCACAAATTCAAACTGTTGAAAGTATTAATTTGTGCTTTTATTCGAATCAGTTTTTAGGTGAATTTCAGTGTTTCACAGACAACATTGAGGTTTCTTGCATTGCAACACTAAAATAATATTTTTTTGCATCAACATTTCTAAAGTCAATTTTTTTTAGTGAATTTTTCCACGGAGCTCCTTCTCCTCATCTTCAATAGTGACACTTGTGTGGCTCATACCCATGAAGTACATGACCAGCTTGCACATGCCGATGCCGAAGATGAAGTTCTGCATGAGGTTGGGGATGAGGGTGAAGGGGATGCACACCAGGGACACCATGAGGTCGCTGACGGCCAGAGAGAGCAGGAACAGGTTGGTGACGGTCCTCATCCTCCGGTTCCTCACCAGCACCGCGATGATGAGGCTGTTGCCCAGCAGGCTGAGGAGGAAGATCAGGCTGTAGAGGAAAATCCGGACGGTCCTGTCGATGTCTGGGAGACACAAACACCAGCTGTCAGGATTCAAGCTGCCAGCTATTTTGACTCACCCTCTTCTCACTCAAATGCTCTCACATCCCTCAAGCAAACTTCTCCAGAATATTCATAAAATTGTGAATCAAGCACTAATGGTTTGTGCTCCTCTTTTTTTTCCTCCTTTGGGCTCCTCTTGATGCTTTCTCCAAATTATTCCAAACTGATGCATTTCTTTCTTGCTTTTTGTGTCCTTGAAGGGCGCACATGCAGCCCTGTTCACTTGGCCGTGCACAACCAGTGTGCGCTGACTCCACAAGCTTTTATGGAAGACCTGAGCCATGCGCGTAATGCGCACTGACGCAGGAAAAATGCCCAAAGCCAGTCGCTCATTAGACACAAGCTTGAGTCGATTTGGCGCATTAAATGCGGACTTTATGTCAAGTCACAATGCAGTTATTTAATGTTTTTTTTAACTCAATTGTAAATGAAATAAAACTTAAACTGTACCTTTATCCTCCATCTTGGTTTCGCACTCTGAAATATTCCTAATCCCCATGTTGCACAAAATCCTGCTCAAATCGGTGGAATTGCTGACAATGTCCTGTATGGTGAACGTCTCCATGGCGTCTCTTTTAGGGGATCAAGTCAAATCTGAGGTGAAAGCAGCAGCAGCAGTCATGCTGCAAAAACACTAAAAAAATACATTAAACAAGTGACAAGATATTTCAAAAGAAAAAAGTGGCGCTCCACAAACCTCCACGCGCTCCGGGAGAGCGCTGCGTGCGCTCCTGACTCCTCCAGCTGCTGACAACATGTGGAAGCCTGCGCTCTGCTCCGCTCAGCCCGCCTTTAGGACTCTCAGCTCCTCCCACTCCTAAAAAAGCCTCACTATTTTGTCAAATTATTACTAAAAGTGACTTCTTTTTTATTATTTTCAAACCCAAACTAAAGCAAAAATGAAGCAGTCATTTGGAAGTTATTTTATGTGTTTTTCTCAAACAGTGAAATTCCCAGGAACTTGTCAACATTATTAATGGATTCCTTCTGAGTCACACTATAATTGTCCTGATGGGTTAAGGAATGGCAGACATCCCATAATACAATTGCTTCTTCGTTTATTGCTTTTATATAAGCAGACGTTTAAAAACCAGGGGCGCTGTTCAGCTTTTTGGGGGCTCGGGCTGGAATCCAAAAAGGGGCCCTTTTAAGATTTTACACCCTCACAAAAAATATTAAATTTAAGATTTTTTTTCCCTCACCAAATTGCAAATTTTCATAACTTTTACTTTTACAAAGGTGAGATTCTAATAAAGAAAATGAAAACAACTAAATGTTGAAACCAGAAAGTGAAGTGATCAAAGATGGCGGCAGAAAATTGTGCTTTAATGAGAAAGGACCTGAACCGATTGTAGCTCCTCTAAAAACGTGACCAATCACTGTCGGGCTCCAAAATGACAGCCCCCATTTCAGGAAGAATTGGTGACGGATTTGGCCTGATTTCACGAGAGTCAGAAGTAAGACATCGTGGGTGAGTTTTTGAGTGTTTCTTTTTTAAGTTGACTCATTAAGCAGTACCGACCCATACCTCTAGGGGGGCCCCATCGCTTGTAGGTCCATTGAGAAGTGGAACAGAACCGCTTAGACGGAGCCACTGTAGCCACTCATTGATTGGCAAAAAGTGATGACGACATTAGAAAGCACCAGTATAGCACTGAAAGCAAGCATTTTGTGTGGGTTTTTGTGGTTTCCTGTGTACTCTTTTAGTGACAAGTCTAAATTGTAAATACCTCCAAACAGCAGCAAGGCTTGGTCTGTGGTGGAACTGCAAACAGTCCTGTCCATCCTTGGGGACGGTGTGACACAGGCTGAGCTAGCGATCTTTGCTAGCGGCCTATGCTAGCGGTCTATGCTAGTAGTCTATGCTAACGGTCTATGCTAGCAGTCTACGCTAGTGGTCTATGTTAGTGGTCTAAGCTAGTGGTCTACACTAGCATTTAATGCTAGCAGTTAATGCTAGTGGTCTATGCTAGCGGCCTATGCTAGCGGTCTATGCTAGTGGTCTACACTAGTGGTCTATGCTAGTGGTCTACACTAGCAGTCTATGTTTGTAGTCTATGCTAGTGGTCTATCCCAGTGGTCTACGCTAGTAGTCTACGCTAGTGGTCTATGTTAGTGGTCTAAGCTAGTGGTCTACACTAGCATTTAATGCTAGCAGTTAATGCTAGTAGTCTATGCTAGCAGCCTGTGCTACCGGTCTAGTCTAGCAGTCTATGCTAGTGGTCTATGCTAGTGGTCTACAATAGTGGTTTATGCTAGCAGTCTTCATTAGCGGTCTATGCTAGTGGTCTACGCTAGCAGTCTATGCTAGTGGTCTAAGCTAGTTCTCTATGCTAGTGGTCTACACTAACAGTCTATGTTAGTAGTCTATGCTAGCGGTCTACGCTAGTAGTCTATGCTAGCAGTCTATGCTAGCAGTCTATGCTAGCAGGCTATGCTAGCATTCTATGCTAGAGGTCTACACTAGTGGTCTATGCTGGTGATCTATGCTAGCGGTCTACAGCACGCATGCACCGTGATAACAAACCGCTTAGTGGTAGCGAAACTTAACTGAGTGGAAATGCTGAATGGAATCCGGCCCTCGAGGCCTGGAGTTAACTTTCCCTGGCTTACATTATCCTTAAAAATACTTCATAATACACCTACCACATGCACAACAACTGTATGTTCCATTTTATGGAGGCCGCACAAGGCTCAAAGGAACTACAACCGCTCAGGTCAACATCCCTCCACTGACCCGGACAACCCAAAAACCTACAGCATCCATACAAAACAATCCCGTACTGCTGGATATGACTAAGACTTGATTTTAAATTGTCTTTATGTGTAAATGTGAGTATGGACTGGTGACCTGTCCAGGGTTTGCCCCACATTTACCCAACAGTATCTGGGATAGAGCCCTTGACTCTTGGAGAAGGAGGGACGTACCTTTCAGGGATCGCCTCTCTACAATGCAATCATGTGAGGTGGATTTAGTTTTACCCCAAACCTCACATTTGAAAACACTGGAGGGGTGCCCCCATGTGGTTGCAAATATCTTCTAGCACCTGGCGGCCTCAGGCAGTCTCCCACCTCAGCCTCAGGGCATGTCCGTGGAGTCACCGGTATACTATGTCGACACACTGAGCTATAAAAAATAATTACAACGGATGCTGAGTGACAGGTGTGGGTGGGGCCTCTCATCTTTGTTTCTCCTGACCTACAACTGACTTTGTAAAGTCTCCACACTGTCACTTTTGCTGAGATTTATTGCGCAAATGTATGACTCCAATTCAGAGGAACTGGGATCACTTTCTTGAAAAACTCGACAAGCTTCAGTGCCTTCAAGGCATTTTCTTTGTTCACCCCAGAAAAACAAACCCCACTCCCCAAAAAACAAACAAAAAAAACACCGTAATGATTTTATTTTCACTTATCTACCAAATCAATGATTGTAATCGCACAATTTAATAGCAAAAAGATAGTGTTTACGTTTGAGATTCCCTGTGGGGAAAGAAGAAACGCCTCGTCATGGAGGGACAAGCCCAGAACTGGTGGTGTGAAGGTGCCGGAGCGCCCATGCATGAGAAGAAACAGATTAACACGGGGAGAGTATTCCAAGATGGACATTTGTGAGCAAAAAGGAGGTGACCTTCTCTCTACATGTGTCAGATTTCTCGCTTAAAGGTCACTCTTCTTCCCGCTGTGTTACGACTCAAAAGCTGGAATGAAATGCCAAGATGCACTTTTGAGATTTTCCAACTCAAACAGGGAATTTGGGCAAAAAGATTGATTATTTAAAGATAAAAAAAGAAAAGAACATCTCTGAACAAAATGGATTGTGTTTTTCTTGTTTCCTTTTGTTTGGTTGTGTCTTTGTAGAGTCAAACATTCTCTGTGTAGAACACAATAGAATACGCTAGAATTCATTCCGTTTAAAAAGAAAAGGAGGCCTGGTTTGATGTCACTCACAGACAATTATCCTTTCAAATAAAACCGGCAGAGACAAGACAAGAAGACGTGTCGAGGCTTGCCTTGTTTACTAAATTTTTCTCAGCATGAAATATGACCAGACAAACC
>NC_050529.1:16277445-16280951 GCF_002922805.2 Oryzias melastigma | reverse complement strand
ACCAAGACAAAAAAAAAAAAATTCTCAGCAAATGTTTATTTACAGGGTGCCTAAAGCACAACTAACTTTTTGAAAAACAAACTAACTATGACAATAAACAAACTTTTTTCAGCTGATGTTTATTTCTGGGATAACTAACTAACTAACTAAGTAAGTAACTAAATCGATACCTAGCTAACTAGATAGTTAGCTAGCTAGCTAGCTAACTAACTAACTGGATAAACAAGCGTGTCTAATATAATAACCAACTAACGAATAAATAAAATAAAATAAAATAAAATGATAAAATACTTTGGTTCCCATGTCGGAACCAAAAGTGTGGTGGTTCTTGTTTCCCGCACGTACCCGACCTTGGTTGCTAAGTAACCTCTGCTGGAGGCAGTCAGCTGCAGCTGCTGCCTAGGATGCTAAAGACAGCAGCAGCCACAGAACAGGTGGAGCCTGAGCCCCAGACGGAAGCAGGATCATGGAGGACGGCACGGACGTGTCCCTGAGCATCGCTCAGATCGTGCAGCGCCTCCGAGGAAGCCATTTACACTCCCAGCTGGAGAGGCAAGCTAAAGTGAGTATGCTAGCATGCGGCTAACGAGGATGCTGACAGCTTCCGGTGTCGAGAAACACCATCTATTAACGATGACGCTTCTCTAGGACTGTTTACATCGACCCGAGATCAAATTGGAGTCTTTAAAAGAGGATGTGCGCAGTTTCCTCAGAGCTTCCGGTTTGTTTTTGTCTTTGTTTATCTCATCATCTTCTGCCTTTTGACTGCTTGTTGTTGTGTTGGTGATGAACTCCTCTTCTGTTTTTCAGGTTGGGAGAAAAGGCTGCAGAATGCTGTTTACAGAGAGCTGCATGTGTGAGTGACTTTCTGCACTCCTCAGGAGGATTGTGTTTGTAAACACTTTATTTATCTTCATTGTTACTGTTTGTGTTTGTGACCTCTCTCTGTTTACCTCCAGTAACCCAAACAGAGGAGGCAGACATGTGCAGGAAGAAAATATTAATCTTTTTTTCCTCCATATTGAAACAATGTTGATACTTTTAGAAACTCTTGTAGAAACCAACAAGTTTGTAAGGCAATTTTTAATTAGATTTGATTTGATTTACTGGTTTATTTAAATTATAATATACTTAAAATAACCAAACAGATAGTTTTTATTGCATTTCTGATATTAAGTAATAAAATGATTAGAATATTAACAAAGATCTGTAACAATTTAAACCTGTAAATGATTATTTTCTGAAAGAAAAGCCTAAAAACAAATTATAGGTCTTACAAGTTAAAATAAAATGTTGATAATTCACAGAAGACTCATTTAAAGACTCACTCTGTTCATCTTTTTAACTATTTTAAAGCATTCCCAGCTGTTTTTAAATTATAATTATGCTGTTTTTCGCCAAAATAATATTGTTTTTTAGTACATAGTTTCTGTAGAGCGGCAATAATTAATTAAAAATAGCCTCTAAGTTATAGGCGGAACCGTTGACATGGAGCGACCACGCCCCCCTTCCCGTTACTGAGAGCTCCTTTGTTTACAAGCTAGCATTAGCATTCAGTTTTAAGGCAGCGTAGAAATCAAAGACGTTCATGGATCTATTTGTTTGTAAGTGAATGCATCAGAATGGAGGCGGAGCATGGAGCTTGTGGCCACGCCCCATTGTATTTTCTGTCATAAATATGATCTTTTTCAAATGACAGCAATACTCTGAAATGGTACCCATTTTCAGCGGAGTGGGTCTTCAAGCTTTTCTTGCTGATGACTGATGCTTCCTCTTGACCACTGGTTAGTCCTGCTCGCCGTCATGGATGTTTAGATTAGTCTGTTTAACGCAGCGAGATCTTGAGTCATTCAACATGCCGTGAGCAGGCTTGATGAGACACATGTTGCATATCTGGTTCGCTCTCTGACTCATCTGCTTTTGGGGCGCTAACGGTGACGAGCTGCTTTTGAAGAAACCTACTTTTGAAAGGCTTTCTATTAATATTATTATTATGTTTTCCTTAAAAAAATTCACATTTTTGGAGGTGTTGAATTGATTAGGTCTCACTCTGTCCTTGCGTCTCCAGCCAGCTGCCTCAGTGCCATCCCACGGCTCCCGCGGAGCATCTCAAAGAGCCGCTGGCCTACATGCGCAAAGCGCAGGTCAGTCTGTCTCCTTGTATTTCTGTCACTTCTCACTCATGCTTCTTCTGCGTTCCTGAGGTCTTCACCCAGCGAGCATGACCCAATTTACACACTCAAAAAAACCCAAACTAAGTACTGGATATCTGAGGCTAGAAGTCTGTGTTCTCGTCTGACAGGCCAGTTGGGAGAAGCGGGTTCTCAAAAGCCTGAACAGCATGAGCACGGAACTCGGAGTGCCTCTGGCTCGCATGGTAGGTCGTTTTGAGTCCGAAGATGCAGTTTCTGTGTCACTTTTTATTCCCCCTACAGAGCTGAAATGTAGAAAACAGCACAATAATCAGCCGTAGTACTTAAAGACCCGCTCCAATCATCTTCTGATCTATTTTCAAGGCGTTCCCAGTTGTATTTTATTTACGATTATGGCGTTTTTAGACAAAATCAGTTCCCTCTTTACATGCTTTCCAGCTAGCTTACAGCCCCTCACACCCCCGACCTAACTTTACCAGTGCAACAAAAAACAACATTTTGGTGCTATCAAACTGTAGAGTTGTAACGCAGATGACAGCTCGGACGAGGAAAACAGAGACGTTCATGGATCTATTTGTCTATAAGTGGATGCATCAGAATGGGGCGGAGCATAGAGCTTGTGGCCCCACCCAGTGTGTTTTCTATGTCACAAATACAGTCTTTTTCAAACAGCATTTTTCTTGTCTGCTCCTGATTCTCCTGATTGGGTGTTATTGTGAATATTCTAACATGTAGCATTGTCAGACGTGTTACCAACAAGGTTGGAAGTTAGCGTAATCACTGTACATATGTATGTTTTAATAGTATCAGTCTGTGTTTTTAGAGTTGCAAACAAGGTTGGAAGTTACAGGTATTGTGAATATGCTAACCTGGCTAACATGTAGCTTGTTGTAATGTGTGTTTTTATAGAAGTATCGCTAAGAAGGTTGGGAACTAGCATAGTCATAATAATATATGTTTTAGCGGTATCAGTATGTTTTTTTTTTTTTATACGTTTTTGTTTTTTTACGTGTTGCTAGCAAAGTTAGAAGCTACGGGTATTGTGGTTACGCTAACGTGGCTAACTTGTTTAGTGCCGGATTGTGCTTTTTTTCCAAGTGTTGCTTACAAGGTTGTAAGTAAGCATTGTCTTAGAATATTTTTTATCTGTATCCGTCTCTTCTTTCAAGTGTTGCTAACAAAGATGGAAGTTACATGTATTGTTATTACGCTATTGTGGCTTACATGTAGCATGTCGGATTGATTTTTTTTTAAGTATTGCTAACAAGGTTAGGAGTTAGCATAGTCACAGTAATGTTTTATCTGTATCAGTCTGTTTTTCACACGTTGCTAACAAAGTTGAAATTTAAGGGT
>NC_050529.1:16273868-16277384 GCF_002922805.2 Oryzias melastigma | reverse complement strand
ATGTATTGTTATTACGCTATTGTGGCTTACATGTAGCATGTCGGATTGATTTTTTTTTCTTTTTTTAAGTATTGCTAACAAGGTTAGGAGTTAGCATAGTCACAGTAATGTTTAATCTTATCATTCTATTTTTCACATGTTGCTAAAAAGGTTGGTATTCACAGGTATTGTGATTACGCTAATGTGGCTAACTTGGCTAACATGTAGTGTGCCGATTGTGCTTATTTTCTTAAGTATCGTTGACAATGTTAGGCGTTAGCATAGTCACAGTAATATTTTATCTTCATCGGTCTGTTTTTTATGCTTTGCTAACCACTTTAAAATTTATAGGCATTGTGATTATGCTAACATGGCTAACTGGGCCAATGTGTAGCTTGTCAATTTTTTTTCTTTTTTTTTTTTAAGTATCGCTAGCAACGTCAGGAGTTAGCATAGTCAGAATAATGTTTTATCTGTATCAGTCTGTTTTTCTCATGTTGCTTACAAAGTTGGAATTTTACGGGTATTGTCATCATGCTAATGTGGCTAACAAGGCTAATATTTAGCATTCTAGATTTTTATTTATTTATTTATTTAAAGTATTGCTAACAAGTTTGTGAGTTAGCATAGTAACTAATGTTTTATCTGTATCAGAGTCTGTTTTATGTTTTATTTTGCTAACAAATTCGTAAGTTATGGGTATTGTGATAATGCTAAAGTGGCTAACATGTATCATGTTACAAACAAATTCAAGTGCTACTGTAAACATATTTAAGAAAGTGTGACTGACAGACAGACTTATCATTGACTTTTTTTTCTACTTAATACATTTTTATAGTGCAGTGCTCTTCATATATGACATAAGTTAAACTTGACCATTCATTGAGGGTGTGTCTTAAAATGCACTGCACCTTATAGTGCAAAAAACCTGGTTCTCAGAAGTGCCATTTTCGTCTTAATTTTTCTCCACCATCCGAAAAACTCCTCAAGAAGACGTTAAAAACACTAAAAACATAATTTTCATCAGAGCGGGTCTTTAATAATTAGCAGATAGTCCACTTCCGTTCCGACGATCTCCCAGCATTTTTCTCCCCCGGCGTTCGTCTGCTCAGATCTGCTGTCTGTGCTTTACAGAGGCCAGCAGGCGAGCAGAAGGATCTCACCAACAAGTGGAACGAGATGGGCACAGACGAACCAGGTCTGTGGACGTTAACCAGTGCTTTGGCTCTGGGCAATCTGCCTCATTTGAAAGATTAGTGTTGATGTGTGTGTGGGTATGTGTGGGCTGTAGCATGGCGTATCTCTAAACCAAATCTGCCACGTCTGTGTTTGTCCTCTGAGGTGTATCTATCCTGTACGGGTGTTTTTTTGTTGTTGTTTTTTTACTCTGTTGCATCTCTTCTCTCCTCTTGTTGATTTGGTTGCTTTTGGTTCTGCTCGTAAAGCTGCCCGCCGTCAGCACAACATCCTAAACTAGTCATCCATCGTTGACCAAAATAAAGAAAAACAACAGATTTTTAGACATTTTCTGGAGAACGCACCCATCTAGTGTCCCGGGAGTGTGTTCATACTTTGAGGGGGGCATGTAATAACATTTAGGATGTATTGTTCTCCGGCTGTAAATAGTTTAGACTGAATATAGAAGCTTTCCAGACCTCTCACTGCGAGCTGCGATAACATGCAGCGCCCAGTCCTTCCGTCTTAAATGGTAACGTCCCCCTCGTTCCGCCGATGGAACCTCCTGAATTTACAGCCGCGCTGGCGGGAGGAAGTCCCACTTGGCGTTGACTTTTCTCTTGACCTGTGCGAATAAAGCTGATAAATGATTACGGAAGCATCGGTAAAAAGGAAAATATCCCTAAAAGTTTTTTATATTTAGAAAAAAAGTTTTATTAAAAAAAACCAACAGGAAACTTAATATGAAGAATTTATTATAAATATATTTTTTATTACATGAATAGAAAATAATTTCTTAAAATAGAATAGAAAGCCTTTCTTATAAATATATTTTGTATGATGAAATTCAGGAACAGTTCTCTTTAACGTGGGTAGTCATTACAGACTAAAAGTCGATAAAAAATGTGCAAGAATCAAACAAATGTAATATTAGCCTTCAGTGCAGTGATATTTTGGAAAGAAATGGTACCAGAGTCTGTTTGGTCTGGTTGGTACGGTGCAGTAGCGTCTGCCAGAAGGCAGCAGGTCGAAAAACAGAAAACCGGGGTGAGTGTTTCTTGCTCTGTTGAGGCAGAGAACTGGCAGCGTCCCGAGGTTCAGTCCTAGTCCGGTATCGGTACCCTTACCCGGCACCTTAACCCTAGCCTGGTCCGTGTCTGTAATAGGACTGCCACGGTTAGTCGACTAATCAACGACTAATAGACTATTAAAATAGTCGACAACTAATTTACGTCATTACTGTATATTATATGGAGTTGGAGTGTAGTAAAGTTGAAAATTATATTGGCATTATGCTAACTTTTTGGATTATTTTGGCATTCATTAAGGTTTTTAAGGCTATTTTGAAGTTTAGCTAATATTTCAGTTACATACTAGCTGTTTTGGCTAATTTAGGCTTTTTTTGTTTTTTTAGGCTATTCTGGACTTTAGCTAATATTTCAGCTTCATGCTAGCTATGTTGGCTAATTTAAGCTTTTTTAATTATTTTTTAGGCTATTTTGACTCTTAACTAATATTTTAGCTGGCTATCAGCTTCAGCGTTTTCAGTGACCAAATTCAGCTTACAACTTACTATATAGTTTTTCTGCTCTCTTTTGGGTCCACATGACTCCAACCACATATTGATGTGTGATTCCTTCCATGACAAATGTGGACAAAGATGGACAAGATTTCATGTCTGCCATGGACATTAGTGAAACTCAAAAATCAATGATAAAAAAAAGTTCAGCGCACTGTCTTGTGGGGTCCAAATGACCCCACTTTTAATCTAAACAAGCCGAGGAGAGCGGAAGGGTTACAGCTAATGATGGTTAAGATGTGTGTTTTACATCCACTTTATCCATGACCCGATTAGTCGACTAATCGTAAAAAAGTAATCGGTGATTCGTCGACTACTAAAATAATCGTTTGTGGCAGCACTTGTCTGGAACTGCGTCGGGGACCATCACCGATCCGTGTATAGTACCAGGTTATGGTTAGGGTATCGGTACCGGGTTAGGGTTAGAAGGACAAACGTTCGGACCCTACCCTCCATCAGAGGGCGGGGTAAATGCACACTCCATACAGCCTCACCAGGGCAGGGTAACGGTGCAGTCCACGTCCTGGTACTGGACCTGAACCGGGTTGCGTCCTGAAGGTTGGGGAGCCCTGATTTAATGGGAACAGCCAGCACATCAAAAAACGACGAGTTGGAGACACCCAAAACATTGAAAAGTGACGCAGAGGGGTCCTTAACCATGCGTCAAAATGTGACAACTTTTGGAATAAGAATGTGTTGTGTAAACAGTCCAAGACTAATGGCACCTCAAAGAGCGTTTGTTATTTAGACGCCACTAGCGATGTCTCAGATGTTAAAGCCTT
>NC_050529.1:16258858-16273785 GCF_002922805.2 Oryzias melastigma | reverse complement strand
AAGGTTTAAAGGTCTTCTCCATGATTGGATTCATTCTAAAGCAATTCAAGAAAATTGTCAGCATCCTGAGGTTCAGTCCGTGTCTGTTATCGGTATCCTAACCATTGCCTGGTCTGCGTCAGGTACCACGTCCGGAATCGCATTGGGAACCGACACTGGTCCATATCCGCTACCAGGTTGAGGTTAGGGTTCTGATACCGATCTGTGTCTAGGTGAAGGTTAGGGTTAGGATACTGGTGCAGTCCAAGCCCTGTTACTGGACCCGTACTGGTTTGCGAGGAGGGCGGGGAGCCCTGTTTTAATTGGAACAGCCAGCACGCCAAAAAAAAAAGAACGAGTTTGGGACCCCCAAAAGATCAATTTTTGATGCAGGGGTCCTTAACCATGTGGAGCAAAAGCTAGGCCGTATATTACAAATGGCGTAAAAATAAACAAAACAAAACAGGTACAAGAAAGGAGATTAATAATAAGAGCAATTATTAACAACTCAGAAACTCTGACTTTTTTTCATCAATAGGAGTAATACAGTCTACAAATACTACACTGACGACGCCAAAACCAAAAACACAATTTGGCAAATCACAGGTCAATATCAGGGTAAAACCCAAAAGACAAAAGTTAACTTAAGGTAAAGGGGCAACACGAGGCAAAGTAGGTTACAATGCACCTGAACAAACACAGACCTACTCACACAAACCCACCAGGTCTTGGGACCGTAACAACAGTCCAATACTTACGACACATCAAAGAGCGTTTGTTATTTAGGCGTCACCACCAACGTCTCAGGTGTTAAAGGGTTAAAGGTCTTCTCCATGACTGGATTCATTCTAAAGCAATTCTGGCCAGGAAGCTTTTTAAACTCCCTTTTTATGAGAAAATAACTTTCATTTTTATAACATTTTCATTTGTTGAGATACTGAATTCTAGGTTTTACTTATAGAATCTGTACGAATGTTTAGCGTTTCTGCTACATGTCCTATCAAGACTTTTTATTTTTTGTTTAGATTTGAGTCGCTTCAGGCCTGTTTATGCCCCTAAAGACTTCCTGGAGGTGAGTGACCTCCTTCCTGCTGCAACATTATTATTTCTTTTTCTGCTTTTTTGTTATTCTCTGTCAGTGAAAAAACAGCCTGTTTGCTGTGTAAACAGGTTTTAATCAGTCTGAGGAACCCCAACCACGACAGCAGTGAGGACATGACCGTCAAGAGCCACTGGGGTCTTATCCAGGTTCCTCTCAACATCAGAGACATCCCACAGCTGGTGCGGATCTGCGCTCGCTTGTTTATCTCCACGTTTGCTGCACGTTTGTGTTTGATGGACTTGTATACCGAGGAGACTTCAGAACATAATCCATATCGAATTAACCCAAAGAAAATCAGACTTATAGGACTAAATGGGCTTTATTAGGCACTAATCACCTTTCAGGCTGAAGAGAAATCCTCTTAATCTCACTTTAGAGTCCAGACGCAGCGTTGTAAACAATCTTTTCATTATCACACCTATGTCAACAATAGTGGATTACATATAAAGTCACATAGGGCCCTTTTAATGTTGTGTCTGTGAAGTGTCACAGTGGACTGAAGCGTTTGTGATGTTCGGTTGACTCGCAGCGTCAGGCATACTCGGAACTGAACCTGAACAACGGGCAGCTGGGGATCGACGACCACGCGCACGTCCATCCAGGTACTGACAGAACCCATTCACCCGTCTTTGACTGAATAGCGTCAACAAACTTCTTTGAATAGTTTTACGAAACCAAACAAGCCTTTATATCAAACATTTACACATTTTTGAGGTCCAGAAATGCTCAAATTTAATCTAGAAATAAGCAGAACTCCCTCACGATTACAGAGAAATGTTCACTTTAGAAAGAAAACAAAGTAGGACTTCTTGCAATTTATCAAAACCCAACCTCAAACAGAGAGAAAGCGTGACACGAGTTGAGGTTCAATCGTTAGCTTGACAAAAGCCAAACGCAGACACAGACTTTGGTAAAAACCAGTTCCACTCCATAGTTCAGAACCTTCTGAAGCCGCTTTTGGCAGCGACGACTTGAAATAATCAGTTTTCGTGAGTGACCGGACCTGATGGCGCTTGACTGGACGATCTCAGAGCCGCTGCGCTGCAGATGGAAGCGGAACCTGAACCTAAACAAGCCCTCTAGAAATAAGAAATTGGACTAGGGTCATCTGGACCCCATAAGATAGCACAAGAGATAAAAAGAAAATATAAATAAAATAAAAGTCTGCCAATAGAGTAGAAAGAATACCAAGAATTCTAAAGCCTTGTTTTCACTGAGTGCTCCGGTACGGTCCAGTTCGGTCTTTTTTGCGTCTCCATTGTAAAATGGACCCATTAAACAGTACTGAACCGTACCTCCTTGGGGCCCCCCATTGGTTGTAGGTCAATTGAAAAGTGGAACGCAACAGTTGGGGCGGAGTCTCTGTAGCCGGCCGTTGATTGGCAGAAAGTGATGATGACATTAGATTTAGATAGTGTTCTGTTTCATGCGTGTACAATGCAGGAGCTTTTGAACACCTTTCTCATATCACGACTCTGGAGACCGTCGAGTGTTGATTTTCAAAGGGGTGAAACTGAAATCAAATATTATTTATTTAATACTTATTATGTAAGCAGAAACATCTTACAAACAACACGAAGAACTGCGTGCATTCTAGCACGTCTTCGCTGTCCACACGTGTCGTACACTGTTCAATAAAGTTTATTCAAGCAAAGGTTTTAACTAAAATACCTGGCGTGACCACTAGAGGGGTCCAAATATATTATTGTAAAATAATAAGATCACTAACAGAAGACTTAAAATACATTTATAAAACAAAACTTTCAGCAATAACAGCACAGATAAATATAGATATGTAGCATACATCTAAGCTAACATTTAAAAGCTATGACAATATAATAGCATTGTAGACCATTGGGGAAAAAACGCATATAAAAGTTATCTAAAACCTTTCTGACTTTTAACTCTGTATAACTAAACATTTTCTGGGCTTTTAAAGTTGATTTAAAAACTTTTTTTTTTCTTTTTGGCAGCAGCAACTATCTGCAGCCAAAAAAATTCATCAAATAATTAAATAAAATGTTAAACAGGGGTCAAGGTACCAAATTTGACCCTGTGGGTTCTCTTTGGTTAAAAGCCATAAATAAACTTTAGAAATAAATGTAACAGGAAGTCCATAAAAGGATAATCTCATAATCGGGTCAGCAGCAGCGAATAGCAAAACCTGGATATGGTTTTACAGTACATTCAAAAGAAAAGCAACAATCCAAAGACGCCACGATATGAGCATGAACGTCTCTCTCAAAAGTTTAAGCTGAAAAAAAAGTTTGTTTTAAAAATGTTTGATCCTAAACCATTAGTTATCATAATTCCATGACTGAGTTGTGACCGTTTGTCTTGATCCGCATGATAAGAGTCGTCAAACAACAGCATAGTGCTCAGATCATGTGGCTGCAGTTTGAGCCCAAACCATTACCCCTCTACCACCATGCCTCACAGTGCACAGTATAAAAAACACAGATCAAATCTCTGTTATCTGGGCAAACGCCAGTTGTTGTTGCTTGAGTTTTTTTCCTAAAAAAAGTAGAAATAAAAGTTGCTTAGTCACAGAGAAGCTAACCGGTTTTTGACATAACTGGATCATTTTCAGAGGATGTGCTTTTTTAAACACAACTATCCATAAACCGGACTGGCTTGTTGTATACGAACCGGCGTTTTTACGGTATCTCTGTAAAAGTCCAGATATTGACGTTCTAGAATGTCGCAAATAAAAGGGACTCAACTGTTTCTGTGTTTGTAAATCAAGCTGATGAGTTTGCTGATGAAACTGTTTTCTTTTTTCATTCACAGACCTCTTTGAAAACAACTATGTCCACATTGGAAAAAAAGGTAGGTCTTTTCAATTTGGATCTGTATGTCATTGCTGAAAGGTAAGATTAATCTTTTTTAAAAGTTGGCCTTATTTCTTTTACATAAAATTTGATAAAATTGTCGATGCCAGATAACTCCACTCCACTTCTTGTAAGGTTGTAAAGTAAGAAGTTTATACTATTTCAGTTTGAACCAGTGGTGTTAATAGTCTCTAAGGTCCAATACTTTGACTCTTGGGTTGAATTCTGCTTTAAAACAAAAGTAATTGGACTGAGATGCAGTTCACTTAGTCACCACTAGAGCCTGGTTCTACAGTCAAAACAATTTGTATTCACTCCAAGGTAAAATGAACTAGCTTTGTAACAAAAATGAAAAAACTTTCTGTTTGAAATTCAACATATAGCTTTATCCTTTTGGAAGGTCATTTTCACAACCGGTATTTTAAAGGGTAATCAAAACCTAAATAAACTTTTTTTTGGCAGTTGACTTCTATAAATGGGGCTTTAAAAGAGCTGTCTGTTGCTCATTGTCAAATTCTTGATTCAATTAAAATGGATGGATGTAGCTGTGCTAGTTTACTCTAGCTGCATGCATGTGTCCGCATGGCTCAGTGGTGGTGGAGCAGGACAGCGCCGCGGCACAGCAGTACAGCAGGCGGGGCTGCCCCACTGGACTTCGCTCGGACCTGTGGGCTCTCATCCTGAACTCCACCAACCAGCCGCAGGTACACTGGCGGGGGCAAACGCCGCCACACAGGTGGCCGAGTTGAACTCTAAATGACATTGTTTATTGTAAAGTGGCAGCTGCGCCCATTCCCAGACTGCAAACTATAAGCTAAACTTTTTTTTTTACAACTTATCTACCCTTTAGGGGGAGGGGCAACACATTGCATATAGCAGCAACTTGAAAGTTCACGATAATCTGCTTCTTTTCTGCTGTTTATCTTTGCTTCCTTGGCTTGTCCTGTATGTTAAGATAAACAAACGGTTTATTTCAGTTAGCCAAAACAGTGCTGCCGCCTGCCCGCTTGGCAAAGGCCTGTGTAAACGCTGCAGCGGTCCAAGGCCTTCTGCTGAAGTGGACTGGAGAAAACAATGCAGATTGATTTTATTTTTTAAAGCTGCTTCGTGCAGCCCTGTGGAATGTTGGTATGACTCTGGACAGTTGGAGAGCAAACACAGTCTGACTGATCAACGGTGCAGAACGGCCTCTGTTTGATTCTCCGAGCTGCCGCGCCCTATGTGTGTTTTGGTCTGTAAGCATCAACGCTCTCTGCAAATGTTTCACTTTGTTTAAAATCATCAGAGTCCCCTCCTGCCAGCTGTTAGTTTTTTTTTTCTTTTTTAGATCTGAGGTAACTTTAAGGAATATAGCCTTAACTTAATAGGTACAAGATGTACAGTCTGTTTCAACAATTTTGGCGGGCTGTATTTATACCCTCCTTTGCGGATGCGGCTGATGTTACCACAGTCCTCCCTCAGCGGTCCAAATGACCCTTTCTGTTTCTGCTCACGCTGACAGAGGACACTTTTATTGCTCCGTTTGGTCCTTTTGCGAGAACCTGCCTGAAACCGGAGGTACTTTTGAGTTTAAACATTCGCTCGGAAACACGATAAACCTCCTCGACTTCGCCGGCCGTCACAGGCAGAGATGGCACGAGTGTGATGAAGGAGATTCCGCATAGATTTGTGTGGAAATATTATGTTAATTCAAACAGTTTTGCCTCATATTCTCGTCGAGAAAAGCAAGCGCATGTGTTTTGTTGAATATGACTTTTGCATGTGATTTGACTTAGTAATTATATGACGTTTCAGGATGTGATGCATTACGAGCAGCTAAAGGCCGGAGTAATACAACACGACCTGCTGGTAGATTACCTTATATACAAGGTGAGCTCGTCTCTTGCATGACCTCAGTTATACTTTGAATGAATTAAGGATTGAATGAATGAAATGGTTTATTTCAAGCAATCAGGTAACACATTAAATAGACATATTACATAATCAATCACAAGTAGACATCCCTAGCCTTAATTCTACACCATAAGGCTGGAATTGGGAAGTTAAGGTGGTTGAACCATTGATTGTATCTAATAACTGGTCAGAGTGAGTGTGACACAACCCATAGAAAATAGCTTACTTCTGGTTCCAACCAAATAAAGTCATTTCAATTGCCATTTTTTCGCATTACAGATACCGCCCTGTTGGTGTCAGACAATGGCCATAAGCAGAGATTAGTCAGATTTGGTCTGAGTTAACATTCCCCAATCAGGAGTGAGCTTGTTGGAAATCCACACCCCTACCACTGGAAAGCGGGCCACACAAAACCTAGCAAGCGTTTTGAACGTTCAAAGCGAGACCACATGCTTTCATTGAGCCATCTGATTGGTCAGTTTTTAACTAAAAAAAGTCAAGATTAGCAAAAGTGTCAAAGAAATGGTTATTCTGAAACATTGAATGACTGAGTAATAGCTGTTGATTTCTCAATAGAAGTCTTATCCTAGTTTGACTTCTTGGAACCAACAGGTACTTCCTGTTTGGAACATGAGAGGGGAGGAGTCACTCACTCCACCTCTCATTTACAGTCTATGGGTTCAAATAGAAAATTAAAACCCTTTTAGAGTTTGCACTTAATGAAGCACTGTTGAAGCACCTCTTGGTGCGGACAGCACATCCTTTTGAGTTTATTGAAAGTGTGCATAAACATAGAAAGATGCATTTTTTTCTCTTTCCCATAAATGTATAAGTCCTTCATGCAGGCCCTTTCTGTTTGTGGTGACAATTTTTTCCAAAAAACACAAATTTGACATGACCTGGATAAAGCATCCAACCTAGTCTTTAATCTGTACTTAAGCTACATCCGAATTCACTCACTACTTCCTAGTTAATGCATTATATAGTTATATTAGGGTGTCCGAATCTACAGCCTCATTTCCCCTGAGCGGTCTGGTACAGTCTGCTAAGGAGTGGTATGGGACGGTCCAATTAATTCTGGTAAGCGTTTCCGCTGAGGGGTTTGTTTTCACAGCATGTGTGGTGTGGACCGCTAGCGTGTCATTGCGTCATTGTAGTGTGACAACTAGAAAAGCAGCAACAACGGAGATCATCCAGCTATTAGTCTTTTTATTGCTTTACTTCTGGTACATCGTGAGTAATAGTAATTTAATGCTGTTCGAAAGAAGATTGCAGATCAATACCGTCGTAAAATGTTTACAGATGTTGGAAATGTTAGCCTCACTTAACGCTATATTGCTGCTTTTTAATGTCGTCATTACTTTCTGCCAATCAGCGGGTGGCTACAACGGCTCTGCCCCAGCCGTTTGGTATAATTTTTCAATGGACCTACAACTAATGGGAGTCACCAAGAGCTATTGTTTGGTACTGTTAATGGGTCCATTTTACAATGGCTCACAATACCGGACCGAACCGTACCGTACTAGACTGCTTGATGGAAATTAGGCTTAAAAATCCAAAACTCTAAGCCTTGGAAAGTTCTCAGAATTTTGCTGGAAAACAAAACAGTGTGCATCATGCTTATGAGATTGGGGAATATAGACCACAATGCATTGCGTTTGAAAGATTTGTCATTTGAGGAAAATGTATGTATATTTTTGTTTTTTATAAATTGTCCAAGTTTTCATCTTCAGAACAAAGTGGATTCATATTTGTTAGGTTTTTACTTCAATAAACAGGTGATGTCATATTTGGTGTTGATAAAAAATAGAAAAAAGTATGGTATCCAAATCGCAGTAAACTCTAGGGCACTGAATAAGAGGTTTAATCAAGAGTCTTTATCTTCATCCCCATATTCTAGATCAAACTGAGCAAACTCTCTTACAAACTACAAGTTTTCAGAATTTAAGAATTCAGAATTTAATTCTTCTAAACCGCTCTGCTTGGCAGGACGTGAAGCTCACCGCCAGCAACGATGACTACTACTTTGTGTTTGAGGATTTTCTCTATCAGGTAATGTTTGAATAGACAATGACTCCCATGATGAATCGTTTTTCTTCTCCTCTTTCATCTGTTTTATATCTGAATGTTTCCCATTCACAAACCAGCGTGATAAGTCTCTGGGAGACCGGTTATCTCGATGGGCCCACAACCACTCGCCATTCGACTGTGTGCCTCCTAGAGCTGTTTAACCCGCACATAACAGTCGTCCACGCCACTGCTCTTTCCTCCCGTGTTTTCCCAGATAAGAGCCCGGCCGTCTCCCAGGATTTGGCCGGCTGAAAGGTTTAGACTTAATGACACTGGCTGCATGACAGCATTCATCTTTATCTGGTGTTTAACACTCAACCCAAACAAGGAAATGGCCTGGTGTTATTAGCTTCCCCGGTAGTCACTGCTCTGTTTGCCTTTGACACTCAGCTGATACACATGTATATGTATCTATGTACTCAGCCAAAGGGGGTTTTTAGCTGCTGCTTGCGTGCCATACAACTCTGTACCTGACTAAGCAGCACATGAGTGTCTGAAGGAGAAAGCTCAAGCATCCGTGTCAATATTGACGAATGGTTCAGTAAAAGAATGTTGTAATAATGTACTGAAACTTCCCAGGGATCCATGATACCTTTAGTTGTACCTGCGTCAAAGGTTGTTTATGCATGGTTAGGACATTGTTTTTCTGCTCAATCACGATAAATCTCCTCTGTATTTCTTGCAAGCAAGTTCAAACTCATCAGGATCGCTATCCTGCAATACTTATTGAAAGACTGGAGAAGCAAAGACTTCTACACGTTTCAAAATCAAGAAAATGCTTGTAGTCCTCATTTGATCTCTTCAACTTCGATTTATTGCAGTTATTGTAGAAAAGTGGCTTCAAAGGCAACAATATTACTACTGGGAAGATTTATTTAATGAAAAGCGCTTTCTAAGAAGTAAAAATGAGGCTACTTTCAGCTCCAGGTCGTGTCAGTCGTAGCGCACCTCATTAAACCTTTGTGAGTCACTTTCTGGCTAAAGGGATTGGTCTTTCTTGGTATTTCACCCACAATGACCAAAGAACACAGCTATAAATAGAGAAACGCACCAAAAATAGTTCTCTAATCTTAACAGTACTTTATGAGTGAAAACAAACCTAAGGTTCTATGAAAAATAGTACTGAAATCCTGAATGTATCAGGATTCTAACTCAGTTGAGAAATAAAAATTTTAGGTTGGACACAAAAAAACTGTATCTTTCAAGTATTTGTTAAATCTGGCAATCAGGATGTGAATAAAAAGTTGATCTACATCCGAATTCATGTCTTGCTGTCTGAGGTTGGTTTCAAAAATAAACGCTCTGGAGCCAGAAGTCCCCATCCATCCATACATCCCATCCATCTGTCCGTCCACTCCATCTATCCTTCTTGAGGTTACCGATAAATAAGATTCTGGATCTCAAAATGAAGCCTGATAAAGTGTGGCCATATTGAATGGACTGTACTTCACCCAAATCATTAGAGTTCAAGATTTGTTGAATCAACCCATGACTCTTCCAATCAAATAACGCAATAAAGAGACACACTTATACTGTATTTTCTGGGGTATAAGTCACATTTTTTTAGGCATAAATAGGCTCATATATTTGTTATTTTTCCAATAAACACCAGTAGTGGTTGTTTCCTCTAACAACCACTAGAGGTTGCTACATCTAAGTATCTGCTGCTGACAGTGGCAGAAGAAGAGTCGTCCAAAACAAACATGGAAAAGAATCTGATTGTTTTTGTTTTAAACTTTGATATTTTTCTTATATGGATCAAAAGATTAATATTCTTGTCTTTATTTATTTTTTAGTTACGCTCTACTTGGCGGATTTCTTCTGAAACGTTAGACTTTCCTACCTAAAGTGCGACTTGTACTCCAGAGCGACTTAAATAGTCTTCTTGATTAGACATTTTTTGGTCTTGTGACTTATACTATGGTACGACTGACGCCTGGTTCACACTGGACACGGAAGCGTAGCGGAGGCCGCTTCCATTCGACGCCCTTGTTAACCTGTGATATGGTTCATGCAGACGCGGAGTGGTCGTTTCGGTGTCTGGTCTATTTTGTGGGCGTACTGCGAGTGATCCGTGTCAATTCTAACAGGAAGTTACATCAAGATAGAGGACAAAATCCGATTTATATTCAAAATATAACGAATTGTTCACAATAAAACACCGTGATTGACAAATACGATCATGTTTTTGTATCTAAACAGACTGTAGAGATGAAAATAAACATGAGTTACAAGAACTCAACTGGTAGTTGATTTCTGCACATACTGAGATCAGAATTGTGATTGGGGTCTTTTGTCGAAACGGGATCTTATCAAGCATATTTGTCCATCTGAAACCCAGAGACCAGTGGTGTCATGGGTTGCCAAATAAGAAGAGTTTAAATCTAATGGACTCAAGTAGAACTAATACAAACTATACGGTCATGTGACCACACAGCCTACATCTCTATAAACAGTCGATGATAAAATCATTTCAGGGTGATCTCAAAGACCCACTCCAATGACAATTGTATTAATACGATCTTGTGGCATTTTTCCGATGATGGAGGACATATGTAATGAAAATTAGGCATTTCTAAGTATTTCTTTGTTCAAATTGTTGTGAACAAGTAGCAGGTGAAAAAATCCGGTTTGATAAAGATTGTAGTTGTTGCGTGCAAGCTACAATTGGCTGTGGTTCATACAACACAACGTCCCCATCAATGTGTTTGTCTTTGTGTCTCCAGGTGCTTCTGTGTTTCTCCCGAGATACCGCCGTCTTGGAGCACTTCAAATACAACAGCGCCACACCTCCCAAGTCCTACGTCCACGGTGAGACGATGTACCGTCTGTCGTAGAGCAGTCATTTTGTCTAAGGCAGGACTAGCTTCACTTTTGTGTCTCCACATTCAGGAAAAGTGGGAAACGAAGAGTTTGCCGTTCTTTATCCTCCTAATGGTAAGTCGTAAAAAATGTTACAGTATTGATGAGTTGGAAAATGCATTCATGGGGAATCTTGATGTGAGCAGGGGTGATACCTTTCCATGGCTTCTCCATGTACGGTGAGTATCCCACAATCGTACAGTTGAGCAGAAGGTTCCAGATTCGGGTTGAATTGATGTTCGTCCCTCAGTGGCACCTCTATGCTTCCTGTACAACGAGCCATCCAAATTGTACAGCGTCTTCAGGGAGATGTACATCCGCTACTTCTTCAGATTGCACTCCATCTCCTCCTCTCCCTCCGTAAGTTCCTGTGTGGTAAACTCAGAAGGTGCCGGTTAACCAGGCTCTCTAACCTCGGCGGTGCTGTTGTGTCCCCTGCAGGGAATCGTGGCTTTGTGTTTGCAGTTCGAGCGGCTGCTGCAGGCTCACCTGCCGCAACTCTTCTACCACCTTCGACAGATCGAGGCACAGCCGTGAGTTAATCGAGCTTTCCTTTTAGATCCGCTGTTGTCAAGGTTTACCAACATATCCAAGTTCGATTCTAAGGGGGCCCAAAAGGCCTAATCCATCTTAGGCAAGATCCTTCATGCTACTACCTAACTATGTAGCCACAAGGGGGCCCGGGACTGGGTTTCCCTGTGCCGGCCCCCAACCCTGATAAAATACACCCTTGTGTCAGGAGGGTGTATAAATCTCTGCCAAACCAAATACAAAACTCAGTGGAAGCTGTTTTGCTGTGGAAATGCCAAAGGGTGAACAACATTTAGCGGGTGTTTTTATCAAAAGTTACAGGAAACAAAGTTGTGTGCTTTGTAAAAATAATAGACACAATCTTTGCAAATTCATATTTAATTCCTCAACTAACTGAAACCCAATAAGCGACAGCCCGACGTGATAATCAGAAGGATCTTTGTTTTCTCTGTTGACTGAGACCAGATTGGGATCCTCCTGAGATACGACAAGTTTGTTGAAGATGTCTAATCTCCATTTGGATGGCTGAGATTTTACTGGACAGTTCCATCATTTCACTTGACGACTGAAGCTTGATTAAAGTTTTCTTGAGAAATCTTGCTACTATCTAACACAGGGTTGAAACGAGTATCCAAATACAAGTACAAATATTTGCAACGTCCGAGATCACTAATTCACGATCTCTATATATCTATTACAGCATTGTAAAAATGCAATTCAGACATTGTAAATATTGCTTTGGAAGGAGCTGAAAATCTGTGTTGCTCAGCAATGGTCCCAAAACTTCACTGCTCTAGAGGAGATCTGCATGGAGGAATGGACCAAAATACCAGCAGCAGTTTGTGAAAACCTCGTGAAGACTTACAGAAACAGTTTGATTTACCAACAAAAGGTACATAACAAAGTATTGAGTTTATTTTTTGTTATTGGCTCAATACCCTTTTTCCGACATAATTTACAAATAAATTCTTTTTTATTTTATTATTATTTTGTCTGTCATAGTTTAGGGTATACCTATGAGGAAAATTACAGGCATCTCTCATCTTTTTAAGTGGTATAAGTTGCGCAATTGGTACTTTTTTGCACTCTATATATTTATATAAAATAACAGTAAATTAGAATTTAAATTTGATGAAATTAAATGTAGGAACATTACAAAAATGATCAATTTTCTCTAAGATAGTTATGGAGTAATTTTTATTTAGGTGTTGTTGTGTCTTCATGTACTACCTTCTTGTGAATAAATGTAAAAATTATGGTAACTATATATATAATTTGTGTGTTTGTTGTGTTGTAAAGGGTTCTTGCTCTGTGTGCTCCTACCACACTTCAGAAATGATGTCCCACTGCCCTCTAGTGTTCAAACAGCAGAATTACATTAATATTTTAATAGATGGGGCTCAAAACCAAAAATTGGGGAGCAACTTTTATTTTGTTAGTTTCCTTTTGTGATTGTTTTTTTTACAGTCAGCTGTGTTATTTGTCCTTAGGCTGCGGATCGCCTTTAAGTGGATGGTACGGGCCTTCTCTGGTTACCTCTCAACCGATCAGCTGCTTCTGCTCTGGGATCGAATCCTGGGATACGATTCGCTGGAAGTGGTTGCAGGTGAGCAACGTGTAACACTTAGTTCTTTTTGATTTTTTAAAATATCTTTATTTGTTTCATCAATACTAAATAAAAAAAATCTCAAGTCAAATTTACATTTATGTTCTTAAAAAATAAATATGTTTGAATCCGGGCAGAAAATGTCAGTTTTTTATTATTTTTATGCTTCCTTTTTTACAATAATCATGTTAAATTAATAAATGTTGTACCTTTTGATACTATTAATCAAATTAGATTTTTTAATAGATTTTTGACTCAATATTTTAATTTAATAAAAACGAATCAATTTTAAATATAACAATTTACAGAACTTTTGTCAATTGATCCAATGATTTCCTTTTTTATTGTAATTTCCTATATTTCCATATGGTAAACAATAATGTTTATTACATGTATTTGTATTGTATTTTATTAAAAATCTTTTCCTGTTTTAGTCCTTGCAGCTGCTGTGTTTGCCTTCCGAGCTGAAAACCTGATGGAAGTGACTTCGCTCGCTTCAGCCGAGGTATTTTCTCTTCCAGTTACCTCCAAATGTTTACTAAAGACAACAGCATTTGCGTTACAGCAGCTAACAATGCAGCTCCCATGAATGCCCCCCCACCCCAATGATTCCACAGAGGGACTTAAACTACAACATAGTGCAGAGATGCCAGTCGACACTATTTTGCTGGCTCATTTTCCACCTGCCCCAGCTGAGAGAAGCTATCATAACACACTGCTCCTTATCTTATATTTAGAAGCTCAGGCCCAGCGCGGAAACCTTAGACCTGCACCTTAAACATGATAGGGTTCCTAAATTTAATCTTCCTGTGATCTCAAAAGGACAGGATTTTTTATTTAATTTCATTTCTTTTAACTTCCCAAAGATTTGCACATTTTTTACAAAATCTCTTATTTTTTTAAGATTAAAACAGGAAGTGGATGGACGTGTCATCAAGTTTTAAAATAAGATCCCTTCTCTCCTTCTCTGCCGTTTGTGTCTTCTTCCGACCGACAAACTCTCCAGGCTGTCCTCGCTGACCTTTCCACGCTGAAGGTTATGCCGCTCATCCAGATCTTTCTGTTCGCCACGGCCATCTGACAACGGACGACCGAAGCCCCCAAACCAAGCTAAGCATGGCTTAATGAGTAAAAAAATAACCTAAATCAGAGCTGCGTGGGTTGAGTGAAGCACCTTCATTAGTAGATAAAAATGTATGAACTTATTAGATCTGTAAGCATATCCTTGGTCTGCTTAAGTCGTATGGGAAGCTGACGGCACAGATCAAACATTGACTGTAGATGAGAACCGGACCGAGTGAGTGTGACATCACCCATTGACAATGGCTTCCTTCCTGATTCAGTCGCCATTTTTCCCGCAATGTCGCCATTTCAGAACCAGATTGGTCCGAATCCATTTGAGTCTACTCGTTTCTATGGCTACCACTTTCACCAATCAGGAGAGAGCTTGTTGGAAGGCCCCGCCCTCTACCACTCAGTCACAGATGTGGGACATGAAACCACATTCTTTTATGGAGGGATCTGATTGGTCAGTTTATAGCTTGAAAAATGACCATAAACAACAGGAACTTCCTGTTTGGAACACCAGAGGCAGATTTACCATTAGGCAAAGGTAGGCGACTGCCTGGGCCCCCCAAAACCTAAAATACTTCTAAAATAATATTCTTGGCCATCATTACTTGACTCTGTCACCAAAAAAAGGAAAAATGTGAAAGCATCTCAACCTCCCCCGTAAGTCTGCAGCAATGGGAAGCAAAGCGAGACTCTTCCAAGAGTTTCAAAATAAAATAACAACCAATGAAAAAGAAAAAAAGCAAGAGAGAAAGGAAAAAAGAAGTAGGAAAAGTAACAAAACAGGAAAAAGATTGACAAAATTAAAGGAACTTAAAAAGAAAATCATAAATGAAAAGACACCAAAAAGAGACAGGAGAGGCTAAATAAATTGTAATTTTTATATTTTTTATATTTTTTTGACACCACTTGATAGGGTATTGTTTTGTTTTATGCCTTCTTTGGTAAAACGTAACAAATTAAAGAAATGACAGAAGTTTTA
>NC_050529.1:16239776-16258804 GCF_002922805.2 Oryzias melastigma | reverse complement strand
CCATCTTATCGTTCTCCTGGGGCCCCCAAGTCCAGTTCTCATATACAGTCAATGGAATTAATTGAGCTTAGCAGCACATAAATTGCATGAAGCAGCTATTAGGTGGTGATATTAGCACATGGAGTGGTAAAAAAAAAAAATAATGTTTTTTTATTTAACTATTTTATTTAACTATGCTGCATATCAACAGTTTGTTGCAAGACCTGCATTTTAAAGACCCACTCCGGTCATCTTTAAATCTATTTAAAAAGTATCCTCCAGTGGTCTTTTTATGATTTAGCCGTTTTTAGCTTTTTTTTAAACGGTTATTTTCTAGGACTTGGTTTCTGAAGAGTGAAAATAGTTCATTAGAAATTCACCTCTGAGTTGTCTATAAATGTCCTCCATTATGAGAAATATTCCTCAACAAAGTGTTAAAAACACTAGTTTCATCGGAGTGGGTCTTTAGGTATGCTGTTTTAAAAGGAAAAATCACTTTTAAACTCTAGTTCTTGCTGCAATTTATGCTGCAGTTTACGCTTGCAAAGCAAAGCACAGTTCAGTTCTGCAAAACACCTTCAGTGCCATATTTTGCAACATTAAGTTAATTTATTTATTTATTAATATTTGCTGTTGTCATTCTGTGTTCTGAAATTCTGTTTTTTTTTTTAAATAAAGTGGATCAGGTTGCTGTAGCTCGTTGTCTTTCCTTCTGCTTCACTGAATATTTCTCGGGGTCATGTGGTCACGTAAATATTTGGACAGGCAGAAGCTCGCCGTAGTCGCTTCTGGAGAAGGCAGAGCGCAAGGTGACAGGAGGCCCCTGGCCCTCCTCCCATATGTAGCATCTGCTCCACTTCTCCTTCCCCTGCAGCCCCCCTTCCACCTCCTCTTCCTCCTCCTCCACAGGCTCATATCGAATTCTGCTGTTCTTCTCTTTCGTCGCCACCTCCCTCTCCCGGTCTCCTCTACATCTGCCACCTGTTTACGAGGACTCCCACGGCTGACTCTTTTATCACTCATGCGTCTCCTCTGGCCCCCTCATGTCTGCTCCTCTTGCAGAGCTGCTGTGGAGTGGGACTCGCGGCCCCGCCTGGTGGCCGACGTCCTGGACTGCAGGGCAGCGTGCCCTCGGTCCATCAGCGCTGGGGCTGACCTCTGATGAAAGATGTCTTTTTGAAAAGCATATCGGGTACGGCGAGCTGCAAAAGCGTTTGGACAGCAGTGTGATTCTGATGTCTGAGCTTCGTGCACTTGTTGGTACCGATGTAGAATCATTCATCAGTAACGAGTTTGAGATTTCTAACCAGACCGCTTCAGTCCCTGTGGTTTTACTCCATATCTCCATGCCTTTAATAAAAAAAAATGTTTTCAATTTAAATTCAAAAGAAGAATGTGAGTTTTGGTTGGCTACTTGACCTTTAAATTGCAGTTTGAAGGAGTTGGATTTCTCAATGACATTTAGAGTTACTGTAAAAGAAAAATTAGGTTTATGTAGACTAAGTTTAGAAACTCTCTTAGAATCATTTTACGAAACAACTACAATGAATGTTTTTAGAACGAGATTGAATTTCAAGTACCCAGTCGCTCACACTAGCTACTTTAAAATCAAATGTGTTTTACTTTTCTTGTTGTTGAACTTTGAAATTCACAAAAGAATGATTTGAGAATATATTCACTTGTTTGTCAGCTTAAAACATTTTTGGAGATCAAATTTGAGTGTAATGATAAGTAATTTGTGGCTCTCATGTGAGAGTTTTTTAGTATTCTGTGGGCAAAAAAATGTATTTTGTACAGGAGTATTTTGATCATTTTTTGGCCTAGTGTGGTCACAAATAAGCTATTTTTAGTAATATATGGGCAAAAAATGTGTATTTTGTACACAAATTGGTGTTTTGTGACCACATATTAGCATTTTATGGCCACAAATGAGCACTTTGGTAATATTTGTGCACAAATTAGTATTTTGTACACGAATAAGTATTTTTTGTTCACTAATTAGCATTTTGTGGTCACAAATTAGCATGTTATTAGTATTGTGTGGCCTTAGATGAGCTCTTTGTTAGTAATATATGGGCATACATTATACAAGTAAGTATTTGATGGGCCATGAATTAGCTTTTTTTTTCATTTTGTCGGCACAAATAAGCACTTTTTTTGTAAAATGTGGGCACAAATGAATATTTTATACACCCAAATTAGCATTTTGTTGGCACGAATTGTTAATTTGTGGCCACAAAATACTAATTTGTGATTAGGATTCTGGGGCCACAAATACACAATTTTTAGTAATATATGGGCTCAAAGTACTATTTTATGCACAAATTAGTATTTCGTAGCCACAAAATTGCATTTTATGGGAACAAAACAGTATTTTGTTCCCACAAATTAGCACGTTATTTGCATTTAATGGGCACAAATAAGCATTTTGTGGCCACTAATGAGCACTTTTTTAGTAATGTATGGGCACACATTAGTATTTTGTACACAAATAAGTATGTCGTGGCCACAAATTATCCTTTTATTGGCATTTTGTGGGAACACAAGTATTTTGTGGCCATAAATATGCACGTTTCTGTAATACTTGGGCACAAATTTGTATTTTGTACACAAATAAGTATTTCGTGGCCACAAATTAGCATTTTATTAGCATTTCATGGTCACTAATTAGCATTTTGTGGGAACAAATTAGTATTCACTAATCCACTAGCCCTTAATATATGGGCACACATTAGTATTTTATATACAGGTAAGTGTTTGGTGGGCCACAAATGAACTTTTTTTTCTTTTTTGAATTTTGTGAGCGCAAATAAGCACTTTTTAAAAAAATATGTGGACACAAATTCAAATTTTATAAACACAAATTAGCATTTTGTTGGCATTAAATGTTAACGTGTGCCCACAAATTATTATTATGAGGAAGCAAAATGTCATGCCCAGAGCACCGTACATTAGTATATGTTGCTGCATATGTTTCTTTTCAATTTTTTCTGCTTTATTGTGTGGGTCGTGAATAGCTAACGGTGGAACCATTTTAAGATATGTCTATTTATGTTATCCAAATATTCAGATGTTCATATTTGTTTCCTGATTAAACAAGGGGGATACCTGAAAAAATAATATTATTCTTAAACTGCTCCATTCCATTTATGGAGTTGTAAAAAATAAAAAATAAAAGGTGATATTGGTAAATGTCTTTGTATTTTTGTGGAATCATCAAAAGAAAAGGTAAGGTAGAAAGAAAAAGAAGTTCTCAGCTGCCTGTTATTCTTATAAGAATGTTGCTATTAGTATTAAAATAAATGAAATTTACTTTCAAAATAGTTTTAAGAACATGTTTTAATGAAAAACGTCGGCATTTTCCTTTAACGTGGCTTAATTTTCCCGCGTCTCGCATCTTCAAAAGAGAAAACAACAAAGGGAATGGTGTTCAGAGTCAACCAATCACATTCTGCCATGTTGGGACCCTCCGGCCAATCAGGGAGCTCACGCGGGAGGAAAACTTGGATGGGCCAGAGGAGGAGTGAGGAGGCTAAGAACAATGAAGGGGGAGAGATATTATGTTCATTCGGCGCTCGTGCCACCGTGGCGGAAAAGCCCCAGAAGTTTCTCCGGAAGGTCCATTTAAAATTACAAAATAAACAAGCAAAAAATAAATAAAAAACAGCGGCAGGCATATGTTTCACACTTCCTGCGTGGGAGGGGGTGGATATACCCGGCTAATTTTCAGTGACTAGAAGAAAAAAAATCCCGATCAGGTGGTGTCCTGCCAGCTGGGGCCAAATTACTCCCCCCTCCACCCCGAGCCTCCCCACGTCAAAATCGCTTTGCATACCGACTTCCGCCCTGCTCGGCTTTCCCTCCGCCGGCTCTGCATCAGCCGGTGAGCAGCTGATATGACAGGAGGATACAGTATCACGCCGAGCCGTGAAAGGCTGACTTAAAAAAAAAAAAAAAAACTTCATCTGGGAAGTAGACGGATGTGCGCGGACGCTGCTACCGGCCGGAGACGGACTAACCTACCGGGAATTTGTCGTTTTCCATGCGATGGGATTTGCTACTACTTTGCCGTGAATATGCCGAAGCTGCCCCCGGTGTTTGGACACTGTACGTGGAAGGACACAAGCAATTTTTCTCACAGGATTTGACACCTGATAAGCTAGTTGTTGCTCCTGGATACCCCCCGTATTTTTTTATTTAACCCCCCCTTTGTTGATAGTTTTGAACAGGAAGTCTCCAGATAAGCTACATGTGTCCCCCCATTCTAGCTGTTAGTTGTCTTAAGCTAATATATGTTTATAAATTAGTTGTGTGTCATTGGAGATAGTCTGTGGAATTAGTTTTTGGCTAGCTAGGAGACGCCGGTTTGTACGTATTTTTTTTTCTTTTTTAATAGCAATAATTTTGTAGTCTGTTAGCCGTTTTTTTTGGCGTAGTACGATTTATATCTACATTTTATTTTTTTATGAATTAAAAAAATATATATTTTTTATTTTTAAATATTATTATACCGTGTGTTTTTATTTATTTTATTTTTTGTTTTTTTCCCCCCCGTGATTTAACCCCCACCCCTCCCCGTATCCCCCACACGCAGGACACGAATCCCCCACAATTCCACCTTTATTTTTCCACCATGAGTTTCATGGTATTTTTGCTACGTGGACTCGTCATCTATGCGGTACTGGGCTTGGAGAGCTCTTACTCTGAAAACCTACCCAGCAGCCCCTCGTCCGATGCCTCAAACGTAGCGAGCACAGGTAAGCCACAACCATGACTGAAACGTGTCTGCTGCAGGTAATTTACAGTACCCCCCCTCCTCCTCCCCCCTTCCACTCCCACGCGGCTCCCCGGTGGTTTTCGCGGGGAAAGCCGAGGAATGCCCTGCGCAGTGATGGGAATGGTGCCCCCACTTCACCATATCTGTACATCACAGAGGATTGCATGATATGAAAACAATGCAGGTTTTTCCAGTTGTTATATTTTCATCTTTTTAGTTGATGCACCCTTGCATAGCTCTTCCACGGATATCCATAAATCTATTCATTTGTTCACGTCCACACATCCGCATCTTTATGAGCTATAAATGACATGATTATGAAATCCTCAGGTGTCCCCCCTCCCTCCCTTCTCTAGTACCTGTACTGACAAAACATTGACATGCTTTCCATCTATTTGCATGTTAAAACAATAGGAACTACTTTGCTTTTGTTTTGCTTTCCTGTGTTGCAATAGATCGGAAACAGCTGCCGCAGCTAATTTGTGATCCTCATTATTTTTATGCAATTAAGAAATAACTGCATATGTACTATTTGATTTGAAGCATTACATTTTTTATGAGTTTTTTTTATGCTTTAGATGTTCTTGATATGCAACTAGAGCCCCGGTTCATGTCAGAATTCTCCACATACCATTCATGTTTACATGTTTTGTCACTTCTGCTCTGGTTTGTTTATGGTTGTCCATCTCTCCATTTCTAGAGAACTGGACTGGTGGTTGTAAGGATGTTCCTTGAGGTCAAATAGAAATCGAGCTTCAGCTAAAAATCGCAAGACATTGAAAAGTTTTGTCCCAAAGAGACCGCTTAATTACTGGGATTGGTTCTCACTTGGTCACAGTTCTGAAAGCTGCTAAATCCCTTTCAGACTGGCACAGTTGCTGGAGCCTATCCCTGCTGCTGATGGGTGAAGGCAAACACCGTAAAACAATCGCCGGTCTGTTACCGGGCACACACTTATACCTAGAGTCAATTTAGAATCAATGCAAATTGTCTCAAATATGCGACCAACCAAAAACATAAGTGAACATATTTTTTCAAAGCTGGAAATAAATCCAAGTGTTAAGGGGTTAATCAACCCATGAAGCATGTTTATGGACAGGGGAGGATTAAACCCACCATACACAAGGAGAACATACAAACTCCACACAAAAAGGTACTAGCTAGGATTTGAACAAGCTGTGAGGTGCTAACCACTACTCCACCGGCAGTCCCGGTAGGATTTAATTTAGCAGAAATGACAAAAATAATATATATTCTAGTACATGTGGATACCCTTGATATGTATATGTAAGAACTATATGATGAAGATGTGGATTTTGTCCTACACTGAGGTGAGTCTCTGTCTGTTCACTTATCATTTAAGGGTGACGCAGACGGTCTACGAAGTCCGTTGTCTTTTTCAATGACCTTACTGACCTCAATGTTTTTTTTCCTCCACGTGTGATATATCTATAGAGAGACCCAGAGCACCAGTAACTACAATATGATTGAAGTTTTCTAACATCCTGAAAGGACCTGATTTTTTTTTTGTGTTTTTTTTGTAGAAAAGACTCTACTCGTGTCTTTCATGTAGAGTACTTACTACGCTTTGGGCCAAACAGAAAATTTTGTTAACATGCACAGGCAAGCCTTATACTCTGTCATCATATGTCTTTGACAGTGGCATGTTTCACGTAATACATAGAATAATCCGTTACTTGATGATGGGAACTATTTTGCATTAACACGTTGATTCGTCCCTTCTAAGGAGATACCCATTGTCATGTAATATATTTCACAGTTTCAAATCTGAATATGTGCAAACAACAATCAGAAGATGGAAGTAATTGCGTATTTATGGAAACCACTGTTTCTTAGTAGAATACAAATGAAAAACTGCCAGGTATTGTTCTTTTGATTGTTTTATTTAGACATATTAGTTCCCACATTAGCAAAGATAACCTTCCCATATTTACAAGGAACCAGTGGTTCAACAAAATAAATCTGAAAACTTCTTACTGCATGGAGCAGGACTTTCTTGTGATTGCATCTCAAGAGCCACGTTGCATATAGTTGTTATTTGAGTTTTTTTGACATGTATACAGGCTTTGTGTTTGTTGTTGTTTCTTAGACACATATCGAAGCAACAAAATAAATCTGGAAATTGTTGACCGCAACGAGCAAGTTTGTCTCATGTTTGTATTTAAATAGCCAAATTGCATATCATTAATAAGACCCCAATTAGGTGATATTGGTAGAAATGTAAACAGGTTCAGTGTCTTTCCAAGAAACAATGTTTACTACATACATTTTTCTGTTTTTTGTTGTAGTTCCAGTATTGAAAAACACAATATATTGATGAAAATTAATTGGCATGTGATTCTGCATAGACAAACCCAGAAGCGACCAGTTGAGTCAATGTTGGTGGTCTTTAACTTTGATGGACATCAGTGAAGATAAACATTTTGGGGTTCATTCATTTTTTGGGTCATGGGAGTACTAACTGTGCATAACAGTACACTTAATGCATTGATCCAAAGGTGTCTTCTTGGTCGTCAAGACCTCCCACTTAGATATCCTTGCTGATAAGCTGTGTCAGTCGATATGTTAATGATATGATCTTCTATGCTTTTTCATCTATCATCTATCAGACCTCGCTAACCGGAGGATGATGAAATGCCATAGTTTGGTTAAACAAAAAAAATACAGTTGGGAGTTGAGGCATTTCCTCTCCACACCTGAAAAAAGTATAGGGGGGGGGACACACCCTACATTATTTAATGTAGGCTGTTCTTCATCTATATAGCCAGGTGTTTAACCCTTGTGCTATCTTATAGGGTCTAGATGACCCAAGCCTTACATTGACATGTTATCAATCCCATGACAAATGTTAATGAAGGTGGGCAGGACTTCATGTCACCAGTGAAAATCAAAAATCATTGAAGAAAAAAAATTCAGCAGTCTTGTGGGGTCCAGATGATCGCACTCCCAATGTGAACATACCTAGGATACCACAAGAGTTACATGAATTGACTTTGATCTAATCCGTTCTGGATTATACCAATAACCTTTTTCCTTTTCTATTTTTTTCTTTATGTAGATTCTAATTTAAAAGTCTTTAAATACACTGAATGAATCTAGATTTGTTAATCTGTTCCTGTCTGGGGTACTGGATTCCGTCCCAGCAGCGACAGGGGGAGACACCGTTTATCCACTGCATACACCGTTTATCCACTGCATTACCACACACAAACAAACTTCCATGAGTCATTATACTCTGTAGTGTTTTGATGAAAATCTGGCAGAGATTTATGTTGGAGGGTGCAGACGATAAGAAAAAAAGGCCAGTGGAGTTCTTAAAATGCCATACATCTGTGTAAGCCCAACTAATTCTTATGCCAATGAGTGAATTGGTTGTGACTGGTTGGTTTGTCATCTCCACCCACAGCAATGTAAAAGTGCCATTCATACAAAACCCATGGACCAAACCAAAATTTAACTTTTCATATTAAAACCCGTGTGCTATATTATGGGGTCCACATGACCCCACTCCCAACATCAATATACCTAGGATAGCACAAGGGTTATGGCAAAGGGCCTCAAAATATCATCTCGGGGGCTGCAAATGGACCGCGGGCCGCCCGTTTAAATCACCTGGTTTAGATAGAAAAAAACAGTAGTCCTTCAGTTATTGCAGGTGATGGGGTATGTTCTAAAGATTACCCACAAACTACTGATGTTTTAAGGCTGTAAACCCCTCACTATACACAATGAAACCAAAGATCTAATGGTGATCAAAGATATGTGTAGATTTTTCAAGGTGAAAGCATTTTGTACAAGAGACACTGCACAGAGGAGATTGATTGAGGTCATGAGAACCTTTGTGGAGCTTTCCTCTACATTGCTTAACCATTTGGTTGTTATGGAGATGGTAAACCACCAATAATCGAAGGGTAAGGTCATAATACCTGCCCTATACACACGGTCAACCCACATCCTAGTTGTGTGACGCAGTTTTTTTATCCCTGACTTACCTGCCTTGCATGTGCCTTCAAGTAGATGTAGATTCAAACAATGTGTCACAAATGTAAATGTTGGCTTTTGCCTGTTTTCAATTGTAGTGTCATGAAGAGGGATTTAAAGTTTCTAGTTCATTGAAGTGATGTATGGTACTCCCATTTATAAAACACAGATTAGAACAGGGGTGTCAAACTCAATCGGACAAGGGGACAAAATCCAAAACACGCCTTAGGTCGCGGCCCGAACAGAATAAACATTTATTGAACATACTAAAACTACATTTTTAAAACTTTAAAACCATAACTTTTCAACATAATTATGAACCATATATATAGCATTGGATGTGATAATGATAGTGTGAATGCTGTAAGCTGAATTTGCCCGCTGAAGATGCTAGTGCTGATAGCTGAAGATGCTGAAATTGATAATTGAAAAGGCTAAAGCTGATAACTGAAAAGGTTGAAGAGGATAGCCAGTTAAAATATTAGCTATATGCCAAATTAGCCAAAAAACAAGCCAAATTAGCCTTAAAAAAACTTAGGTTAGCTTAAACAACTAGTATGCAACTAAAAAAATAGCTAAACTTCAAAATAGCCTAAAAAATTGAAAAAAGAGTCAAAATTAGCCAAAACATTTGGCATGTAAATATTAGCCTAACTCCAAACAGCTTAAAAAATCTTAAAGAAAAAACCTAAATTAGCCAAAACAGCTAGCATGTAGCTGAAATATTAGCTAAACTCCAAAATAGCCTAAAAAAGTAAATGCCAAAATAGTTCAAAAAGTTATCAGAATGCCAGTTTAAAACTTTAAAACGGTAACTTTTTAAGACAGTTATGAATAAAAACAGACTGGAATATTAATTCAGCATAAATAAATTTAATGTCCAACCGATGCATTTTTTTATGTCATCATCCACGCCCCCACATGTCCAAATTAAGGCGAAGTAATTAACCTCATCTGAGACATGAGCGTCAGAAAGCTTCAGACGTATATCCGTTTGGACAAAATAAAATTTTGACTTCTGTGTTTTATCACACCAGCCATCGAGGGTCCAGGGTCACCCCCCCTTCTCCCCGAAAACAGTTCTGTGCACTGAATGCAGAGACGGCGGGGACCTCATACGATTTCAGTAAACATCGCCGCAGTGTTTCCCACGCAGCTCCTCGGAAAGGTCAGCTGCCCCTTCAGTGCCGCCGGCGTCAGGCCATGAAAACAAATCTCTTTATGCACATTTCTAGCACTTCTTACTTGGCATCAAATCCATTCCTGGAGTTCATTGACTTTGTGCAGCAATTTGCTAAACTTTTTGTTTCCTGTTGTCCATTTGTGTAGGATTTTGTGTTCAGCCTGCATGGCCAAATACATATTTAAGGTTGGAATACTAGGTGTCATGAAAGTCTTTTGGTCAGTTCTTTGATGGATCTTGGAGTTCCTGTAAATGAAAACCTTTGAACTTTAGAGACTTTTCTCAACTGAAAAGTCAGACAGACTCACTTGCATTTACAGAAAGTGCTGGATACCATTAAACCTTTTTTTAAAATTTTTTTTTAACCCTGCACTTTTGAGACTCATCTGAACCTCTTGGAAATGTGAATCAGCTACAACACAAACTTGTTTGTGTTGACCAAAACACTCACTATTTAAGAATGAAGAGGAAAAATAGCACAGAGAAGACGAACAGCTGGCCATTCTGTTCCTTGTGTATTGATGCATTCTTTTCTATCTCACAATACTTGGTTGGATGATAAAGTTTTTTCAAGATTTGCACTTTTTTGGTTCTGTAGATAGTTTCTTATGTAACATTTTTTATCTTCAGGTATAGCTGCTGGATCATTTTCCCTCTTGCTTTAGTTGAACCTCATCTTCTACAATTGGAATATGACTTGTATTTTTAGGTTGAACCAAAAATTGCTTGATTGGACCATTGACTGTATATAAGAACTGGACAAAGAAAATGGTTTACTTCCAGCACCAACCAAATTAAGTCAATTCAGTTGCCATTTTATATTATTTTTTTTTCAGGTATGGACTTTTTAATGTTGGAGACATAAGTCGTGATTTCTATGGCAACCACTCTCTCCAATCAGGAGTGAGCTTTTTGTAAGCATTGACTGTATAAGTAGGAGCTGGACATAGCAAGCGCTAAGGTCCCCCATACGAAATACATTACCTCCAGCCCTTGCAAAATCCAGCTAGAGCCTTCGCCGCCACTTCCTGATACGTCTACCGCCATATTGCAACCGATTGCTACGCGTCTACGGCGATTAGTCTGAGTCAGTCTGAGTCAGGTTTTTACAGAAACTACTGTGGCCAATCACGAGTGAGCTTGTTGGAAGCCCACATCCGTTCCACTGAAAGCGAGCACGGTAGAAGCTGTCAATCGAACGTTTGAGGCGGGGCCAGCGGGAGCCACATGCCTTTACTGAGGCATCTGATTGGTCTGTTTATAACTTGAATAACTGGTGATAAAGAAAAAATATCGTAAAAAAAAATGAGGATTATAAAGAACGTGTTAAGAAGAATGCATCAGAGCAAGAATGGTTATTCTGACAAATATAATAACTGAATAGTAGCTGTCTATTTCTCTATAGTAGTCTATGGGATTTTTGCTTCTTGGAATCAGCGGGTTCTACCTGTTTGGAAAACGAGGGGGGAGGGCTTACTTCGTCCATTTCTCATTGGACCGTACCACTCATCTGAAGAGTTTTCATGCCTATTTGAATTGGGCAGCAGTGGAGCTAAGGTAGAACAGTCAACGGTTTGGTTCCCACCGTGTTATTGGGCAAAACACTAAATCCCACATGGTGATTACAAATTGGTGCCATTAGTGACGGTGACTGTAAAGCACTGTGGGCCTTAATGAATTTAGAAAAGCGCCATATAAATATACACTATTTACCAAAGTCAGTCACCAATGTGGCGCAAACCAAACAGCCAAAAAACATAGAGACTGCGCTGATGGATTTTTTTTAAGCACATGCTTATAATAATCAGAATGAGATCACACATAAATGAAGGCAATTTTAACTTTTTTTCTTTACAGTTTACTACAGATTTCATCTAAAAGCCAAACAACTTTTTATATCAAATGATTACTGTCACTTTACGATGAATTGGTGACCCATCCAGGGTGTAGCTGGGATAGGCTCCAGCAACCCCATGACCCCCAAAGAGCATTTAACAAGTTTAGAAAATGGATGGATGGAAGATTTCTGTTGCTCGTTGGAAAAAAAAAAAGTAAAATAATGTTCTGACACGCAACACCACACCAAGAATCTCCATCTGGACTCGTCTAAAATTGAAAGAACATCTCTATTGATGCAGGAAATGGATCAGGCGAACTTCTGTTAAAACAAATGATTCAGTGCAAAACTTCCTAAGCAGGAAAGCCATCTTTTTTAATGCCACCACGGCCAAAGGAAGTAGGTTCACATCCTCGTGTAGTTTATCATGATCTAGGGCTGATAGAGGATAATCACATTTGTAATGCAGCTGTTGTTTTGAGGTTTATTTGTTATTATTAGCATTGTTGTGCTATTTAAAAATAGAAATATTACACATCTTGAAAACTTTGTTTTACTGTTTTCATGTCATTTTTCAAGCTATTTTTATTCCAGTTTACTTAAGCCTTAAATTATAGATTCTTTAAATCTTGAGGAAGTGGAAAATATTTTCTTTTCTGGCCCTTTAAGAAATAATAATAATAATAAAAATAAGATGATATGTGCAGTTGGTTGTGAGTGTTTAAATAAAAAACCAAAAGGCGTCTTTTGCTCGTTTAAACGACGCCGTTTGGCGCATCAACAAACAAAAGCTCTTTCCTCCTGGCTGCAAGAACATTCAGCGGTGATGTAATGTGTCTGTGGGATGCTAGTTGTCTGGGATACAGATGCTTTATGTAACTTAAATATGCAGAGATGTGCTGAATCCTGTTGGGTATTTTCTATTTTTTTTGGTTTTTTTCCCAGCATTCCTGCATGATCTGTATCTGTGAGCAACTTTGGAAGGAGTTTACTCAATCTGAGTTTGTTTGTTTTGCTACACTTAGAGGTGACACTTGGTATCTCTGAGCTCATGGCTGCATCAGTAGGGAGGGTTTTAAGTATTTGCCTATCTTACTTAAATCCCACAGGGATAAGAAAATTAGCATTCTCTCTTTCTGACTCTTCTCTTGCTGCTGGCTTGTTTCTTCTCTATCAGTCTGACACAAGCAGACGCATAAAGATGGAACGTTGGGAATTAGAATGTTGGTTTTTTTTTGTTTTTTTTTTCTGTGCACGGTATTGTGACGGTGTCAGTCGTGTCACCATGTCCTGTTTGGTGAAGAGCATCTCAGCAGGCTGTGTCACATTTGTTTCTGACAAGAACAGATTGTTCTGACGGGTTTCTCACGAGTTGTAAATAGTTATTCAAGGTTCTGCAAATGGCACTTTACCGCCTGTTAGCCCACTGGTTACTTGTCAAGTGATTGTACCATTGTAGATTTTTTTTTAGATGAAAACAAAACGACAAGAGCTAAATATTACATTTATGAAAAGTGAATGGCCTAAAAGTAAAGATGTCTCGTGTAAGGTTTATCGAGTTGGTGTTTTGTTTACATCCTGTTTCTAAAGGAGCTAATGTGATATTTTTCTAATTATTTCTGGTTATTTGTCAAATAACTCATATAAACATATATATTTATTTAAGTTATTTCGTTTTGTGTTTATTATTTTTTTTTATTTTTACATTAAATGAGTGGTGTGTCAAATTGTATATAATATATACTGTATATATACATATATATCATTGTGATTTGGCGCCCTCTCTAGCAGATGGCGCCCTAGACAGCCGCCTAGGTCACCCATCCCCAGGGCTGGCATTGCGAATATGGTCAAAGAATGGTCAAACCTGTTGGGGGCACAAACTCAAATCACACGGGATAAGCATTTATCAAACACACTAAAACTACATTTTTAAAAATGTAACTTTCCAACATTACTATGAATAAAAACAGGCAGGAATATTATTCCAGATTAACTCAACTGAAACCTTAATATTTTACTCTCCATAAAAATATATTTTGTCAAAATTATACAAGTTAGAAATAACTGCAAGGTAACATCGGGCCATAACAAAAAAATAAAATGATCTGGACGGCCGGATATAATTACCTGGAGGGCCTTAAGCCTAGACTCTGACAAGTGTCGAAGACCATTCAGTGAGCTCGTAGAGAAAATATTCGTGAACGTCTTTTTTTTCTGTGGACATGCTACAGATGACAGGTTGTAGTGAACACTTTTACAACACATAAGGAGGAAGTATGTGAGATGCAGGATTTTACAGACGTACAGATTTTTCATTTTTTCAACGCCTTTGAATCCTGCGCACTGCGTAGGGGGTTTATTAGTAGTGCTCAAGTACTTCGCGTACACTCCTTGCTTGTTGTACAATTGTTAGAAACTAGACAGTCAAAGTATAGTTTGTGTCAGCGTCCTATAGGCACTTGCGTATCACCTTCACACACCGTCCAACACTTGTGCATGGTTTGTAAGGAGCCACTGTGCATACCTTACCAATGACTAGACTGTGGTGTAAGGGCACCAAACGACAGTATCACCGCTAGGCCATAAGTGTGTGCAACTTGCATTATCCTTACTAATACCTCACAATACTAAGGCCTTTGCTAAATGACCTGTAAAGACAAAGTACAATTATCTATTGACCCTCTCCTACCACCTCAAATTTACTCTTCTGGAATAAACTAACCTTATAGCAACTTTGTGATATGACTTCAAGCTCTCCTGTATTCCTCTAAAGTTTGTTTGCATGTCTGCTCTCATCTCAAGTGTCACAAGAAAGCCACTGACTGAGCAGCAAGTGTTAGACACTGACACTGTCTTGTTTGTCTAGATTTTTACTGTTGTTCTCCCCATGTTGCTCTTTAACAAGCTTGTGTGCTCATGTACCCATTACTTATTTAGTGTCCTTCAATTCTGTTTTTATTTGTTACTGTGTGTCTCTTTGCAATGCAGGCTTGCTTTAACATTGACAATATATGTTGTCTTATGTTGTCTTCAAGTGTAAAAATGGGTCAATTTTGACCCGAACACAATATAAGGGTTAAGGCTTTTATATTGTGGATTTTCAACATTTGAGTCTTTGTTTGTGTTATCATGCAATCAAAGACCTAAATGACTGAATTTGAGCACATATACATCCAAACTTTAATTCAGGGGTTAAATAATCTATTCACCTGTGGTGAAAGTTCTTTAGAAGCAGATATAGGTCAATGTGCTACAGCTGTGTGGTATTTATCTGCTCTGAAAGGCTCGTAAACGTTGGTAGGGCTGCCCTCGGCCTTCCCTTGGGGCTATTGTTGTCCACGTAAAGCTCATTTGGAGGTGTTGATCCCCCAACAGGAAGAACACAGGCTGTCGGCTTGGGGCGCCCTTCATGTCTGTTAACCCAACAGAGACGGAAAAAGAACACTGTTGCAAAAAAATAACAAACAAACAAACCCAACATTCTTTACCTACAAATAGTTCTGGGTTTCTTTTTCAACTAACAATTCTTTGCCTCTTATATGTCTGTTAAAGCTGACACATGTCTGTCCATGTCATTTGACAAATTAGTTGGACCTTTGATGGTAATCCTATAATATTAAAAGGCTACAATTGCCCTTTTCCGGTCCTTCTGCAGAGGCGCTGTGTTGTGTTACAACAGTGAGAACCCGCTGTGATAACAATCACCACTTTAACACTACAAGAGACCGGTACTGCGGCATTTACTCTGGTCTATAATTATCACCGCGGCTTCACATTGGTTCATGTCGCTTCCAGGTTAGATATATGTATTGCACTTGCAGAAGCACATCTCAGGTTTTTACAGAAACACATATTTTTTTTTTTTTTTTTTTTGCTGGAGGTGGAAACTGAGGTTGGATACTGGAGATGTCGCCGCCTCTGATTTCAGGGACTTTCCCTCCGTTGGGGGGCACGTGACTCGATGGCCGGGGCAAGAAGGCCAAGGAGTGGTGTGGATTTCTCCGGTATGCTGTCCCTTTTCAACTATGTCTCCGCCGACATGCGTGTATGGGCCTGTGCTAATCACAAAGTCGTTTACAGGTTGAGATCGAGACGGGCGACAGGAAGATCTGGACACCAATCTGAAGAGTAAACTAAAAATGGCTGAAACAACAGACCAAAGTCTTGCTGCTCCTTTTTGAATATGAAGCTAGATTTGGCACAAAACTATTGACCATGTGTAGAAAGGTTTCATACCTGTAACAAGAGATTTGTGTGTCTATAAAAGGATTTTGTCTGTAGAAAAAAAAAGTTTTGTACTCTTTATTATACATTTGTGCATCTAAAAACATATTCAAAACTGCAGGGAAAATTGTATGTCCTTAAAAAGACCGATTGCATTGATCTGCAATGACAAAGCCCAAGTTACAAGTTCAGTTCTTTTGTTTCTCAAAAAATATGGCAGATGATATCCAAAATACAGTAATTTTTGTAATTAATTTTGGCATTTTAGCTAAATAAAAATGTGTTGATAAGAACATTTTGACGGTATCTTCTACTGGTTTTGCCTTTTCCTGTCATGAATAACATCTGTAGATCAATGATGGCGTGGCGTTTTACACATGGACAATTTGTTTCTCCGCTCAAACAATTTATTCTACAGTTACAAAACAGATTCTCTACAGTTACAGATACACAAATCTTTTATTAGAGTTGCTAAGCTTTTTTTTGCAACAAATTTAACTTCATATTTATATAGTCCTTAACTGTTGTCAAAGAATATCCATCTACTGGGACATTTGTGAAGTGTCTACAATGTTTGAAAGTTGTATTACTTAATTTGTACAATCTCGATCTTCAGGGTTTTGATTTTGGTTTAATTAAATGAGTAAAAAGTGAAGGAATTGGTCGTTGAGGTAATCACTTGAGCTCTTTTCCGTCATGGTTTTGTTTTTTACTGCTAACTGGAGCCCATTAGGCTTTGCCTTGATCTGGTCTGAAATGGTAGCGTTTGTTTTCCACACCAGAGGGTCTGAGAGTATTACAGCTCCATTTTTCAAGCAGTTAATGTCTCACAGTTTTATGACTTCCTGCTTTATTTTCATATCAGAGGCTGTTGCCGATGCATACCACAGACTGTCAACTTTACAAGGGCGGCAGCATTTGTTATAAAGGATGGCTTACCAAAGCATTTTTCTATTACTTGAGAGAATGCTATTTGTTCTTGTTCTTTATAGTCATCTGCTGTCATACTGTCTTTGCTTTGGTTGCAGCATTTATGGTTGGACTAACAAATGTGGTTTTTGCCATCTATAGTCTAAACGGGTAAATTCAACAGTTTAAATGGAAACAAACTGGTTGTCAAGTGTGACAGTTCAACGTGTTAAACTCAACAAAGTGTACAATGCTCTTGAAATGTAAAACTAGTGCAAAACCAATATGCACAATGCCATCATTCTACTTGATGATTGATATCGTAAAAGAAACAACTGGCGCAGAAATCTGTGACAAGGATCTGTCTTGGTTTAGTCACAATGTCAGGAAGGATATCAAGGGTTAAGTCCATCCATCAATTCACCTACCTGTCCGTCCGTCCATCAATCCATCCCTCATCCAAGAGTTTTCCAGTCCATTCCAGAGCCACACAACCACACACAGTCTTATTTACACCCAAGAGACTATGTTATATTAGTGTTTGCTACAACCGGTTAGAAACAGAATGCCCGTAAAAAAAAATGTACATGAATATTTTTGCTTTCCAGGCTTACCAAATAGTCTGACATTGATATTTTGTGCAGACCACCTTCTACCCCTTCACAGGTTTCCTGATTTTGTTTTTTTTATTTTTTGCACACAGCTCACATCCACCCGCAAGTGCAGTTGGGATTAAGACATTACATAAACCAAACAGAATCATTTGACTGTAGAGCTCTATTAAATGCTTGAAGCTTGAAGTTTTATAGTGTACTTACTATTTGAGAGTCATGAACTTTGTGTTATTATTTGTCAATAAGTTTAAATCTCTACAAACACAGTAAGTTAATGTTTTAATTGGCTAATCTTTGAGGTTTTTTACTCTATTTTCACCTATTGCTTCTACTTTAGTTTTTGAGACTACTCAATTTATTAATTTACTTTATTTTTCCTGTATTAATTGGTAAAAAGGTTAACACTTCATTTACTTCATTACCTGTGATAATACTAGTGTGAATGCTGCAAGCTGAATTTGGCAGCTGAAGATGCTGAAGATGCTGAAATTGATAGCTAAAAACGCAAAAGCTGATCACAAGCTAAAATATTAGCTAAATGCCAAATAAGCCTAAAAAAAAATACTTAGGTTAGCCATAAAAGCAACCATGTAACTGAAAAAATGCTAAACTTCAAAACAGCCTAAAAAACTGTAAAATGCCTAAATTAGCCAAATCAGCTAGCGTTTAAATATTAGCTTAACTCCAAAAAAGCCCAAAAAACTAAAAAAAACCCTAAATTAGCCAAAACAGCATAAAAAAAGTTTAAATTAGCCCAAACAGCTAGCATGTAAGTGAAATATTAGCTAAACTCCAAAATAGCCTAAAAAATCTTAGTAAATGCCAAAATAGTCCAAAAAGCTAGTATGCCATTTTTAAAAACTTTAACTTTTTAACATAATTATTAGTTATAGAAAGGCGAGAATATTATTCCAGAATAAATCAACTTAAACCTTAAATAACTTTCAATATTTTACCCTCCATAAAAATAAATGTTGTCAAAATTATACAAGTTAAAAATAAGCGCAAGATAACATCGGGCCATTAATAACAATAAAATAAAATGATCTGGAGGGCCGGATCCGGCCCCCGGGCCTTGACTTTGACACATGTGCCTTAGCCATGTAGGAGACGAGGAACGGTTAATCCCAACCAGGGTAGTTCCACATCTATGCTTTGTGTTGTCACATGGATGACTTTGACTTTGCATAAGTTACTTTTTATGCAACAGGCTCCTTCATTTTGCTCCCAGGTTCTCATGATAGTATTCATTGGGAGCAGCGGTAAAGCTCTGTCTCTTGTTCTCCGTACTCATCACTTCTTGCAGACGTTCGCTCCATTAACCCTACATGCAGGGAGCGTGTCAGAGCCGCTAATTAAACAGTTGCTTGCCTTTATCCGTCTTGTTCAAACTGTGCTCATCGCACACTCGTGCTCGGGGCCGGTATTGACACATTCCAGGAAAAGCTGTGGGGAATATCTCCTTTTCTGGAAGTCTTTTTTCTTTTTTTTTTTTTTTTT
>NC_050529.1:16237733-16239767 GCF_002922805.2 Oryzias melastigma | reverse complement strand
CAGAAACCCTTTGAAAGCCCCTCCGCCTGTGCTTTTTGTTTTAGGCTTCACCTAAAGCAGGATTACCATCGCTCATTAGGGTGGTTTAGACTAATTGTTTCAATGAAAATAACTAGTCGAGTATTTTCTTTTGTGGGAACCAAACGGTCAGAATTCTTTCAAGACCATAGCTGCTGGAGTTGATCCTCCTCCACCTATTTCTATCGCTTCCTAAATTGAGCAAATTGCGATTCAGTTCAAGGGAAGTCTGGTTCAGACATGTTGAACATATAGCTTAGCGTCGTGGGCTTTTACCACTGGGCTGGTCATGTTTGAGTAATTGCCTCTTTTGAAATCTTAATCACCCTTGTAGGTGGATGTAGTTGAGACGCAGTCTGTAAAAAGGAGTCATTACAGGATGCATTTTGTTTGGCCGCAGTGTTGCCCATTGACGCAACTCGATAATCTGCCACGCCCGACTTCTTTTGGAGGGGTTTGACGTTTCACCTGACAAGACGGTGTTACACAAATATTATATTTAGGAAGCGTCAAAAGGGGATCTGACTCACCTCTCTTTTCAAACGAGGTTTCATTTAAAAAAAAAATAAAACCTTTGCTTGTGAATACGTTCTTTTGAACAGCTTTTGACAACCGACACCTTCTGGATCTGGTTTCGCGGGCCAACTCTCTTCCTCTCGGCTTCTTGCTCTACGAGAGCTGCTGGCTAATGATACGTGTGTCATACTAATGGCTGCTGATGAGCTGAAATGGTAGACTCTTCACGGGCTTTACTTACTTGCCTTTTAATACTGAGCCGTCAGCTTGACTTACGACACTGCCACATGGGCACCTCGTCCACCGGCGGATCTGGTACATTCTGACATAACATTCCTTCATACCAAGTGGGCCATCTCAATCAGACGCCCCACTTGGTATTGAGGGAGCTATTTTGTAGTATTTACAAGACTCACAAATAATAATGAATTCCCAGGGAAGGATCAGGTGTTGCACAACCCCCATGTGAGATTTGTTCTTGCCCAACATGTTTGATAACAGTAATATTTGACCTTTTTGATGTAGAGGAAGAAGATGAAACACAAATTCCTCTTAAAAAAAACATGTACTGACATTTTAACTGCAAGTAAAGTTATATTTGGAGGAACTGGCCATTCTTTGTATAAAGACATGACAAAAATGACACACCATGAAGGGGTGGAGTCAAAAAGTAAAAAGTTAAAGGCCCTAAAAATCTGTGTTGTGCGCTCTTTGACCGACCATAACTCCTATCAACATGTATGAGAGGATTCTTGATGCAGAGAAAACCACTTTGTACCAAAATGCACCACTTTATGTTGGCACAAAGTACTTTACTAGCGTAAAGTGTTGCATTATGATGCGTAGCCGCTTTTTTCAGTGACCGTATCGGCTGATTTACGTTGATCGAGTAAGCCACATGTGTCATAGTCAAGGCCCAAGGGCCGGATCTAGCTCTCCGGGTAATTATATCCAACCCTCCAGATCATTTTATGGTACCGTTATTAATGATCCGATGTTATTTTGTACTTATTTCTAACTTGCACAACTTTGACAAAATATATTTTTATGGCGAGACCATTTGGTTTGCTTATGGACATAAAGGCAAAAGGGGTATATGTGGTCCTAAGCCGGAGTTGACCATTTGCTTTATGTAAATTGCTGCTTGGATGTTGGTTAACTCCTGACAGAATTGGTCAAATCTATCACCTACTCCTCTGAGGTCTTTGCCTAGACACCAATGGCAATTGAGTATTTTCCGTGCAACCTTTGATGAAGAGCAACCAACTGCATGCTCCCTGTTAGTCCTTAAGGATATTGAACATAAATCATAATTCAGGTGTGTAAGCTAAATTTTCCAGATGTCCGGCTGAATGTATTCCTCGCTTGGTCCACAAAACAACACAATTGAAGTCCAGTCTAATTACAACAGCGATTTATTCTGAATTGTGATTATTAAATTATGTCAGATAAATTTAGCCCAGACTCAATTACACAAAAGTGGATTCAATTAAAGTGAAT
>NC_050529.1:16222005-16236722 GCF_002922805.2 Oryzias melastigma | reverse complement strand
ATCATATTAATGGAATAAATAATAATAATAATAATAGATTGAATGTATGCATGCTTCACTATTGTTGCTTATTCATGAAACACAGGAGGAATCTAATATATTAGCTCGACATATAAACAAGTCAATTGAACTCTTTATATCACTTCAGATCACTTATCCAAGGAATTCTTCCTCCTCTGTGGCTATGTCTGAATTCCCACCCTATTAAAAATCTATATAATGCGGTACTATCTAGTGCCCTGGATTTTAAAAACAATTCGGACAATATGCTCACTACTTTACTTTTGTATTGCTAAACACCGGATATGACGCCACCGATTTCACTGAGTGAAAATCGAATCAATACGAACATTTCACGACGTCAATTTGTGACTCCACTGTGTCCTGATGATGAAAATCTGGATGGTTTATTAGATGTTTTTTTAGAAAAATTATCCGACCGCAAAGCATTGTGGTCTATATTTGCTAATCTAGTGAGAATCAATGCACGCTAGTTTTTCACAAAGTAAATTTCTAGTGCACTCGATTTTGGAATTAGTAGATTCGGATAGCACGATAAAATGGTGAACGCACTATATAGTTCTTCTTCTTCTGCGTTATGGTCAGTTGCAATTGCCAGTACACACACCTGCAGTGCCCTCTAGTGGTTGTTGCTATTACCTTTTCTTTTCTTTTTGCTTAATCACACATAAAAGTCGCACCTGAGTAGTCACATTACAGGCAAAATAATGCAAAAAATGACTTTTACTCCAAAAATATGGTAATAAAGTAGTTGCAATAATTGAGTGTTCATGATTGTGTAGAAAACGGAGTATATATAAGTGTCACGGATTCTAAAATGCTGCTGATCTTAAAAAAACTGTGGGCAAAAAGCAAATTTAAACCAAAATTTATCAGAGAAAACGTTTTAAAAGAAAATTACATCCCTAAAAGAAGTTTATCAAGTTTCCCCCCAGTATATCTGGCTTAGTTGTTAAGTCAAATCAAGTTGTATTGATTTGTGTTAAGACATCAGTGTTTTCTGACTTCCTAGTGTTTCATGCTACCTGGTTGACTCACCTGCTTCCAGTTGCTTACATTTTTAAACCAGACTCAAGGAGGAAGTAAACATGTTTTTCTTTGGAAAAATCAAATGGGAACTTCCCTCGTTTCTGTGAAAATTTGAAAAGCCAGCCATTGTTTCCTAATTACTTCAATCCACTTAAAATGTGCAAGCCCATTTAATTAAACAGCTTGATGAATTTAACTAATAGGAGCAGGAAGTCGCCGATCCTTCTCTATAAAGGAATAATAGGAACACAAAGGAAACAAGTTTTGGACTTATTTTCTTTTAACCCTTGTGTTAGCCTGTCTTTTTCTGTTTAGCATTTTTGTGAAAATACTTTTTTATGCCTATTGAAACATATACACATTTATTTGTCTAATAAAAATGTAATACATAACAACAATACTAGTGAATTGAACAGATTGACGATTGTCTACCTTTTATTGTTGAGAAAAGAGGGAAAAAAATGTGTTTTCCTGTTGACTTGTGTGAACAAGCTAAAGGTCTGGCTTCTGTCATTGTCCTCCGGTCTTTGTTTACTCATTGTCACAGCAACAGAAACAGCCCCAACAATTCATCTGAGCTGCTAATGTTGACCCAGACCTTATCTGAACGGCACTGCAGAAGCTGCAGTAAACGCCATTTAGATTTCCTTTTCCGGTGACCTTAAGGTGCACCATGGAGAAACCAACCAGCCCGATGTTTACCATCACTATAACCACCCAAAGATTGTTTGCATTGCCTAATATATATCCTAAATGCTTTTCCTTCATCAGAACCAGTTATTTTCTGCAGGATAAATGCTTTCTTATCTTGCTTTTTTTGTTACATAAATATGAATACGTTGCAGCCTCAGTTAAGTGGTTTTCTCAGATTATATTTGGACGTTAGTTGCTACTTATTTTTAAGTTTTGCACTGTACAAATTGTTGTGTCAGTGTATTTTCTAAGAACATGAGACCTGATCAGGTTCTCCATTGGTCGAAGGGTTGAACTATTTCAAAGCTTTCCCAATGGTCTTTTAATTTTGATTTTGTCCTTTTCTAGGACATAGTTTCAGCAGAGCGGCAGGAGTTCATTAGAAATTACCCTCTGAGTTGTGGGGCTGGACCATTGGTGTTAAGCAACCCCGTTCCAAAATCCCTCACCATTGCATCTCTGTTTACACACTAGCTTACAGTCTCTCACATCCCCAACCTAACATAACAGGTGCAACAAAAATGGGGAGCAATCTTCCCAGCCGGAATAGCCAAGTGGACCCCATTTGGTTTAAAAGTGGCAGAAAATGTGGGCCCCAAATTGGGTTTGTCCACATTGGCTTAAGTGGACAGTCAGTGGGAAGGCTCGCTATGCTATCCAGCCGGCTGCTCAATACAGCAGAGCATACTAGCTCTCTATCGAGGAGCCTGCTAGTATGCTACAGCGGAGCTCGCTACCTCAAAAAGGAGCTAACTAGGATGCTACAGAGGAGTTTGCTAGTTTGCTACAGCGGAGCTCAATTGCATGCTACAGCCGAGCATGCTAGCTTTCTACAGAAGTACTCACTAGCATGCTACAGCAGAGCTCTCTAGCACACTACGTTGTCCACCGAGCAGCTGGCTAGCGTAGCAAGCTAACCCACTGAATCCCCACCTAAGTCAATGTGGGCAAACACAGGTGGGACCACCACAGAAACTGTGGACAAACCCGATCGGGACCCACATTTTCTGCCCCTTTTTAAACCATATGGGGCCCACCTGGCCTTGCTGGCTGGGTTGGATCTATCTAGCCGTATAGTCTTGATAGTTTTTGAGCCAAATACTAACTCAGACGTGAAAAATGAAGACATACATGAATCTAGTTGTCTATAAGTGAATGGATCAGAATTTAGCATAGCATGGAGCTTGTGGCCCGCCCATTGTGTTTTCTACATCACAAATACATTCTTTTTAAAGGGAAACCAAACAGTAAATCAACTTTTTTTTGGCTGTTGACCTCTATAAACAGGGCTTTAAAAGTGCTGTCTGTTTTTCCTTGCTAAGTATTTGACAATTTAATATAAACTTGTTTAATTCGAGAAATGATTGTCTAATACCATCTGTGTGCTGCCTCCTACTGCTTGAAGCAAGGTATTACAGTTGAATTTTGTGATTAATCAATTGGTGCAAGTCCCACGTCATTTCAGAAGTTTCTGCAGCCTTTATTAGCCTATGATGCTAGCGTCATTTCACCACTCAGACCCGGGGCCACTTTGGTCTGGACATGAGCGCCTTCCTCAGGAGAAGGTGGAGGAGAAAAATCTTCAACCTCCACACCTCCCCTTTTAACCTTTAAAGCTGTATTTTCTCATTTACTCCTTATTCATAATTATTTGAATAAAGAAATACTCATAAATGTATTTTTATGCTTAATTTTCCTAATTAATGTCCTCCATCATCAGAAAAATGCCACAAAAACATGTTAATAACAGCAAAAAGAATTTTCATTGGAGTGAGTCTTTAACCAAAAAGACATGAAGTGGATTTTCCCAACACGTTTGTGTACAAATCTTTGTGTCCCCAGTCTGCTCTGAAAGACTCTCTGGTTGTGTGTGTGAACGCAGGAAACAGCTGAGGACACGGGTTTCCCAAAGCAGAAATCCACACGTCAAACCCATCACATCACACTGTCTTAAATCCATGTGGCCTCAGCCCACAGTCAGCCATTCCTAAAACTCTTACACAGAATCTGGGTTCTTGTCCAGATTTAGGATTGACGTGAGACGGGGTCAGGTGGAGGGAGAGTGGGATGGCGACGCTCGCTTGGTCTCACAGGTGGAGGTCTGTCTTTGAGGTCTAGGCTGTCGCGAAGGCATGGTAATTTGAGCTTGGTTGTTGGCTCATTTGGTGTTATAAAACCTGATCCGTGTTTGATGCAGCATTATGTATTGATTATATTAAATGTATTAGATTATGTTATATTTTTACACTTTAAGATACAAAAATGGAGGCATGCTGTAGTTGTACAAATCGTTTTATTTTCTATTGGAATTAAAGTAATCCTTTTTAGAGATCTAACTTTTAGTATTATGTTCTTTCTCCAATATTGAAGACTTTTTAATACAGTTTTTTGATCTAGTAGTTGATCAGTTGCTGTGCGCCGTTTCTCATTTCCGTTGGCCAAATTTTCATAAATCTTCAATCATAAGCAGATTTTTGTTTTTATTCTATGATACTGGACCTATTTTTTTTGCAAAGGTTTGAACTTACAGCCTTAATACATCTGTAATCCTACTTTGCAGATTTCAACTATCATGGATCGTAACCCCAACGATAGACGAGACTATTGGAAATCTTTTGTTCCCAATTATTTACTTTGAATAGTCAAAAAAATTAGGCCAAATAACAAAGATTCAAGTCCTTTCGTGGTACAAACCAATCTCCTTTAGGGTTATGGTCTCTTTACCTTGATGGAACCATCACCCGTTCAGCAGAATGAAACATTTTCGCAAACCGTCGAGCTCATCGAGGGCACCAAAGACCCATCAGGCATTGCTGTTGTTTTCTTCTACCTGCCACTATCTTAACAACTTTCTGAGAACAGCGCAGACAGGAGCTTCTTAATCACATGCATATAGTCTTCAAAAAAATTATTTCTAGGTGCTAAGATTTACTTCTGAAGAAATGGTTGATGGCTTTGAAGGTGCGACAGCCCGCTCTTCGTGAGGTTACTTCACAACAGTTCGGTTACTCTCCCGCTGTGTATGTGTGTTCACCACATCCACATTCACTCCAGCAAGAAAGACTTTTGTTTAAAAATAACCCAAAGCTCTGCAAACCTGTCATATTTTGTTTTAAAGACTGCCGTCTTCTTCATCACGCGTGTCCCCTCGGAATGCACGGGGGTCACCGTTGGTCGTTTCCTGTCACGTTTTGTCTTTGTCGTCCCAAAAATACCTTAGAGGTTTCTGGGTAAAAAAAAAACAGGACACCTGGGGAGGAAAGACTTGTGTTTTCCATAGCGACGACCATCCATGAATGACAGCTTCTCAAGCTTTTTTTTTTTTGTCCCATCTGGAATATTAATTTTCTTTCTGAAGGCAACCTGTCTTCTTCTAAGAACAGAATTAGGCCACGATAAGATGTAAGGATTGTAGAAGTTATTGACAATCATTAGGAAAAAAAACGGCATGGGGATATTGACGAAGTCTTTGTGTCCTTTTTAAAACTAAAGCGTTGTGTCTCTTTTTAAAGAACTACCCTGCCAAAGAGATGCATGCTCCTATTCAAACAGCAGCCTATGTAAAGTTTGCTGGTAGGCTAAGCAAATACATGATGTAACATCAGGTGCTCGATGTATGAAGGTATGAGAGCCTCATAGGTTTTCACTCTGTCTTGGTTTGTGGTGTCGCACATCGGTTTTAAGTAAATACAAGCATGCTGGAGGTCAAATCTTCCTGTTTCATTATCAGGAAGTAAATTGTGGTTGTCTGATTAGGAGTGTTCAGCCTGTGATGTCGGTGCCTCATATCTGGATTTGATAGGCTTCTGTGGTTGACACGAACCATCCTGTGTTATCTACACAAGTAGGGCTGTCCAACTCTGTTACAGCAACCCTTCTCCTTTATTGGAGACTTTAACAGACTGTTCTCTTAAATGTATCTGAACAAACTCCTCCCCACATTTTAAGGTGGATTTGTTTCATAGACTTTTTACAAACTGCATCAAGTTTTGTTTGAGGATAAGTTTACCTGATATAGTTTGTACCAGTACTCAAACATTTAAATACCTCAAGTTTTTTTTTTCTTAAAAACACATTTTCAAATAACTGTTGTCATTAAAAGGACTACTACTTTGCCATACTGTCAGTTAAAATCCTTATTTTATGTAGATGAGATATAGGGCTGGGTTAATCGAATCTATCAATCGGTTTGAATTGATTTAAGCTTAACAGATCAATAATCGATTGATGAAAATATCAATCGATTTAGCACATAAAACTAAAGTCTGCTAGCTTGATACTAACATTTGATGGGATTTCCCATACATTGCTAACTAAATGAACATGAAATTTCCAAACTCTTGTAAATAAATAATTTTAAAGTAACCATTTGTGGTCTTTTCTCATACTGTCTTCTTGTTCTGCAATAATGTGTAATGCTATAGCGCTATCGCCACCTAGTGGCCAGACTACTTCTTCTCCAGGAGAAGCAGAACAATGTTTACAATTTTGATAATCTGAACATTTGTTAGAGCTTCTCCTTTAGAGAATCCATGTAACACTGTATGATATTAACAATTTCATAATTTCACTAATTAAGTTTAAAGTATGTGAACTGTATCAGATTAATATAAATATATTTCAAACACATAGCAGATTATTAAAGTATTTCTAAACAAATGTGTGTAAACTCAAAATTGAATTGAATTGAAGGATGAAAAAAAAAAAAAAATCAGAATTGAATCGATCCAGGCTCTTGTGAATCGAATTGAGTCGCTTTTGGAAATTATAATGGATACCTGGCCCTAATAAGAAACACAAGCAAGCACAGTGTTCCCTCGTTTATCACAGGAGTTGTATTCTAAAAATAACCTGTGATATTATATAAAAAACACTCACTACACACTTGCCTTCTTTAAACTATCAAAGTTGGAACCTTTATAGAAAAATACGTCCAGTTTTACAGGATGAAAACAAAGATCTGCTTGCAATCCTTAACATTGATTCCAATAAGGCACCAGGGCTTAGCGATATGACGATACTCAAAAATACATATTGTTCCATTTCTCATTTCAACCTTTTTTAAAAAGAAAAAAAAAGTTTATTTGTGACGATTCAGTTACATGTTGATTAAAAAAATAGTCAATGAAAAGTAAGTAATTACATTTATGTCAATTCTTATCTGAGAATAACTGAAAATATACTTCATTGTATCATTTCCTATAGAACTGAACAGTTGTGAAACTCTTGAATCATTTAGTAAATTCTTCATTATTTCTGAATATTCTATCATGAGGGCTTCAGCTCAGTGTGATTGGGTTATATATATATTTTTTAGGAATGACTCTCTGCTTATTTAGCCCTTAGTCTCATCTGTTGAGCACCAACAGAGCTGGCTGTGATGGAGTTGCATGATGCAGCGTTGTGTTGGTTCTGGCTGATGTGTGATTGTGGATACAAGCGATCAAGTCTTGTTTTTATAAAGGCCTTACCAACCCTAGAACTCTGTTCATTTCTTGCATTAAAAAAAAAAATTAAAACAGCAAATCAAGCACTTGTAAACTCGAGCTCTTGTTTTCCTGGTTGTTTGGGTCCAGCTTTTGTTTGAGGACGTAGGTGTGTGGCCTGGAAATCCACGGAGACAGTTTGGCGCTCGTCCAGCTCAAACTGACCGTCGCCTGAAGCGCTGGAAGTGATGAACCTATTTCCTCAGTGGGGGCGGGAGGGGGGCGGCTTAAATACAAACAAGTAGTGGGATGCCAAGGGACTGACAGGAGGACACGGCGAAGTCCAGCCGGAGCCCTGAAGCCTCTCCGAGTTCCTGTTCTAAAGGCTTCGCTCCTTAAACAGGAAATGGGATGGATGTCAACAATGAAGAAAAGTTTAACAGCAAAGACTCCGTGTTGATGCACTTAGAGTTACGGGAGTCTTTTCATATCAAAGTTAGAAATGGATTTATAATGTTTAAATTCACAAAAGACCAAAGTAATGAAGTTTAGGCCCTGGTTTCTTCTGTTTCAATACAAATCCACATTTTTATTAAGATTGAATCCATTTAAAATTAGTTGGAACGGATTAACCTTTTAACAGTGGGGCTTTAACTCCAGTATTAAGATTCTTTCGACTACCTTAACCAATCGTTTACACAGTTATCACAAAGATTAGGTACTTAGTTTGCGCTTTATGCGACGTAAACTTTACTAATCTAAAGTGTTGCATATCAGTGTAAAGCCGATATGGAAAACGGCTTTTCTCCACATCACAATCAGCCGATGTTTTTCACGTAAATGATTAAAGAGTTACAATTGGTCAAAATGCGCGTTACTTTGGTAAACTTTTAAACTGTTTTACCTAAAATGTTATTGTTCAAACTTTTATAGAACAGCTCCGGCCTTGAGAAAAAAAACTAGAGATGAATTTCATTGGCCATTAGGATGCTGATCAATCAGAGCAGCTTTGTTTTTTTGAAGTAGCTCTATTAAAAAGTTTAAAACAATAAATCCATGACTGTAGGTCTTGAGATTCCTTTGTTTTTTAATAAATTACTTTAGCTCAAAAGGACCTATGAAAACATCAAAAATGTGTTTTGTGGTCCAGTTAGTCTGTGGTATCCCACATAATTTACATTTTAAGGAATAATTGGTTCCTATGGATTTGTGTCCGTGTTTTTAGCCCCACTCTTGCCATTTCAGCAGTATAAGTATAAGACACTGTGAATCCTGAAAATATATTTTTAAAAGGACGCATCAATTGAGTACATACAAATAATGGAACATATTCGACAGACTGTCTAAAAGGCCAGAGTTAAAATAAAAGTAAAATTCAGTTGTAGTGGATGATCAATTCAACCTGTGCAATATATTTTTATTTCTAATATTTAGTTTTAAATATACTTTAATTTCCAATCGTGCTTCATTCTGGAAATCACAGGTTGTGAACATATCCAAGAGCCCTGTAGAATCACCCCAATAGGTGATTCCCGTCTAGTCCACTGAGAAAACAACTGACTACCAAGTTAGAGTGTTACTTCTCAAGAATCTGTAATATACTTTTAACTCCACACAAAAATATTTCTTGGAAAATTATAGTTTTGATAGAAAACTCAGGCTTAAAGCAGTTAATTGGTTTCGATTAACATTTTGTTATTGAAGACATTTCACCTGTTCTTTGGGGACATCGGTAGAGTTAGTTTTGCCCTCCAGACGTTCAGGTACTTCCTTCAAACAGGAAGTACCCGCTGGTCCCATGAAGCCAACGTCCCATAGACTTCTATGAGAAATAAAGAGCTATTAGACAGTCATAGTTGTTAGAATAACCATTCTTGATCTGATGTATTTCTTTTATGTTTTTTTTTTTGTAGTACAAGTTATCCAATTATATGCCTCAATAAAAGTACATGGCCTTCCAACAAGCTCACTTTTGATTGGGGATAGTGGTTGCCGTAGAAACTTTGACTCGGACCAATTCAGACTAATCACCGTTTCTGTCAATTTCTGGTTCCAACGTGGCAATGAATGGCAACTGAATTGACTTTACCTTATTGGAACTGGAAGTAGGCCATTTACTATGAGTCACTCAGTCGGTCCAGTTCTGATATACAGTCAATGACCAGGATGACAAAGAAATGGTGCTTATTTGATCAGTATAAGGAAGATGTTTGAAGATTTCTGCACACATTAAGAATCTCTACATATCTGCTCTTTTAAGATCCATAACTGCAAAATGACTCCTGTGTGCTTGTCTGTAAAAAGCTACAAATTAAAAACAGGACTTAACCCTTTAAAATAAGATGGTTTCTATGGAACACATTGACATTTGCAAAACCAGACTATCAGCAACTTAAGCTTCAGTTTTCAAGCATTGTCTTATTTTGTCTTGTTGGAAAATCTAACTGGAAGATGCTTGTTAAACGATCCGTTTAGTCAACCTATCCTTCTCCCTCTAGACCCCTGTCTCTCGGTGATGCCGCCGTGCATCAACGAGGCCGACCGGTTCAGCCTGGAGGCGCTGCGGCACATCCACAAACAGCTGGACGACGACAACGACGGGGGGATAGAGGTCAACGAGAGCGTGGAGGTGAGCCAAGTTGTTCTGTGTTTACGTTTTCTGCATGCTAGCAGAGGAAACGTGATGAAAAAAAAAACAGGTAAAACAACACTAGAGACCATCTTTTCCTTGTTTACAAGAAGGTGTTGTTTCTAATTCGGGGCCAGGAAATCCTGAAGTAGCCGAAGCAGCTAAATATAACATGTGGCTTTAAAAATGTTTATGGGGCAAAAACAGTTGAAAGAAAAGACAAAATCTTAAGGTTTTACCCCAAACATCTTTAGATGCCCTTTACCTTTATTGGTCAATTATAAATATTGACTTTGATAGATGCTACAGTAAAGAGGTGTTTGCTTTTGAAGGAGTGGTTCACAGATTGGGTTTATTTGAACTCTACGACCAGTCACACCCTCTAGAGAGAACTTATGTATTTAGTATCTTATGAAGGTATTTAGTTTGTCAAGTGAGGGCTTAACAACTTTACAACCTTTGTACGTTTGTGCTGCTGTCAGTGGAGTTTGGACAAACAATCGTACGCCACATCTGTGTCTTTGTCACAGTGACTCTGCAAAAAAAGACAGGGAGATATAAAGACAAAACTTAGGAAAATTAGGAATGTGGGTGTGGTTAGCAAAAAAGTTCTGTTGCTAAGAAAATGCTAACATTTACTTTTGCAGAAACTTTTAAAAATTACATAGACTTGTTTGTCAACCCCAGGGGATCAAAACATAAAATGGTTGCTATGGAGATAAAACCACCAAAAAGACACCATTTTGGAAAAAACGTTTTTTTTTATTAATTATTGGTGTGCAGCTTTGGCCTCACTGAGAAGAGGGTGAGAGTGAAGACCTGAAGCAGCCTCTTATGGCTTTAATTATATTTAGATGTTATTTAAATGAACATAATTAGTTAGACCTTTAAGCACTTGCAGCCTCTCCCGGTTGCTTCACTTGTGGACCAGCGTGTTTTGAGAGAAGACTCCGTTTCTGTGAGGAACTTGAAGTGTTGGACTGGTATGCAGTATTGACTCTCATCAATAAACAACCCAGTCCTTCCGTTACACTCTTTTCTCCATGCGTGCGTGGTGGCAGGTGTCGTTTTTAAGTGGCGGGGTTAGAGACGGTTAAAGCCCGCTTGCATTGCTGTGGCGCCTAAATTGAGAGGCGGTTGCTGCATTAATCCTGTGTGAAGAACCGCTAAGGCTCCGGGACTGGAACTGGACCTCTGCCCACTTGAAGGGCACGTGTGTCTCTGCGTGGATCACTAAAGCCTGAATGTGTGCAGTGTGCTGCAGACTTGCCTGGTTTCACTCTTTGCCTTTATAAGGGCAGCAAGCTGTGTTCAGTCTTTGTCTTTTCAGCTGGAACCTGACATTTTGACTTTTTTTTTTGGTCTGGAATTCGTGATTGAGGACCTCTACCTTCCCTTCTAAGCTCTATCTGGCTCCTAAACACTTGATTTAAAATTCTAGTCATGATCCAAATACAATGTTCCTACTTAGAATACTGTATACTGCATTTCTTTTCATCACAATCACAGCTATGATCAAGACGAAGCTTGCATGAAAAACAGAACTCGTTGAAATGAAAGTATGACATCTTAGCTATGAACTGTATGTCTCCATCCTTTTCAGACTTCCTTCATGAACCCTTTATTGTAAGAGTTTTAGAGTAACTCCTCAACCGTTTACGAAATTAACGTAGTTCCGGTGGATTCTGAAGTGGAGAAAAGCAGCCTTGTGTTGGTATGCAACACTTTTCAGTAGTGAAGTCGCAAATCAGATGATTCTGTTGTGGACAAAAGAGGCAAAGTTTTTCTACATGCCAGAATCCATTGCTTAACGTTGATCGCACGAACGGTCAAAGAGTTATAGTATGTCAAATAGCGACATCTCCACAATTGGAGATGTTGCTATTTGACATACCTCGACTCCTTGACTCCACTGATTAGTTTGCTCCACAGCACTCTGTTTCCCACAGATTTTTTTGCTTTACAAGGAGTTTATATATTTAAAACTAGAGATAGTGCACAAAAGAGCATAGGTCTCCCGAAACGTGAAAAGGCGTATTGTACCAGATTATAGCAAATTTCTCTAATTTCCTTAGGGAAAGTGAGAAATAGTAAAAGTAAAACAATTAAAATGGTTGAAATTCAAAAGAGCAATATTACATGATGAATGCAGTTTTTAAAGAGAGGAGATCACCATATCATGAAAATGCGCTGCAAAGCTGAGTACAACACATTTATTTACTTTTATCACACTTTCCGTGCCACCGTACTTCATAAGCAAACAGTGATGCAATTTTAAGAAAACACAAATGGATCGATTGGACTAGCCCTCAACATCCTCCCTTAGAATGAACAGCTGTCATAAACGGATGATGGTACCAAACAGCTTCGTCTATTATCAGTGACGGTGTGACTCTGACGTCAGAAGGAACACAGCGAAGCTAAGGGTCAAAACAAAACTTCTTATAATAGGAAATTCATAATGTTTTTTTTCCAGATTTCAGCAAATATTTATTTGTTTAGATTCAACTTTTATTTAACCCTTTAGCACTGAAGCTTTAGCTCCATTGTTGACATTCTTCTACCATGACTCCTCAACCCCTTTATACAATCAACCTAATTACAGCAGATTCTGGTGCTACTTTCCTCCAGGTCAAAATTGACCGATTCATGTAGATTGCGGTCAAAGAGTTAGGGTATGTTGAAACACGCGTGATATTTAGGGGTCACCGGTGACATCTCTGGTGTTAAATGGTTAAAAACCCATTAAGATCTCTTTTTTAAGAGCTATCGGGCCAAGAAGTCTGCAAATGAGGCAAGTAAAACTTTAATAAAACATGTCAAAAATAAAAATGTTCGAGGCCTGAAGCAGAAAAGCCTTTTTTAAGCAGTCATGGGTTCCTGAATGCTTTTCATGTTGTGTTAAAGTCCTGAGAAATTCATAATGTTGCTCTGTTCTGTCAGGCTGAAGTCAATAGAGTAACAAGTGTCATGAAGAAGCTGGATGGAGTACAGGCCACAGGCTGCTTCCTCTTCTATGTGAAGTCCACCACCCTCTTCATCCTCATTTGATCCTTTTCTCTCAGAATGTATTGAAGACCGTCTTCATACTAGAGTTCAGAGTTAATGATCTGGTACAGCAGTTTACCTTATTAAATTCAAATTATTACACTTTAAGTATTGCCCTGGAATGTGTGTAAAAAGAATTATTTTATCATTTAAACATATTTTCCAAAGAGTTTTCTTGGATTTTTTGGAACAAATGAAGAAAATCTCCTTTTTTATTGGTAGTGTTTCTATTTTTGTCAACTAAATTATGTTTATTCAAATTCACAAAATTACATTTAGAGTCCCTTTCACTCAACTTTAAAGTCCATTCCTGTACTATCTATGGAGGCAAGGTGGCTGTTTATTTAAAGAAGGTGAAAATTAACTCTACAAATGTAGAATTCATATTACTTCCTGCCTAAACAGACAAAAGAAACAACTAAAGGAGGGCGTATCATATTAGTTCTACAATAAAAGTAATTTGCAGTGATCTACAACATTTAAAATGTTGATAGATTTTAGTTGAGAATCATTTCCAGAGACATGTATTTGAGTTACAAAATCTAAACACATATTTATCATTCTGTCAGTTACAGTTGTCATGCATCCATCTTTCAAACATTCTAAATTACCATTCGGGATTACTTTTTTGATGGAGCCTACACTGCAACTGAAGGGTAAAGGCGGGGCAAACCCTGGACAATTTGCCAGTCTGTCGCAGAACCCTGTATAGTTTAATACATTCAATTTGTTATAGTTGCTAAAAACTCTCAACAACATAAATGATTTACTCTCTTTTTTTCTCCATCGTCAAACCTGAGAATCTCAGTATCTGATCCAAACATGCTTTAGGTCTAACTCCAAATTCAAACTCCACCCAGCAGCATAAACCTAAAACTGGGGTTATATGCATCTTTCTATTGGGATGGTTACATTGATTTAGTTAAAAGTTCAATTAAATTCAGTTTTATTTATATAGCTTAATATCACAAAATAATTGCCTCATTGGGCTTCATGTTGGTAATTGTACAGAAGCAGAAGGTCAGTCATACAACATAAACAATAGCTCATCCCTGCCCTTAGATCCTCCTTCCCGGTGAGGAAGAACTCCTAAAAAACCTGATTCAGGAAAAAAAGAAGAAACCTCAGGGATGTCCACATGAAGGGGAGATTCTCTCCCAGGACTGACGGGCAATTAACCAGGACTGTTAAAGAAGAATTCGCTTATTTAACTCTACAACTACGTATTTGAATAGAGTTCACCCAGATAGGACTGGGGGATGGGTGGGGGTAAGGTCCACAGCCATGATGAGCCAGAGGCATGGTCCACAGCCAAGAGTAGAAGCACAAGCAATCCACCTGGAATCTGAAATCTCTCCCACTCCCCCAGAGGGGAGTGGGAAAGAGGAACAACATGTGAATCGCACTGCTCCAAATAGAAGCACAGAGTACTAAATAAAATACAAAATAAAGAAGTTCAGTGTCTTAATTTATTAAAATATCAACAAGTTTTAAGGGTTTTCTAATTGGAAAGACACCGTTTAGGATAAGGGCAGCAAGTGTGAGATCAGACCATACCAACCTGTTTTTGGCATTTGACGCAGTCCGTCTGCTACCAGCCGGAAACCATAGACCGCTAACAAACATTTGAATACTTTTATTACCCCTCCATTTAAAGAGTAAACACAACTGATACACCTGTGATTTCAATACCATACTCAAGAGTTGCTTTAAAATGTTTCCAGTTAAAATTCGCTGGTGCTGCAGGGTTTGGGGTCATAGACTTTGAAGTCCATTTTAAAGGAGACCAGCTGTGTCAAAGTATTAGTAAGGATAATTTAAGTTACACGCACTCATACAGGTTATGGTGTCGTACGATGCCCTTATATAAC
>NC_050529.1:16214964-16221693 GCF_002922805.2 Oryzias melastigma | reverse complement strand
GAAGTTTAAGTTTCTGGTTTTTGAGTGTTCAGGTCATATGCACCTGGACGGGTGCTACAGGGTTTTGGGTCGTAGACTTTGAAGTCCATTTTAAAGGAGACCAGGTGTGTCAAAGTATTAGTAAGGATAATTTAAGTTACATGCACTCATACAGGTTATGGTGTCGTACGATGCCCTTATATAACACTCCATCCATCCATCTTCTTCCGGTCATCTGGGACTGGGTTGCAGGGGCAGTAGTCTAAGCAAAGATGCCCAGACTTCCCTCTCTTCCTCTTCCTCCAGCTCCTCTGGGGGAACCCCGAGGCGTTCCCAGACCAGACAAGAGATGTAGTCTCCTGTGTGTCCTGGGTCTTACCCGGGGCCTCCGCCCAGTAGGACATGCCTGGAACACCTCCCCGGAGAGGCGTCCAGGAGACACTAGACCAGATGCCTGAGCCACCTCAACTGGCTCCTCTCAATGTGGAGGAGAAGCGGCTCTACTCCGAGCTCTCTCCGGGTAACAGAGCTTCTCACTCTATCTCAACCACCCTCTGGAGAAAACTCATTTCAGGCGCTTGTAGTTGTTTTTCAGTCACGTCCCAGAGCCCATGACCATGGGTTAGTACTGGTACGAAGATATACCGGTTAATTGAGAGTTTTCCTTTCCCAAGATGCTTAAACTCCTCCACCTGAGGAATGAGGACTCCACCCACAACACTCTAGTTGTTAGTAAACATTAGTCACATCTGGCCTATCGGCCCAATCAGAAAATAGGCAAACCTGGATGGGGCACGGACTTATCATGTAAACTGCCCCTTGTGCAGTCCACAATATTTGAGTGGGGGTGAAAAAATGAAAACTTTGTCTCACCTGTTTGACTCTTAATCTGTGGTGTTGTTTAAGTGTTTGCTGAAATCTGTCACTCGGCACATGCCCGTAGAAAAAATGTGCCTGAATATTTTAGCTCTAGGGTCTCATCAAGCGGTCAGCGACCTTTACAGTGATGTAAAGTTAACCCCTCTGACAGTTCCATGGGAGAAAGAGTGAAACTAAAGAGTCGTCAGTCAGGATGCTTCATCAAAAAACAGTTATGGGTTTCACCTTTACGGTTGGAGTGAATCAGATGATTAAAAATACACTGCGAAGATGAACTGGATGCAATTTTTCAGAGTTGGTTGATTCAGATTAATACCTAGATTGAAATGTGATTGAATTTCTGCTTTGAGGTGCTGAAAAATAGTATTTTCAGTCTTCAGTCGCGCTCTCTGTCATCGTTCGTGACACTTTATCCTAAATATATACACGTCTGAAACTGGATCCTCTTTGAGTTACCCTCGTTTCAAAGTAATCGCTATTTTTACTCCCAAAGCATCTGAAGTTGGACCACTGTTGAGAACTTCATTAAGAATTTCACCCAGTTAAACCTAACACTGCACCTTATAACTCTGCCACTGGGCGCTCTCAAGGGTTTTGAATGACGATTTGGGGGGATCTATTGCAGAGTGCGCTCGCTGGGGACGGCAGGTGCACCCAAACGCCCTTGGGGTGCGGGGTCGCCTGGTTGCCAAGACGGAGTTCGACGGGATCGAGTTGCATCACCTAAACTGCAAGAACTCAAACAGTGTCAGAGGTTCTGCCGCTGCACTGCGCTGCTTTATTAGTTCCTGACAGGCCGTGCGTATTATCTGAGAAGAATGAAGCTGCATCTGAGTGAGACTGTACTGTATATACAGGATGCAGAGACTGCGGTGAACAGAGGAAACAGGAGGAGGCTCACGGAGCATCTATGGAATGGTATAGCTATAAAAAGATGGTTCTTGGAGATGTCTGGGAATGTTCTGGAGAGAACTATATAAAGAAAGATTTCATTTACATTTTAAACCTAACGATCAATCCAAATGTATATGTTGTGGCTCTTCAAGAGGGAGTCTCATGATCAGTTGGGAAAAAATATGTGTGAAAGGTAGTTAAATACCCATTTATTATCTTTTATTATCAGTGGTCTTTCAATCATGATTATGCAGTTTTTAGCCGGGGGGGGTTATGTCCAGAGAATACATAGTCAATGGTTTACACACTCTCCAGCTAGCTTACAGCTCCGCATAACCCCAACCTAGCATTAGCGGTGCAACAACATTAGCAAGCAATATTGGAGCTATTCAGCCATACTGTATAGCTTTAAGCCAGATTTCATCTTGGACTAGGAAAATGAAAACGTACAGGGATCTATTCATCAACAAATACATTCATCGGAATGGAGCAGGAGGGGCTGCACGGTGGCGCAGTGGTTAGCGCTCTCGCCTCACAGCGAGAAGGCCCCGGTTCGACTCCCGGCTGGGACCTTTCTGTGTGGAGTTTGCATGTTCTCCCCGTGCATGCGTGGGTTTTCACCGGGGACTCCGGCTTCCTCCCACCGTCCAAAAACATGCTTCATAGGTTAATTGGTGACTCTAAATTGCCCCTAGGTGTGGATGTGAGAGTGAATGGGTGTGTGATTGAGGCCCTGCGACAGACTGGCGACCTGTCCAGGGTGTACCCCGCCTTCGCCCATCAGTAGCCGGGATAGGCTCCGGCACCCCCGCGACCCCGAAAGGGAAGAAGTGGTCAAGAAGATGGATGGATGGAATGGAGCAGGGACCCTGTGGCTTGTGTAGCTTATACCTTTCAAATGACCTTTTTCCTTCCTTTCCGAATTCACAACAATAAAAAATAATACTTAGAATAACAATTGAGATAAATTTTCTTCATGTATTTCATCTATTATCAGAAAATGCCACAAGAACATGTTAAAAACACAAATTTCATCAGAGTTCGTTTTTAAGAAGGAAAACACACTGGCGGTTCTGTTTTAATAATTTACATGAAAAAAATCACTTGGAAGAATTAGTAATTAAAAGCATAGCCAAAAAAAGACTAAAGTAAAGATGTTCTAATAATTTACAATATTGTTGCCAACATTTTTAATTTATTTGGTTTTATTTTGAAAATCACAATTCAGTTTAGTTTCTGATTGAACACAATGGGCTAAACATATAGGTTGGGTGTTCATAATATTGCACCAATATTTCCATGCAAACTACTTCACCTGAGTTTTAAAAAAAATCTGTTTTTATTTGCTGACTTGAAAAACCTTTAGTTTTCTGAGTCCAAGACAACCAAACAAAGTGGCATAAAAAACACTAAAGGTTGCTAGAAGAAGCCAATAAAAGAAAGAATAAAGTGTTCAGCCCCCCTTAGGTCATTACAAGAAGGCTGAAACCACCCGCCATGGTAACAGAACTCTGCAGCAACAAAAGCTCCCACCAGTCCACAAAAACTGCTCTGGATCAGGACAAAAGAAGAGTTATCCACACTGCATACTAAACTGATGCTGGTTTGTCCGACGTCTGATACAAGACGGTCCATTTCTAAAGCCTTAGTCACATGCACCTGTTTGAGGGGTGGGGGGTTGACCTGTGTGGGATTTTTGGGTTATCTAGACCCATGGAGAATCATAGAGAAGAACGGCTTCATCTTAAGAGTTTCCTAACTTTGAACATTCAGGTAGCACAGTGAGATGCACACTTGTCATGTACACAGTTTATGGCGCGTACACACAGTTTACACAACCTATATCGAGTCGTAAAGCTGACCACAATTCAGGGGACATCGGGGCGTCCAGTTTCAATATTAAGTCAGTAGACAGGGGTGATCTGAGGTTCCATGGTGGGATTTGAGTATCACCATGTTGGCACGTGGTGGCGTGTTCAGAGTTCAAATATCTGAACTTAAGTGAAGTATTTGCATCACATCAACCAGTCAGGGAGTCAGCTTTGTCTTGTGATGTGTTGATAACAATGGGTAGAAGTGAAAACCGACATAGAAGAGAAGCTGAGTGTTCACTAACAAAAAGTTCCTCTTATTTATTCTTATTATACTCTTACAGCAAGTCATCAAACTGGGTCACAGAGAGAGACAGAAGTACCGCTGAAAGCGACCATCATTCAGGCACAGCTCCTGCAGTGGATGGTGAACCTCACTGTACTGGGAGAATCTCTGAATGATCTCATGAACCCAGACATGAAAACGTGATTACAGACTAGTGTTGCCACAAACGATTATGTTAATACTCGACTAATTACAGATTATTGTTTCCGATTAGTCGACTAAACTGGATGTAAAACATGCATCATAACTATCATTAGCTTTAAACAAACTAAAAACTAGATGTATAGCATTACCTGTGATTATGCTAGTGTGAATGCTGTTAGCTAAATGTTGGCACTGAAGATGCTGAAATTAACAGCTAAAAACACTGAAGCTGATAGCCAGCTAAAATATTAGTTAGATGCCTAATTAGCCTAAAAATCTGAAAAAAGTCTATGTTAGCCAAAACAAGTTGCATGTAGCTGAAATATTAGCTACACTCTATATTAGCCTAAAAACTGAAAATAGTCCTAAATTAGTCAAAACAGCTTGCATATAGCTGAAATAGTAGCTAAACTCCATAATAGCCTTAAAAAACAGAAAAGCCTAAATTAGCCAAAACAAGTTGCATGTAGCTGAAATATTAGCTACCCTCCATATTAGCCTAAAAAACTGAAAAAATCATAAATTAGCCAAAACAGCTACCATATAGCTGAAATAGTAGCTAAACTCCATAATAATGTAAAAAAACAAAAAAGCTAAATTAACCAAAACAGCTAGCATGTAGCTGAAATATTATCTAAACTCCAAAATAGCTTAAAAAAAGCTAAATTAGCCAAAACAGCTAGCATTTCGCTGAAATATTAGCTACATTCCAAAATAGTCAAAAAACTTTTTTTTTTTAAAAAAAAGCCTAAGTTAACCAAAACAGCTAGCATGTAGCTGAAATATTAGCTAAACTCCAAAATAGCTTAAAAAACTTGATAAATGCCAAAATACTCCAAAAAACTACCATAATGCCATTATAGCTTTCAACTTTACTACACTCTGACTCCATATAATGTAAAGTAACGACTAATCGTCTATTAAATTAGTTGTCGTCTATTTTAAGAGTCGATTAGTCGTCGATTAATCGTGGCAGCCCTATTATAGACTTGTTGGTAGAGGTCTCAGTGTCATCCGTCTTTCTTTCATGGTAAATGAGATATACAGTCAATGCTTCCTTGTAGCGATTGGTTGCTCCTCCCACACACATCTTAAGTTCATCAACTTATTTTTGGACATGCATCCTGTAGCAAGTTTGATGCACGTCGAGAGAAAGGCATCCGATGTGAATTTAACACGTGGATTGCGTTTGGTGTGAACACTTGACCCTTGAAGACACGATCACATTGAAACATGTCATCACATATACACAATAAATGTCCTTTTCAGGTGTGCTAGAACTTCAGTGTTCACAGAGCAAATGGAAACTTTTGGTTCTCGTCAGTATCGATGCAGAACCAGAATCAATTCAAATCGTCCTAAAATCAAGCCTGTTCATGGTGGAGGAAGCTGCTGCAGATGCTCCTGTGTCAGTTTTAGGTTTTTGAGTGGGAGCAGGGAGCATTAAGCAGAGCCTATAGTGAATACGCCGCGTGGGCGGGAAGCTCAGGAAGAGAAGTGATCACTCCTCTTGGTACCAACAAGGCGAGACAGGGAGGACTGTCTGACTCCCACAGAAGCATATCTGCAGTAATGGAGATGTGAGGTAATAAAAAAAAAAAAATAGAGTATCTGCAGCCTGTTTGGTTCAGTTTTTGCCCCGGATTTGATTGATTTCCCTCCAAATGGGAGCATAGACAAGTCTCAGAAATTCAGGGATTTTTCTGACTCAAAAAAGGAAACGAAAGTTTTGAAACAGCCTGAACATCGAGCAAAAACTTGAAACAGCTGTGTGTTACCTGCCAAGTCATTAAATGCATCACGAACGAACAGACTGAGTGATGCTGCAGAGATCAGGGATGACCAGAAGGCCAAAGTAAGAAAGTCGGACTCTCCATTTTCAGAGTGAGTCTGCTGTGAACAGACGGGCCATTGTTTGCAGCTGCATCAGTGTGTGTCTGTCTCAGTCTGTGTCTGACTGTGCCACATCCTGCTTGTGTTACACTGCTTTGTGTGTACGTACACAACACTCAGATGCTGTCCTCTTCTCTTGGGAATAATAGGTGTTCTGCAACAGCGAAAAACCCTTCAAAATAAAAGCCGTGGGTTTTTACATATGGACTGTCTTTCAAAGAAAAAAAAAAGGCGGATTTTTTATTATTATTCATATCTGAAAGTGCAAAGGCACGCCGTCTGTCACAACGAGTGGTCCTCACAGTGGGATGTGTTTGAAGGCACTGCCAACGGAAACCAGCAGAGAAAGTTTTGGAGACGCCTCCATCCATCAAAGTGAAACGCTCTCCCGGGAGGTCCACGGTTATTCCCTCAGGAAAATGTCAGACCTCATTCTGAGCGACTTCCCGCGGCGAGGCTTCACAGCGGAGCGAGCGATCGACCGGCCTGCCAAAGGGCCAGACCCACCTCCTGCTGGAAAACGGACAGAGAGGACATTTGGATGAATAAAGCATGTCAAATTTTGTGTGTGTGTGTGGGGGGGGACTACATCCATTTTTAAATTGTTGTTTAGAAATTAATTTTAAAGTAACATGATAGTTTCAAAAACTACCCAGTAGTCTTTAAATCATAAATATGTCAATTTTAGTTTCTGCAAAGCGGCCCCACCTTTGAAATGTGGGCGGGGCTGTTGGTGGGAAGTAAGCCTGCACCCATTTCCCATCATTCTTTTGTTTACACCAG
>NC_050529.1:16205915-16214578 GCF_002922805.2 Oryzias melastigma | reverse complement strand
TGCCTCCCGCTGCATAGGTAGTGAGTTCGACTCCCGGCTACGGAAAGTTATTTTTACTTTTTACATTTAAAAAAATTCGGCGAATATTTTTTAAGTCTTGAGAATTAAAATTAAATAAATACTTTTTTAACATATGCCAGGCAGCTACAGTTTCTTTTTAGCGTGCAGTGATATCCGTGTGTGTAGGTGGGGGGTTACGATCACGGAGATTACTTATTAGATTGGTAACAGATCAAAAACCACTCCTTACTCAACAAGAGACAAAATAACCTTCCTGACATTATTTATTCATTATTAGAAATGATTCAAATAACTGCAGACATTTTCTCTCTATTCTACCGCTGCAGCTGTGTTGCTTTTCTTGATGAAAATGTTCTCCGATAGTCGCATATGCTTGAAGGAACTTATCAATTTCCGTCGCCGGAAGTACGTAACTCAGCTGTTTGTTCCCGTTGCCATGGTGAATCGTGCTGTCTTTGCTCCATTGATCAGGGCTTTTAATGGTCTTGACGCTCACACCTGATTCTGGTTCTGACAACTTCAAGTTGATTGAATCAAACATTTTCAGCTGTTCTAAAACCGAAAACCCTGAGTTTGGGAATTTAGAGTTCAGTGACTCTAAGTTCAGGTTCGAACTCCAAATTTGTTGAACCTGCTTCTTGAAACGGGCCCCTGGAGTTTCAAACTTAATCGCACAGGGTGCCAAAATCTAAAATACACCTTAGGTCATGGGTCGGACAGGGTAAACATTTACTGAACATACCAAAACTAAGACATCCAGTGGATGGATTGGAGCGTGCTGTAGTTTGTGTGTAACAACTACAAGCTTTTACATTTTCATGGTATCCTCCTGATTGTTGTGATTTGAATAAAGCCTAATTTTTCCTTTACATGTCTCCATCATGAGAAAAATTCTACAATAAAACGTTCAAAACTCCATAAAACACTATTTTCATTGGAATGGGTCTTTAACCCTAGAGCACTATTGCTGGGGGATTTTCACCTGAGCAAAAGTATCTACATAATTCTCAATTTGTTTTATTTTTCTGAGTTTCACGGGTCCCTGGATAAAGTCTCTTATGTTATAGGAATGGGTACACCAAAAGCTATTATTATGCTTTTTTTTAAAGAATTTTTTTGTTCTCATATTCCTAATTTTTCAGTAATTTTTAAGCATGATTTTAGGATCTGTTCTATGTTTTGTTACTTAAACTATAGTTGAAAATAAAAGAAAACTACTCTAATTTAATATATGTTGATCTATTTTTTTATGAGAAATACTTTTTATTAGGTATATTGGGAAAACATCCGTCAAAAGTGATGGTGTAACTTTTTATAGAGAAAGTGTTCTATGTTTAAGCAGAAAATAAACTCTAATTCTTGCTGTTTATTTAACCCTTTGACACAGTAGATTTTGCCAGCAATGCCTAAATAACACAGGGTCTTGGACCTAACGTCAGTCTACGACCGTTTATGCCACAGGGGTCAAACTCCAGGCAACTAATTTGCTATTGTAGCTTCTTATTGGCAAAACACGGCTGTTCCAGGTGATCAACTGTAGATAAGGCAGGATTTCTGAAAAACCAGCAGGAGATCGGCCCTCAAGGCCTGGTGTCTGACACACCATTGTTTACCCGACAACCCGCCTAATTTAGGCTTTTCTTTTCAATTATTCAGGGTATTTTTAATTTTAGCTATTTTTTCACATGCTAGCCATTTAGGCTAACCTAAGTTGTCTTTGTTTTTAGTTTTTAGGCTAATTTGGCATTTAGCTAAATTTTGGCTGGCTATCAGCTTCAGCATTTTCAGCTATTTTCTTTTGATTTCAGCTATTGGCTTAATCCTCTTTAGCTATCAGCTTCAGCGTTTTTAGCCATCAGCACTAGCATCTTTAAGGGCCAAGTTCAGCTACGGTATTCACAGTAGCATTATCATAGGTAATGCTATATATTTAGTTCATAATTATTTTTAAAAGTTATGTTTTTAAAGTTTAACAAATGTTGTCTTCGAGTGTTCAATGAATGTTTATCCTGTTTGGCCCGCGACCCAAGCTTTGTTTTGGATTGTGTGAGTTGAATTTGACAGACGTGTTCTAAGGGGTTTAAACGTTGCTAGCAGGATTCTGTGTGACTTCTGAGGAGACTGGCATCCATTAAAGAGAGGATGTTTAAGTCCAGTTGACAGATGGAAAAGAGAAAAATTGATGGGGACATTCAGGTCATTACAGTCTTCAAATCTAGAAAAGGCGCACGCTATCATTTTCAAATCATGAAATTAAAAAAAGAAAGGACTTGACTAGCATTTAAAGACATAAAAGTTTTACTTGTTTGGAAAAATACTTCCAGTTCATAGCTACCCATTTGTTTTCAACACAAGTCACCAAACAGGTTAAAGACCCACTCCAATGAAAATAATTTTTTTGTGTTTTTAACAAGAGGTCCTATATATATATATATATATATATATATATATATATATATAAAAGATTAAAACTGCATTTGGGTATTTTTTATTTAAGTTGCGTTGGATCAGAAAACCAGATGCTTGGAGCAATTTCAGAAAGTTTTCAATATTTTTCTCCGATGGACAAGTAAACGATCCAGGATGTGCCTTTCCCCCTTTAGGATAAGCTCCAGCAACCCCATGACCCCATTTTGAAGTGCTGCTGGCCAAAATTCAAAACATCCACCTATCTTTGCAAAGTCAGATATTTTAGAGAGCAAACTGAGGTTTTTTTCTTGTGTTTTGTGAGATTGGAAAACAGAATTAATCTCCGCGTGGTTTAATTTGATCACAAAAACCTCATAACCTGAGCTAATGGCTACTTCGTGTTCTGCTTTAAACTGAAGCAAAGATTTCTTAAGGACTTCATGGTATAAACCAATGTTGAGAAATACATATGAGGCTATGGATCCAACCAACACATGAACTCAAGGTGCTCCAGGATGAAGATGTTTGGTGGTGAGCCATCATCGCTGCTTTTGCTGGTGGTGTTCTCAAAGTTCTTGGCTGAGTCTTATGTTTTTTATTATTTTTTTAGCCTAGGCTTTCTCTGCAGGGGTACTTAGTTCTGAGCTACCAAAGGAGGGCAGGCAGGTTGAAAGCTGAAAGTGCACACACACACAAACACGTGAGTCTCTTTCCAGAGACCCTAAAAGGAAAAGAGCAGAAGAAAAAGCAGTGTATGTGTCTGTGTGTGCAAATGTGATCAAAAGCCAGACTTTTAGGCAAAGCTGACTCTTTAAAAAAAACAAAAAATAAACGAATTTCTGAATTACTAAAACCCAAAAGCTGCAAGAATTTGTCAACAGATAAAAATGTACTAGAAATAAATAGTGTTCTAAAACGATGAAATTCAAATATGTGTTGAAGATGTTTCCTGATGTTTCTATAGGAATGAATCCTTTATCTGCTAAGCTATCTTCCAGAAATGTCCCAGAAATGCTTTTGCTAACAATAAAAAAATTGTTTTCTTCTTCTTTTAGTTCATAATAGAAGACATGAAGCAGCAGCAGACGAACAAGCACAGCAACCTGCACCGTGAAGACCAGCACATAACGGTGGAGGAGCTCTGGAAGGGCTGGAAGACCTCTGAAGGTAAAACACGCCGTCTACTTCTGGCTACGCTGACGGCTAGATTGGTTTGATTAAAAAAAGGTAAAAAGCACAAAAGATGTAGCGAGAGAACAAAGTCAAATGCTTGTTGCGCTCTAACACTTTTAGGGCACATATCTCTTTATGGTTTGAATGTGTGGTTAAATTTAACATTTAGGAACCGTCAGTGTCGTTTGTATAAGATCTCATAGTGGACCGTTAATTAGAAATTAATCAATTAATTAAAGGGCCAGTATCGCCAATATCGATACCGATACTGATATTTAAACCGATACTGATACCAATACCGATGATGATATCGATACTGATGCCGATACTGGTATCAATAGGATACTGATACTGATACCGATACTCATACTGGTATTGATACTGATACTGATACTGGTATCGATACCAATACTGAAACTGATATGGATACCAACACTGGTATCGATACTGATACTGGTATCAATCTGATACTGATACCGATACTTGTATCGATACCGATACTAATACTGATACCGATACTCATACTGGTATTGATACTGACACCGATACTGGTATCGATACCAATACTGATACTGATACCAATACTTATACCGGTATCGATACTGATACCGATACTGGTATCGATACCAATACTGATACTGGTATCAATACCAATTCTGATACTGATACAGATACGGATACCAATACTGGTATCGATACTGATACTGGTATTGATTCTGAAACAGGTATCGATACAGATACTGATACCGCAAATAAAAATGTTTTGTTTAACTAATTATAACAATCTGAACTGAACATACTTTAAACATAGAACATGTGTAATAATTCTAATAAAATATTTCGGTCATTGAACTATGTTCAGATTAAGCTAGTCAGTGTTTGTTTTTATTGGGGTTTACATAACGCGGAGAAACCTGTTATTATTTCTGCACCAATACCTTCAAGTAGAGACGGTATGATGGTGTGGGACCATGTGCTATGTCCAGATTCTGCTCTCAGGTGCTGTTCAGGATTTAGAGAAGACGTAAAGAACTCCAGTAACAGTAATATTTTCAGGTAGAGGCAGTATTATGGTGTGGGACAGCATCTACTTCATTGAAAAAAGAAGTTTAGCCTTTTGGCTATGTTCTAATTTTGCTTATAGATGTTAGTTTTCAGAGTTTAATAAAGTTGTGGAGAACCTTATGCTGTTTACTGCACCAATACTGTAACATCTTCTGGTAGAGGCAGTATGATGGTTTGGGGCAGCATCTACTTTACTGTAAAAAAAAACATGGTTTGTGATCATTGGAGGCAATCTGAAGGCAGAGAAATACTGGGTTGAGATCCTTCAAACAAACAAATTTCAAATTTTCATTTCTCCTTAAGGGTAAATCATTTAAACACCAACCAGGAGTCAACAACTGAATTAGTTGTTTGGTGTCATTAAAAAAACTGACAAAGTTTTAAGGGGTACATCCTACAAACACACAATCCTTACATATGTGACACCATTTAAAAATGAAACGCACTGTATTTCAGATCATATAAAGAGTCAGTTTAGTGTAACTTTGAGTGACTATTGAGAAATGACTTGTATCTAAGATCCTCAAATATTACCTCATTTTAAAAATATTTACCTTAAATTATTTATTTCAATAATAAACTTCACCAAATATTGTTTGTTTTCCAACATTAAACATTTGTTTAAGCTTTTTTTTTAGATTTAAAAATAAAAATTGACTCTTTTTTTCCATTTTCTCTTCAGTCCATAACTGGACCACGGAGGACACCGTACAGTGGCTGAGGGAGTCGGTGGAGCTGCCGCAGTATGAGAAGAACTTCCGAGACTTTCGGGTCACGGGGAACACGTTGCCTCGGTTAGTAACTCACAGCTTGAACAGCCACTCTGGGGCCTTTTCTGCAAATTAAAAATCAAATCTCTTCAACTTGGATTAGATCTTTCCATCTGTGTACTGCTGCCCTCTGCTGGCTGTAAGCGGCAGCACAAGAACATTCAAATAAAGTTTATAAAATGTTTTTAGAGTCTAAGATTTTCTTGAAGCTGCATGAATAGGATTGATTTTTTTTTTGTTTTAAATATCGTTGCAGTTTTTCTTCATCCATTGAGTGTTGTATTTGGAGTTCCAGAGTGGAGCTCGGTGACGATGAAGCAGTTATTTAAAGGCCTGTTGTGACTGAAAAAACTCCGGTACATGTGCAATCGGAGCTGCTGCAGACTGCATGTACTGAATGAGTAGACTGTAACAGGGGGAGGTGGCAAATTTTTCAGGGGGAGCTCGAATTGCGCCACAGAGCTCAGAGGCGCTGACTCATGAAGTGATGTCATGGCTGGGGGAGCAGTTTTCCCAGACTTCCCAGGTTTCTGGACGCTCCGATGTCCACCTGCTCGACTGATTTCAAGCATGTGTATGACTTGCAGAACCAAGAACTCAGTTTTTTTTTTATTATCTCTTTTTTTTCCAGAATGGCGGCAAATGAACCGTCGTTTATGTCGATGCAGCTAAAGATATTAGACCAGCGGCATAAACAGAAGTTAAACCTAAAAGCGCTGGACGCCGTTCTCTTCGGGCCTCCTTTACGTGAGTCATCACCCAAATTAGTTATTTAATTTTCCTTCAACAAAAACTAAACTCACCCACACTTCCTGTTCCTCCTGCAGGACCACATCACAACTGGATGAAGGACTTCGTCCTCATGGTTTCCATAGTGATCGGGGTCGGGGGCTGCTGGTTTGCCTACATGCAGAACAAATCCAGCAGAGTGCACATTTCCCGCATGATGAAGGATCTGGAGAGTCTGCAGAACGCAGAGCAGAGCCTCATGGAGCTGCAGGGACGGTGAGAGAAGAACTAAAGTTCTTCTAGTATCTGAACCATCCAGATTGTAGCCAATCAGGATTGGTTTATCAAACTTAATTTTTTTGTCTGCTCCCAATTCATCACAATTTGAATAAAGAAATGCTATTTTTAGCCAAATTTTCTTTTTATACGTCATTTATCACTAGAACTATGCTACAAAAACCTGTTAAAAACACATTTTCATTGGAGCGAGTCTTTAAGAATTTTTAACCTTTCTTTTTTTTTTTTTTTTATCCCAAAAAAGTTTTTTATTTGTTTGTCTCTTAACAAAAAAGTTGTGATGAATAACTAAAAAATTAATTCTGTTTATTAGTCGTGTAGATTCAGTAATGTAGAGGAAATAAATCATGTCTTGTTTGGGTAAAAACACCATATTTGGTTTTTAAATCAAACAAATCTTCCTTATTGTGACATTTTATTGACATTTAAATAAGTCAAATTCAGACCATGAATCAGCGAGTTTCATGACGACAATGATACAAATGTAAGTTGATGCCGTTAAATATTATTCAGTTTATTGAAGTATTACAAACATGCATCTTTGATTTTTATACACAAAAGAAATACATTTTTTTATTAGTTACAAATATCAGAATAATCTTATATTTATTCTAGAAAATAACTTAGTTGGAAAATTTTGAGAAAAAAAAATAGTTTTGACAAATAAACGGTGCAAATAGACTAGAAAGTAAGTAGCGACTTATACTCAGGAGCAAATTATTATTATTATTTTTTTCATTTGTTTTATAAACAGTATATATATATATATATAGACACATATATTAGCCCATGCATTTGTTATTTTTCCAGTAAACACCAGTTGTCCTCTAGGCGGTTGTTTCCTCTAACAACCGCTAGAGGGCGCTGCATCTGAGTATAAGTATTTGCTACTGACAGCAGCAGAAGAAGAAGTGTTGTTCAAAACAAACACGGAAGAGAATCTAATTGTTTTCTGTTCTGAAAAGTCAGACTTTTCCCCTAAAAGTTTGACTTATACTCCAGAGCGACTTATATATGGTTTTCTTCTTTCTTGATTTAACATTTTTTCTCTTGTAACTGATACTCCGGGGCGACTTCTACTCCTGAAAATCCGATACTTCAACTTCATTTTTGTAGTTTTGGGTCAATTCAGTTTCTGATTTAAAATGGCTCGCTTAAATCTAAAAATGTGTCAAAATTTCATCCAAAGATGACATTTTTTGCTGTTTAAAAAACTGTTTTTAACTTAACTTTTGAACAACAAGGAGTTTTTGACTGATAATTCTTACACTAAAAACGGATGAATTTGTAAAACTTAAGTCATTCTCCTGTAACAGAAAATTCACAATCAGCACTGCAAAAACTGATCCATGAATTTATGGTGTTAATGGGCGTGTTTTTTGTCCCGCATTAGTTAAAATAAATAAAAATGTTATAACCATGATAAAAGCAAAAGTTCAAAAGATAATTTTGTGAGGTAAAGTCACTTTTTTGGTCACCGGGAGTGTTAAAGTTCAGGTTTGGTATTAGATAATCAACTGTCCCGTTCGGATTGGGCTCAGCCTCTTTGTGTCTCTCCCAGGCTGGAAAAAGCCCAGGAGGAGAACCGGACGGTCGCCGTGGAGAAGGAGAACCTAGAGCAGAAAATGAGGGACGAGATCGACGAGGCCAAAAAGGAGGCTCACCGCCTCCGAGACCTCCGAGAAGGCGCCGAGTGCGAGCTGAGCCGTCTCAAGTACGCGGAGGAGGAGCTGGTGCAGGTACGGACCTCCTGACCCAGCTTAATGAGAATGTCGATCCGGTGTCTGTCCTCCTCAGGACAGGTGTAACGTCTGATCTCCTCCCCGCAGGTACGAAAGGCTCTGAAGCAAGCGGAGAAGGAGATGCAGTCGGAGCGCTCCGTGCCGGAAGCGCTGCAGAAGTGGCTGCAGCTCACGCACGAGGTGGAGGTTCAGTACTACAACATCAAGAAGCAGAGCGCCGAGTTCCAGCTGTGCGTCGCTAAAGACGAGGTAACGGTCTCAGGAGCGTTTGTGAGGACGCTCCAGGTTCTTTCAGACAGAGAATGGCTCGAAATGATGTCACAAAATTTGTGTTTATGATACTTTGAAAAAAAGGTTTGATCGTTTATGGAAAATATTCCTTTGGTCTTAAGTCTTTAAGTTGTAAACCAAATTATGTTCATTCTTCTCAAATCTGTCTTAAAAATCTTTTCAAAAA
>NC_050529.1:16205393-16205893 GCF_002922805.2 Oryzias melastigma | reverse complement strand
GCAAGCGGAGAAGGAGATGCAGTCGGAGCGCTCCGTGCCGGAAGCGCTGCAGAAGTGGCTGCAGCTCACGCACGAGGTGGAGGTTCAATACTACAATATCAAGAAGCAGAGCGCCGAGTTCCAGCTGTGCATCGCTAAAGACGAGGTAACGGTCTCAGGAGCGTTTGTGAGGACGCTGCCGGTTCTTTCAGACAGAGAATGGTTGTGTTTAAGATACTTTGAAAAAAAGGTTTGATCGTTTATTGAAAATATTTCCTTTGGTCTTAAGTCTTTAAATTGTACAGAATTATGTTTATTCTTCTGAAAACAGTCTTAAAAATCTTTTCAAAAAGCCCAGTTTCGTGCAGAACTTCCCAATAAGTTAATTCACATGAAAATAATTAATAATCATGTTTTACTTTTTTTTATCTGAATACTGCAAATATAAATAATACTAGTTTAACCTCTCAAATATAATGACCTGTCACTGTACTTGAAAGTAAAAAACAAAGAAAAGGGAG
>NC_050529.1:16203190-16205353 GCF_002922805.2 Oryzias melastigma | reverse complement strand
ATATAAAAAAAAAAAAAACAATTAAACTACAGCCTGTGGCCCGGATCCGGCCCTCCTCCACACTATCAGAGACTAGGGCTGGGTTGATAAAATTGATTAATCGATTTAAACTTAACAGATCGATAACCAGATCATAAAAATATGAATAGATTTAGCACATAAAGCTAAAGTCCGCTAGCTTGATGCTAACGTTTAATGGAATTTCCCATAGGACGGCTAATGCTAACGCTCGGTCGACCTAAACATACATTGCTGACTATAAACTTTATAAACTCACAGACATGAAATTTACAAATTTTTTTAAGGAAATGTTTTTTTAAAGTAACAATTTATGGTCTAAAACACAAGTTTTTGCTTATACTTTCGTCTTCCGGAATAAGGTGTAATGCTCCTTTAATTTGGGATCATAACAAAGTGGGGGCTCGTCCGGGATTCAGATTTCCAAATATGGATTGTTTTCATTCTATAAAACTTTTAGTGTTTAAACAAGAAAGAAAAGTGTGAAAATGTTGATGGCTGTCAGAGAAAAGTGTGTTTTAAGAGTTTTTACAACCTTAGATCATCTATAAAGTTTATTTTTAGAGTCTAACTTTTAACAAGAGTGGGCAGTAATTGTGATAAAACTTCATCTATTTGGTTGATTATTAGTTCACTCTCTTCAGTTCACATTGCTTTATTGATTGAACTTCAGCTGCTTTTTTAATTCCAGGCAGAGAAAATCAAGAAGAAGAGAGGATCAGTATTTGGAACTCTTCATGTGGCCCACAGTTCATCGCTGGATGAGGTGGACCACAAGATACTTGAAGCAAAGTAGAAATTTTTTTATTATTTCATCCCAATGTTTGATTAATGTTAATGAAAAATGAAATGAAAATGTTTATAAATGTTAGTGTTCTCAAATGGTTGAAGAGTTACAGTGATTAGACGCTGGAGTTAAAGCTGCTATGTTGAAGGGTTAGACAGGCTCTCAATTCTCCCCTCGTGTTTGTAGAAAATCCCTGTCAGAGGTGACGGCGTGCTTGAGGGAGCGGCTCCACCGCTGGCAGCAGATCGAGAAGCTCTGCGGCTTCCCCATCGTCAACAACTCAGGCCTGCCCAGCCTGACCGCCAGCCTCTACTCCGACCACAGCTGGGTGGTCATGCCGCGGGTCTCCGTTCCTCCGTACCCCATCGCAGGGGGCGTGGACGACCTGGATGAGGACACGCCCCCCATTATTTCCCAGTTCACCTGTGAGTAAGGAAGCAAAGGAGTCCGAAGGGTTCATTGAGATGTTTGATAAACTATTATTCAGATTCTGTCTGACTCATTGACTGTATATAAGACCTGGACAGACTGAGTGTGACATCACCCATTGAAAAAACCTAACTTCCAGCTCCAACCAAATCAAGTCAATCTAATCCCCATTTTGTAGCCAGATTACATCAGTAAGCAGTGATTGGTTCTAATCAGTTTGCATCTTTAGTTTCTATGGCAACCACCAATCAGGCGTGAGGTTGTTGAAAGGCCACACCCCTACCACTTGAAAGCAGCCAGCAATTTATTAATTTGGCCTTTGTTGACAATTCTCTCACTTTAGATGTTATTAAATCTTACTAAGTATATTAATAAATCTTATTTGTTCCACCAAATGTCTCACTAACATCCTATAAACACATTAATAATGTTTGTTAATGTATTAAGAAAGCTTGCTAGGAAATATTATTATAAAATGTTACCTATTTTTGTTTTGAAATTTTGTTTTATAAAATTTGATTCTGCTTTTTTTAAATATTTGCTTTCTTAATTGTCTTCAAAATGTTTTTGCATTGAGTCATTTGCACTTCAGGGCCACCGTAGAATTATCCCTTCATCAAAACAAAACTAATCAAGTTTAATAAACTTGGTGAACAAAATATCTATCCTTTTTTTATTACGATGTTCACATTTTTTGAGTTCAATTTAAAGCTGGTATCTCTGCTGCCATCTGTTGGTTTCTTATTGCAAGTATTTCCTCTCCACTGCCACCTGATGGGCATTTTGGGGTAATTACCTTTTCCTGATTGTCTTTGCAGCCTCCATTCGCGCCCCGCTGGCACGCAGCAGCAGCCTCTGCCGCTCTCGCCGGAGCCTGCTGAGCTCCCCACAGACCTCTCTGATGTCTCCAGACCCAGACCTGCTGTCCA
>NC_050529.1:16194607-16201492 GCF_002922805.2 Oryzias melastigma | reverse complement strand
GAAAGCAGCCAGCAATTTATTAATTTGGCCTTTGTTGACAATTCTCTCACTTTAGATGTTATTAAATCTTACTAAGTATATTAATAAACCTTATTTGTTCCACTAAATGTCTCACTAACACATTAATAATGTTTGTTAATGTGTTCAAAAAGCTTCTTAGGAAATATTATTATAAAATGTTACCTATTTTTGTTTTGAAATTTTGTTTTATAAAATTTGATGCTGCTTTTTTAGATATTTGCTTTCTTAATTGTCCTTGTGACCTTTAAAATGTTTTTGCATTGAGTCATTTGCACTTCAGGGCCACCGTAGAATTATCCCTTCATCAAAACAAAACTAATCAACTTTAATAAACTTGGTGAACAAAATATCTATCCTTTTTTTATTACGATATTCACATTCTTTTAGTTGTTTAGTCTGTTGGTTGCTTACTGCAAGTATTGCCTCTCCACTGCCACCTGCTGGGCATTTTGGGGTTTTTACCTTTTCCTGATTGTTTTTGCAGCCTCCATTCGCGCCCCGCTGGCGCGCAGCAGCAGCCTCTGCCGCTCTCGCCGGAGCCTGCTGAGCTCCCCACAGACCTCTCTGATGTCTCCAGACCCAGACCTGCTGTCCATGGCCGGATCTTCTTTGTCTTATCGCTCTGAAGTAGAGGACGACCACATCGTGTTCAGCCTGGATAGGAAGGGGTAAGCGTCTGTTGATTGGTTAACTGGAAGCCCAAGTGTCTCTATCAAATGATACCACTTTTTAACTTTTTTTTTTACCATAGATTTAAAATTAAATGCAAAAAACTAAAAATAATTACAAGTTTTAACAAATATTCAGATCATTAACATTGTTAACAGTCTTGTGCCTCTCCTGGAGGGTGTTTCAGTTTGGCCACTAGGGGGCGATTGCACTAATGGATTACACATTATTCCAGAAAAATAAATTATGAGCAAAAAACTGTATTTTTTTAGACCACAAATGGTTATTTTAAGAAATGTTCCCTTAAATTTAAGCCTGTAAGTTCATTTAGTCAGTAATGTATGTTTAGGTCGACCGAACGTTAGCATTAGCCGTCCTATAGGAAATTCCATTAAACGTTAGCATCAAGCTAACGGACTTTACCATTATTTGTTAGATCAATCTCTACTTTTATGGATTGATTATTGATCTGTTAAGCTTTATCGATTTTATCAACCCTGCTCTACCTCCATTAGGATGGTTTAGTCCAAACTTTTTTCTCTTCAAGCCGTCTCATTAAAATTTTTAGGGATCAAATCGATGTTTTCTCTTTATTCAAGTCATTTCAAAAGCCTGCTGAACACAAAGAACAAGAATACATAAAAGAATGTACAGGATGGTGTTGGTTTGCTTGACTTCCCTAAACTTTCTAAAAAATGTATTTAAGTCTTTAGACATTTAACTTTTTTTTTTTTTTTCCACCAATTCTCAAAAGGTCCATTCACACCGAACGCAATTCGTACAACAATTCTACGTGCCCCGCCCCTCTTTCACCGTGCGAGAAATTCGCTGTAAAAGAAAAGTGTTCCTCGCCGCAGCCACGTGTGGGAGGTGCAACAAGCCAATGTTTTAAGCCTAACACGGAATTGTGTGTATGAAAGTTGAGAAGGTTATGTTTATTTATTGTGAATAGTTCAATAAAAACATCGGTAATAATGTCTGTACGACTGGTTTGTGAGATTATTAAAATCAAATATTTCTCCGTCACTGGGGGCTTCTATCTCACTCTGATGTCTGGATGACAGCCGCTTCTATGGTGTTTCTGTGACTCTGTGACTGAGTTTGAAATCTGTTCAACCAGAGAGGAGAAAAATAATAATAAAATCAAGTTTTGGAGCTCAAATTGAGAGGCTACAAGACCTTCATGCAGCACTAATCGCTCAAGCCGTGCCGCGGGGCTTCAGATCGCCTCAATTTGCGAATGTACCCTTGACTTAACATGGACACTGGCTGCCTCCGCCAGTGTGAAGAGTGCTGGAGAACCTCTAACTGTCTGTACATTGGCTTAAAATTGAAACTGGATGCCCCCACCGTACTAATTGTGTTATTGTTAATGCAGCTTAATGTATTTTTAAGCTAAAAAAAATACTTTTTGGGGGGTTTATCTGGGATGTCTAGTCCTAAGTGTCAGGATTGTTTCAATTATTCAATTATTAAGTTAGAAAACCAAAAGTAAACAAAAAAACTACAAATAAATGTACAAATAATTCTTAAAAAAAGCTTAAAAATTCCACTTTTTCTGCCAACCTTTTTATTTTTGTGTTAATTTAAATGTCAAAAAAGCTTAAAAAGTAACAAAAATAAGCAGTGAACTTCTTTCCTCTGATGTCCTCAGGGAGTTGGTTAAGGAGAGCAGCTTCGATACAGACTCTCTGAACTCCTCCATGGGCGGCCGCAAGCAGCTGCACTCCCCCTGCACCCCCAGCTCAGACACCCCCTACCGCAAGATCTCCCTGGAGGAGCTGCTGCTGTTCGGCCAGAGTGCCGACCCCCCCGCCTCCACCCACACCACCAGCAGCAGCAGCAGCAGCAGTCTCAGGGACTCCACCCCTCCGCCCTTGCCCAGCTCGCTGGCCACCACCCCGTCCAGCCCGCCCTCCACCTCGCCCTCCCCGGCTCTGGAGCACCACCCGTTCGCACAGAGGGGCTCGCCCGACCTCACCTGCGTCCTGCCCGAGTCGCAAAGAGCGCCCCCGCCACAGGGGGGCGCGGCCCCTCAGACAGGAAAGGGCGTGTACAACGGCATCCTGGAGAAGTCCTACAGCTACAGCCAGCTGCCGGCGAGCATGCTGCCCAGCGTGGGGCATTACCCGTCTCTTACCTCGCTGGACTCGGAGGGCCGGAGCGTCGGAAGGGATTACAAGCTCCAGAGCACCTCCTCCCAGGACTCCAGTGACAATGGAGAGAAGAGCAAGCGCTCCTCCTCTAAAATCAAAAGCTTATTTAAGAAGAAAAAATAAAAGTTTTAGAGCGGAATAGTATGCGTGTGCGCGCGTGTGTCTGTGTGTGTGTGCGTCAGTGACAGCAAGAGTTAGTTTTATCACTGATGTGGGGAAAAGTGGACGTCACCCGGGAGATGAAGCATCTCCATCAGTGATGGAATGTAGCTCGGTCTGGGGGCCTTTGAAACGGCTCTCAGGCTGGTAGCCTTATTCTTCAGAAATGCCTTTTTTCTTTAGTTCACTCAGAGCCTCAAAGAGGAACCTGGGGGGTATTGAACCAGGATCAGCTTAAAGTGAATAAAAAAAAAATCTAAAATTTGAGAAAAAAATGAATTAAGTTTGAAGAAAAAATGATAAACCTAAAACTGTCACCAAGAGTAAAAATACGTTTTATATAAAATTCCCTTTTTCCATTTAAAATTTTAGTTTTTCGTTCCTCTCTCTCTCTCTTCAGTCTTCAATTAACTGTTTCAATTTAAATTTTCATTTTCAGTCAAACCAATTTTATGTGGGGGCGGGGCTTTGAGCCCATTGGCTACAGCAACATGATTGACTTGAGTGGTTGGGATTTATGGTGATGTCATTTCAATGGCAAACAAAACAGCACCTATTACCAAAAAAATAAAAATAAAAATTGGTAACAGTTTAGGTTTCAATTTTTTATAATTGGATTAAAATTTTAAACACAGTATTCCCACCTTGTTTTGGGAAGTAAGGAACTGGAATATGCGAATATGCCGAATCTGCGAATACAGAGAACCCCCCACCCCCGCGGCCGAAGGATGATACCTGCCCATATTCATCAAAAACACTTCTGATCAGGCTTTGTAAAAAATAATATTAAAGAACATTGGAGTATTGCTAAACATATAGTTTTGTTTTTTTAATTCAGAACCAAAATGTTCTGCAGTGACAGCAAACTTTATGACGCAAATTAAGACCGTCAGTTTGTCTCGCTGTAAAATCTTAAAATCAAGAGTGCGCGATTCCGCCTTCATCAAATAATAAACTCCTGCTCTGGATAATAATTATCCTCCGTGATTATCTTCTTCAGCATATCAGGATTTGTTTTGGCCGCTTCAGAGTCAGCTGATGCCATTGCTCCATGCAGGGACTCAGCGTAGCCCCCTCCGCGCTCTGAGATAGGACGTAAAATGTTCATACAGGCGTCTTGAGTTGTCTGAGTTTTTGTGACGAACCGGAAGAGTCACCTGACTAAAAAAAAAAAATAAAAAAACTGCGAATAAGTGAAACCGTGAGTAAAGAAACGCAAATAAGTGTAGGAACACTGTATTTCCTTTCAAGTGTGAAATGTTTTAAATTTACAATTTTAATTCAAAATTTTAATATTTCTTTCAAATTGAAAAGACATATTTGTGTTAAAAGTTAATTTTAGTATTACTCTAAAGTTTAAAATCTTTTTAAAATTCACAACTGTTTTTTCCAATTTTTAATACTTCATTTAAGTTTAATATATATATATATATATATATATATATATATTTTAATCTGCAATATTTCTTTTAATTAAAACATATGAAATCATACAATTTTATCTTTTCAATTTTTTTGAAAAATTTAAGTGTAAAACATAAACATAAATAAAAAATATATTTTTCATTTTTTGAATATATATATATAAGTAATTTTTCATTGTCTATCAAGTTAAAAGAAATCAAATTGACATTTTTCCTTTTTAAAATATCTTAATTTCCCTTTAATTCAAAATATATATTTTTTCTAATGTACTTTTTCTCCCCAAAAGTTCTTTTTCCCTCAAGACTTAAATGTCTATCCTTCAAATTTCATTCACTTTAAGTTGACCTTGATTTGACCCCACAGGAACCCGCACAGGTAGAAGGAGGAGTTACATCATCCCGGAGGCTCACACCTGTTTACCATCTTCTCCTAATTTTTTGAGTTTGAACCCAAAAAAGGTGAAGGGGTTCAGAAGGGGGGCAGTCTGTAAGCACACAATGTGTAGCATTTCACTGTTGACAGATTTAGCTAAAGGAACATCCAGAAAACAGGAGAAGCTATGATCCTCCTATTGTGAAGAGTTCTAAACTCATTTACTTGATTAGTTTTTTTTAATTCAGAGAGAAAAAAATGGCTGAAAGCTTGTTGCACTACTACTTAACTTTCTTTTTTTTTATTTTTTAGTTGGGGGTGATAGTGAAGAATCACACGATACGCAAGTGAATAAACTGTTTAAGGTTGATCAGCTGTAGTGAAAACAATCATCTTCATATAAATATATATATTCCCTGAAAACAAAAAAATTCCTGACTATTACTCGACTTCAACCTATAAATGTATAAAGAATAAACCGATTTAAAGCTAAAGAAACACTGTGAAACTAAAGTTTTGAAGTTTGCGCTTGCAACAAATTTTAGCTGTTATCTGGTAAGATCTATTGATGCACAGAAGTACTTTAAGAAAATCATTTAATCAATATTTTTAATTTAGTATGAAATTTGTTGAAACCACATTTAGACCAAAAACAATGAATCCTATTAATTATAAAGACCTCCAACTGTGAAGCACGATGGAGGAGGTATAATGATTTGGGCTCATTCTAGGGCCACCTAGTCACCCTAAAACCAATTTGTTAATGATTTTTTTTTGGCTCAATATTAGAAACTATTTTTATTAAGATCGGTGATTGTAAAGAGTTGAGCTTTTCCCAGAAAATGTTTATAATGTATCCATGGATCTGAATTTCAGACTAATTTCAGATCAGATTCCTTTATGTTGTTTTCCAAACACAAAGTCAACCTATTGTAGGAAACAAAATAACTAATAATTACCAAATTTTTAGCAGTAAATGTACATTTTTATTTTTTGGTTGATACCATGTTCATGTTGTAGGAGAGTGGTTTGGGAAGAATTACTCGGTCATGTTTCGTTCCGATTGCAGCGTCATGACTCATCTACTTCATGCAGCTCAGACCTGACTGAAGTGAGGATACAAATATCTAATCAGTCAGTCACACAGCAGCAGCTCAAAACATAGTTCCTGTTTTGGACCGACCAATATTCAGCCCAACCATTGCTAGTAGGAGTGTATGCTGGGTAAGCTAGTCTTCGGTTTTCTCGGCCTCTAGGGAGGAAAGAAAAACCCAAAACAAAGATCCTTCCGGATGCCAGGTGTTGGAGAACACCAGATGTGTTGGGATCAAAGGAAGCGACCCGTCTGTTACATCCCGGATATCAAAGGATGTTTTGCCAAACAAGAGTGAAGGATGGACCTTCTTCAAACCTTTTGATCATATCTTGTCTCAACAACATGGCCTGAGTTTGACCTCCTCCTCCTTCGAAACATTTGAGTTGAAAGAACTCTGCTAAATGTTTAGTAAATCTGGTCCAAAAACCTGTTCTGAATCAGCACTTTTTTTTTGTCACTAAACCGGATAAATCTGAATCTGTGCCGCATTCACACACAGTGGGGACAGAATTCAGATTGAAAGCACATTCAGATTTACGCACATGTATGGATGTTATTAAGCTGCTGCCATGTCACTGACTGATTAAATATCTGCTCCAATAAGTACTATAAAAGTATAAATATATATAAACTGGTGTTTCCTTTTTGCCTACTTACTGATACCAGATTTTATTTTGAAAATCTTTCCCCTTCTCAAACGTGATGTCAGAAGAAGAACTGTCTGTTGCAGTGCTGCTTCCATGTGTGGTGTTTCTGCTCGTTCAAATGCAAAGACATGTCACTGGCAGAAATGTGCAGGATTTTTCTGATTGTGTTCAGCAAGGAGCTTCTTGGTCCAAATGTATTTATTTGAGAACCCCTGCTAAAACCATGTTAAGCTCAAAGCCAACCCATGCAATACAATCCTGCCCTTCACCTTTGGCCTGGCACTGAGCGTTCTGATGTCAAAAGCTTCACACTGTGATTTCAGGAACCCCCTTCCCTCCC
>NC_050529.1:16189400-16194428 GCF_002922805.2 Oryzias melastigma | reverse complement strand
CACACTAAGAAGGAAATGTAAGCCAGGAAGAATTGAATGTTTACGACACACTAGGATTTTTTTTTTTTAGAACATTTTGTGTGTGAATATTTGTACACAGTAGATGAATTAATAAAAAAGAAACATATTTGAAGGACATTTGACTCATTATTCTGAGCTCCTCTGGGGGGATCCCATGGCGTTCTCAGGCCAGTCGAGAGACGAAGTCTCTCCAGCGTGTCCTGGGTCTTCCCCGGGGCCTCAACCCAGTGGGACGTCCCCGGAACACCTCTCCACGGAGGCATACTGGACCAGTTACTTGAACCATCTCAACTAGCTCCTCTCAATGTGGAGGAGAAGCAGCTCTAACGGAATTCACTCGCTGTATTTTTGTGATACGATAGTCACTACGTTGGAAGGAGACAGCGCCGGCCCTGGTTATAGGCGACCTAGGCAGCTGCCTAGGGTGCCATCTGCTGGAGGAGGTGCCAAATCACAAATATTAGGGCTATAAAGTACTTTTTTTTTGACACACCACTCATTTGAGTAAAAAAAATGCTAATAATTAAAAAGATATTTAAAATACTTCATAAGTTTGTTGTAATCAATAATTTTGCCCAGTGTGGTGCCCCTCCTTACCAGCTGCTGTCTAAGCTTGGTGGGGTGGAAAGGAGGGGCGCGCAGTGTTGTCTCTATCGGCACCTCTGTGAAACTTTAAGGACGAAATGGCAGGAAAACAAGCCTTCAAGAATAGCTTTAAGGTAAAAAAGGGGAGAAAAAAACTGGCTCAAAGCAGAGGTTTGTTTATTTATATTCAATCATTTCGGTCAAGAAATACTAGTTTTTGGTAGATCTAGATTCTTTTTATTTATTTATTTATTTATTTTTTTTTAATCTTTAAAATCCCATTTGGTACCATTCTCACCAATCAGGGGTGAGACCACACCCCCAAAGCTGACAAACGTTTCGACTGTTATCGAGGCATTTGAGTAGTCAGTCAAGACAGGTTACTTTATAAAATGTCTGCTAATTTCTCTATTGAAGTCTATGGGATTTTGCTTTATGGAGCCAGCAGGTACTTCCTGATTTTGTCAAAGATTTTCAAGTTTGAGATGCTTCTTGTTTTCTGGGTGAGTAGGTGTATGTGTGGTGGTGGGGGGGTATCCTCCTGACACCCGCATTTGTCTCTGGAGCAGAGAAATGGTCAAACACAGAAGAAAAGGACGCATGACTGTTTTATCAATATAAAGTGAACATGATGAAACTCGCCGTGATGGTTCATCAATTTGGCGCACCGGGAGAGGAGCCCAGACGTCTGCCGGTGATGAATGTTGTTTAGGCACTGGCAACAGGCAAACAAGTGCAACTCCCAAATGGCGGGGTGCAGTACCAGTGACCGCCACACGGTGTCAGCAGAGTATTGGGAGTAAAAGTGGCCTCAGCCACTCCCTGTGGGGGAAAATCAGCTAATCTTCTGGAAAGCACAACCTACAGCAGGAAGACACTTTACTCTTAGTTTTTTGACACCTTTTTTACAAATTATTATCCTTTCCATTTTCTTCAAAAAATTAGTTTTTTTTGCTTTACATAAATAAAAGCACAAATTTTATATTACATAAATTTTACTGAGCTCTAGAAAAGACAACAACCATACAACATGTATGAAAAACTGCAGGTTTGAACCAAAATAGTCTTTTTGTTTGTTAACCTCCTGCAGAAGCTTCATCTGGTGAGTTTTTTTGTCCTGAATGTTCTGATTCCAAACCGTCACAGCTGCTGCACTTGTTTTTTTTTTCTTTTTTTTTAGGTTGTCATAAAAATCTCTTTCTTTTTTTAAGTTTCTTAACTTTTCAAAGCGTGGGATGTCATCATCCAGAATTTGCAGGTTCAGAAGTGAATCTTTGGGGTGTGAGTACACCGCTCCCGATCCTTTTTACCTTCAAATGTGCTCGCTGTCATCATGACTTCTTTGACTAAACTTTTTCAGTTTACATCAGGCTTTTTTTTCCCCTCTCATTCGAGAACTCTGAATACTGTTGACTTCAGAAAATGGTGTGGAAGCGTCTCCACACTGTAGACAGCTTTAAAAGAGTTCATATCATTTCTTTTTTTGCAGTCAGAACCAGGGTGTGTTTATTTATAAGTGTTTTGTCACGACTGTGAAGATCTGAGTCTTTTGGTTAATGTCTCAGCTTTATCTGTTTCTGATAAAACTCCCCGATGTGCTTCATTTCAGATCCTGCATTTTTTGCATTTATAGTGCCAGGATTCTGCTGAGTCATGTTTCAGTTTGACAACTTTTAGTTCACTCCTCTAATTTTCAGTCTGTTTACTTAAGTCGTAGTCATAAAGTCTTAAGTTCTTCTGCATCTCTTACCTTATATCTAGGGCTGAGCACCGATTGGGTTTTATGTGGTTCTGCTGTCAAAGCGGTTCTTTAATTTCGGTTTTGGTTCCTAATTGGTACCAATTTTGATACTTCATAAAACAAATATTGCTTACATCTTTCCAAATCAACACATTTTCATTCTCAAATCACATATTGGCGCATAGTTAAGACCTCTGCATCATAAATTGATGTTTTGAGTGTCGTTTTTTTACGTACTGGCTGTTCCTATTAAATCAGAGCTCCACAACATCTGAGCCGCAAACGATGGCTCCTCCCCTCTTTCGTGCAAATCGGTGGTGCGCTCCTCTTTCACTTCGCGGCGAATTCACTGCTAACCGCTTGTTATATCCTGACCTAGTCTGAGGAGTTACAGGTGTTTTGATCTCACTCGGGATGACAGCTGCTTCCACTGTTTCTGTATCTCTATGACTGAGTTTGAAGGTTTTTACCTGTTAACCCGAGAAGGGGAGGGAACAGGGCACCTTTTTTATTATTATTTTCTCGATGAAAATACATAAAACATCACAGTTCAGGAGAGCCAAGCTGGCAGACCACGCTCCCCGATCCCCGCAGTGGGAGCCGGCAAACTTCGCTGAAGGTCCGGGAGGTAGAGAAGTGTATTTGATTAGTATTTTACCTGCTGATCAGGTCACTGAAAAAAATCACGGAGCGACCTGTCAAACTTTCCTGATCTGCTGTGAAATGCAGCCAGACATTCGAGTGCTGCAGGGCTGCGCGGCGCGTTTTCTCATGCTCGCCCTGTCATTGGTTTACTTCAATTGGTATTTAATCTCATTAAACATAGAATAACAGGATTTCGAAAAGTTAGAATACTCTGGAGAAATCTGTCCAAATTATGTAGGACATGAAGATTTAAACTGAGTTTCTCCAACTAATCCTCTACTAACCTGCACAGGTTCCCCACACATCATTATAATGTGTTCAGTTTGGTTCAGTTCTCTGTTAGAATAATATGAAGAAGAAATCAAACTAATTCTATCATTGATCCCCTCCATAGTCCTGACAAGTCTCAGAAGTTCATAGCGGTTCACAGAGCGCTGTGTTCAAGCAGATCTTAAAAACGTGTAATGCGTTGATGTGGCAGGAGAAGACAGACCAGCAAAAGAGACGACCATGAGCTTCAGCCGATTCTCCAAAGCTTCAAGAAGCTGCAGGCATCCATGAAGAGTGTGATGAGGTGGAGGAACAGCTTCAAAAACCTCAACATTCAGACGCGTTCAAGAGATGGGCTACAACTGTCGGGTTTCTCGAGTCAAGACACTTCTGATCCTGGTCCAACGGAGAAAACGCCTCAACCGGTCCAAGAAGAAGGACTGGACTGTTGTCCAGTGGTCCAACATCCTGTTTTTATTTGGAATCAAGGTCCGAGGGTTTGGAGGAAGACTGGTGAGGAGCAGAACTCAAACAGATTTAGGTCTAGTGTGAAATCTCCTCAGTCCGTCATGATTTGGACTTTGGTGTCACTGCAACAGTCTGGCAGAATGTTCTAGAAGACTTCATATCTCTGGATGGAGATGCAGATTGGATCTTCCAGCAGGTCCTGGTCCTTGACCATACTATTGAAGTATACAAGGTAGACATTTTGAACATACTTTATTATGATTGATTTAGTGTGACTATAATCTGTGTCTTTTGGGTATGGGGTCAGGGTTAAATAAATATTTAAAATCAACAAAGCAGTGAGTCTATTTTTAATGTAAATCAACATTTTCGGAGTGAAATTAAGGAAATAAATCTGCTTATCTACAATATTCTCATTTCTTGGAAAGGGTTTGTAAATATTTTTTCAAACAAGCCCGAGTGTGTGGAGAGAAACCATCAGATTTGGTCCTAACCCGACGAGAGCAGAGAGATAAAAAGGTGCACAGGGCATCCAAGACTGCTACTCCCAGCAGTTTAGGTTTATCAAAGCAGAAATGAAGGCATGGCTCCGGGTCACCCAAGCCAACCGTAACTATAAGCTCTAAAAGTGTCCATTTGAAATCTAGCCTCTATTGCAGAGTCTGTGGCTCCTGAAGGAAAATGGGGAGTTATTTTCACAAAAGAGAAGCTGGATACTTGAAGTTGTAAAAATGACTATCAGATGAGATGATACTTAACCTATAACACGGGAGCTTTAGCTCTAGTGTTGACATACAGTTTAAGAAATTGACGTAATTATAGTAGATTCTGAAGTGGAGAAAAGCAGCTTTGTGTTAATAGATGCATGGATGCGCCTTTTGGGCATCAACAGAAGATAGAATAGACAACCATTGTCAGATTTGGTGGTTAGAGGACCCACACCCAGAAATAAATGATCAAGATCTTTATTGGGAGAGAAAACCTTCATGGAACAAGTGCGGTAACCCTCTCAAGCCACTTGAAGGTGCAGGACTTTTAGTTTGGAAGTCAGGTGTTTGTGGACGGTGAGAAGGATTTCCCCGTCTGGATGGAGACAGAGAGTTATCACAACATCTCCTAAAATTCTTGAAGGAATTTCAGGAGATGATCCAAAGACCAGATCCAAATACTCTGACACACAAAATCCAAACTACAGCAGAAACGGGTCAGAGGCAATCACAAACGTGCAGGTGCAGCAGTGCTCCAGGTGCTGGTTCATATAAGCACAGTTGCAGGTGGTAGGCATCAGGACAAGATTA